>NW_019091200.1:0-600000 GCF_002217175.1 Folsomia candida | reverse complement strand
TCTGGGTGATGGTGTCGTCGTCCGCCCCCAATACTCCAACCTCATACTTGTTGTGGTTGAGATAAAGCCCCACTTCTTCACCCATTCTGGAAACTTTCTCAAGGGCTGCTAGTACCGTTTCCGGGGTGTCTGCGATAGTCCCGTCGTCGAGATACCATGCGTTTAGCTCTGTGTCCAAAGTCTTGATTATGGGGTGGATGACCAAAGAAAACAGAGAAGGGCCCAAAGGGTCGCCCTGATGACAACCCAGAAGCGAAGGGAGAGATGTTGTCCCGAAGAAAAGTGATGACGGGTTAGCGTAGCATTGGGACACGAACGGGAAGATTGATGGAAAATTATCACGAACAGTGTGCAGTAGAGTGTCTCTTCTCACTTCATTAAATGCGTTCCTAAAATCAATTTTAAGGAATGCTTTGGGGGTGTGGTGAGGGTAGTTGTAGTATACACGGGCGGCATGGGCACCGGTCTCAGCGCCACCTTTTATTCCAACGCCTAACTGATGAGGTGAAAAGTGGTCGATAAGTTGGGGGGTAATCTTAGCGAGGATGACCTTGGCGGCGAGTCGGCGCCACGTATTTCCCACCGCGATGGGTCTGATACCCCCAGTCTTCTTCCTCAGCGCCGTGAGAGATGCTCCGTATAATATTGGGCACAGCTTTGCAGGGACTTTTCCAGCAATCACATGGTTGAAGAAATCTGTGATTGCTTGGGCGAGGTGTTCTCCTGTCTCCCCCTGATTGCAGCTGAGTAGGTCCTTTAGAATTTGGGGTCTCAAACCATCGAGTCCTCCTGCCGAACCTGGGGGGAAAGTGGATACGGCCTTAGCTACTTCAGGAACGTGTACTGCTTCAATCACGGAGTCATCCGCTAGTGGTTGTGGATAGTTTGTGGGCTCTGGGTGTACCGGGTGCTTCTCACGGAGGACGCTTAGAGTGTCATCGTCGTTTGGGGCTATGGTGTCATCAGAGCAGGCAAGACGAATTGCTCCTCGAATGTCGCCATCTGCGAGTTTGGCCTCCACTTTCTTGACAGTTGAATCAATTTGGGGGCTCCGTTGCGAGAACTGGCGTGGTGGATGTGGTAGCGGGATGGAGAAGTTATTTTCCCATTCAGAAGTGCGGGTCTTCACCCATGTGGTCAGATTTTTTACTTGTTCCGATTTTTGAAAGACCAAATTATTTAAATATAACATTTTTAAATTCGGAACAGTTTTAAATGTATAAAAATTAATTCATTAAATTGATTAGTTGTAAAATTTTTTGTCAAACAAAATTTTCTCAACCTTTCATCGTAATTTCATAAAATCATAAAGTAAAGGTTAACTGTTTCATAAAATTAAAATTTCAAAATGTACAAATGCATTGTTTTAAATTACGGTTTGCATATACAAGTAAAATATATGCAATTACTTTTACTCATCAATTCAACAATTTGGGAATTCTTACTTTATTATCTGTTTATTCAATCAATTGTCCCTTCATTATTCGCATAATTGTTATTACAATTTATTATTATTATAAGTTTTTAGGTGTTATCATTAAGTGACAAAGTTCACTTTCAATCTTATTCTTATGTAAATCCATCTTTCTTATTGATTTTTGGCTTTGATGTATTACATATTTGTATTTTGATAATCTTACAAATCTCGTTATTATAATTTCGATCACGTTCTTCTTATTACACATTCAGTCAATTTAAAAACGATCTTCAAATTTTGGACACTTCTTTTTATTCCTGTGATGATGATGTTTCTTCATTCTCAGGAGGGAAAGACTCATCGAAACAGCTTCCTCGTAACTGGGTGGGGCTAGAAATTATAAAATTTTAAGCTTTTTTGTCACATTAATTGACTAATTTGTATGTAATTAACTTACGGGTCTCGGCCAACTCTGGCGTTCCCGTCCGCACGTCTAATTTTGCCGACCTCATGTGAAAATCGTAGGAAGGTGGTGGTTTTGCGGATTCGACCTCCAACCGACGCCGTCTCCTCAACGCCTCCTCACTCACGCGTCCCCCAGCCTCTGGGGGAGGAGGGAGGAGGAGAAAGTTCATCGCATAGTCCTCGTCACTCATCGAGGACGTGATCCCGTGGTGATGATAATAATAACTTGACGAGGATGCCATCAAGCTGGACAGGTTGCTCTCCACAAAGGGCACCGTTCCAATTATCACTTTCACGATGGAAGATAAAGTTACATTCTCGGAAATGATGACGTCAAACTAGTGAATAGAAAATTGGTAATTTAATTTAATGGTCATACATATTATACCGTCATCAAAATCATTAACAGATTATGACCCACCTGAACAAAGTATTGGAGGTCGATTGCCCCCACAATCCCTGTTCCCAAGCCGGTTGGTAGGACGTGTGGACAAGGGAAGCTGTGCGTCCAAATTTCTCTGCCATGTGGCCCCACGCCAGGACCCAGACATCTCAATAGCGTTCGGCAATCAACTTTACAACTTTGGTCGATTTGAAAGTAGCTATTCTGTAAAATCCAGTAATCAAAGTGGGTCGTTAATTTTAAAATCTTCAATTTCTCTTATTTAAAAATGTAATAAATCTCTTACCGCATTTAGCACCGCCCTCGCCCCATTTAAACTCAGCCTGGATCTGTTATCCAAATCCACCTCGAAATGGATGAGTTGATCTGGAACAAAGGCTGTTTTTGGGAGTCGTACACGCAGTATGACCACTTCATTGTGTGGATCGCTGTCAACGTTTAGTGAGGAGGACGAAGGGACGGCAGGGGAGGAATTTCGACGCGAATATAACGATGACCCTCCCGATGCACTCGGGCTTATCGGAGTTGGAGTCCTACTACGACAAGAAGATCCGGGACGTGCACTGCTCAGAAAGTATTTCCTCTCGTCGACCACGGGAAGTTGGAAGTGGACGCTTTGGTCATTTAGATCCAACAAGGGCGCCACTTGGATCGATTTTGTTGCACCGATATACATCTCTCGAAATGGTTTTCTAATAAAAACGACCAATTTGTATGAAACGTGGCCAAACGTTCCATTGAAGGAGCAGGGCAAATCTTTTGGCAATTTGAGGAGGAATGGGTAACGGTGAACAACGCCACGGGTTATCATTATAGTACGTTTCGAGACGAGGTTGGCCAGACAGGATGGTTCTCCTAAAAATCATGCAATTTATAATGCAAATAATTTAAAACTAAATATTTTTGGGACAAAATCTTAATAGTAATTTTTGTTTAAATTTCAACTCCTCACCATCATTATTTCTATTCATCAAAATTTGGCAATCACTATGAAACGCGACGTCTTCATTTCTCGATGTCCGATATGGGTTAAAGAGTCTCGACGCGTCCCAATCCACTTCCACTTTTGAAGCGAGTTTTACGCTAATTCCTGTAAACACATTATTCAAGTGAGTACATACTAACTGTTACAATTTTTTGCTAGGTGAAAGCTTATCAAATTGTATTCAGTCTCATACTCACCATAAACCTTATCGGACCATGTCGTGCTCAGTACTAGAACCCCCGAAACCACTCCACCTCCAACGTAGTACGGACTTTCGTCCTCCAAATGGATAGCACATCGCAACACCATCCTGCTGATCGTCAATTCTGAACAAACTCAACCGAGTCGTCCTTTTAACGAAACAATTCCATCCTTATCGTCGTCGTCGTCGTCGTGGTTGACCAAGACCTTGAGATTGGGCGAGGAGGGGAAAAGCAGCACACAACTGACTCTGATTTTCTGGTGAGGAGGATTCGGATTTGTGAAACCAGGCAGGACCCATCAACGGACGGAAACCACCATCCGTGGTGTTTTGCTGGGTACCGTACATATCGATTTTTCTGCGTCGTCGGAGAAGTGTATTTCTCTCCGTGTGTTGTGTGTGTTCAGGGTCATCCTGGTGATTCTGGGACGTATATAAGAAGAGGACACCATAGCACGACTGGTGGCAGGCAGCAGTCGCGAAAGAGTGAAAGAGAAAGCTCACCCAGTTCGGGTCGCAATTCTTCAGTTTAGCATCCAGTGAGAGTATCGTAATAGTAGAAATGGTATAAATAGGAGGATAACAGAAATAGTTTGTGTGGTAGATGAACTACCCGAATCCGGGGTTTTAGTTTCTAGTGAACTTTCGCATTTAGCAGGAGACAGAGAGAGGGAGAGATGCATGCATAAAGTAGTACAAGTCACGTAGACTGTGGTAGGTGTAGTTTGATAGTTTTGGCATGAATTTTCTCATATTTTTGTGATTCTACGTATTTTTTTTCTTTTCAAGTAGTTTTCATCCTGTTACAAGGATCACGTTTATTTTTACTTCTAATTTGCATCTTCATCTATGAATTATTTACTTTCTCCAGTAAAAAAACCCCACCCACCATCAAAAAGTGACTGCATGTCTGTCCATATTATTTTTGCATAATATGGCAGA
Organism: Folsomia candida; assembly: GCF_002217175.1. NCBI lineage: Eukaryota > Metazoa > Arthropoda > Collembola > Entomobryomorpha > Isotomidae > Folsomia > Folsomia candida. The sequence goes on along the minus strand of NW_019091200.1, from coordinate 595,586 downwards.
GTTTTGCACCCACCATTCATCTTTTAGCACTACCACCTACCTACCTATTCACACTCTTTTGCATTTCACATAGCAGCACAGCTACGTACATATAGATGGACTACAGTTATGCAATTTCCTCCAAGCCGGTTATTTATTGCACAGCATCATATCCATCCACATTAAAAACTGTTCCTTTTTTAATGAGACGAGAGTTTGTTCAGAAAAGTTGCATTGCACCAGAGATGCAATCTCAGCAGCACGTCGAGGAATACATAATAATAAGCATCTCCATTCCTGTGTATACATAGTCGCGGATTGAGATAGAGTGTGAAATATTCCGTTATAATCCTTTTACCTACTTTCATTATCACACAATACGCCAAAAACACACCCGACGGAGGACGACGATTGGATTCCCTTTTCTCTGAAGGAACGGGATTTGCCCATGCGTTTTGCCTCGACTTCAAGTTTGTTGCTTGATGATGATAGCGTTACTTTTTAAGTCAAGTCAGGTTTCAAGTTTATTCTCGGTCGTTGGTCGACTTTCATCCCAGCCACGCTTACCTTCTGTCCCAGAGAGGCATGATGAATTGAATTATGATGGTGCATGCATAGGATGGCGTAATACGACGAAATCCGTGGAATTGAATTACGCTATTTTACACGAATATGTACATACATATTTGCCAACACGACAAGGATCCATTCTCCCAACGAGGCAAACAATGTCCGGAAATGGGAAAGAAAATTAAACTTGAACGAAACTATTAAAATGTCGATCCAACTTGAGTAATCGGTGTTTGAAAATTGATAGAAGAAGAATATTTATTATTTTATACGGTTTAGTAATGTCAGTTATATCCAGAAGTACGAGGAAAACTCGCATCTCGACTGGATTTTTCAGCTCTTGTAGAAGATAAAGCTTGCGCTGCAACTCGGCGGCGGCTTGCGCTGCAACTCTTTTTATTAGTGGCACAAGTAATTAGAGATGAGACATTTACATAATTATATTTTTCATGGCTTACATATATATAAACACATATATAATTTCGTATTTAGTTATTTATCGACTTAAATGAACGTCTCGTACACAACTCTAACGGGAAGACTAATGTTTTTATCCGTCCTTAAATTCCCGACGTAGCCGGATTTTGCTAATCGTATTCCGGCCGGTTTGGGAGGTACTGGAGGTCTCAGTTTGGGGTCGGATGGGATCGAGAGAGGGGGCATTTTACCTGGTGACGCCCGCATCCTTGGCAGGGTGGGGGGTGGGAGGATCTTCTCCACATTGGCGTAACATGGCTCCTCAACCCGTTGGTAGAAACGCGTCGGACTTGGAGAAGATCTCGGTGACGAGATGGACGACGACCCCGTGGGCGAAGATGACGTCGTCATATTGGGAACTTGGTGCATATTTTCGTAATAATTTGGTTCCCTTGTTGTTGTCCTTGTGGTTTTGAATTTGTCGGAATTTTCGGTTGCATTTGTGAAGATGGAGGATGATTTTTTATTCTTGCCTGGTGGTTTCGGACTGGTTGTACCGTTCGTGTAAAAATCCCACATTTTGTTCTTTTCTGCCTCCATCTGTTCCAATATTCCTGGAGGGGCGGCCTCCTTCTCCCAAATTTCGACATTTGTACTCTCAAACTCGTCATCCTCTTCGAATTCTTTCATCTTTTCGTCCACCAGGATTCCGTGAGAGTCTGTGAGGCTGGAGATTTCACTCGTTTTCGTGTTGGACTTTACAGTTGTGACCGTTTCAACTTGGACTGGAACTATAATCGGAATTTTTAAAATGGAAATTTGCTCAGAAAAATTTCACTTTTGTTTTTACGTTATATTTTACCTGTTTGAATTCCGGATCGGATCAGAATTTCTGACAGTATTTCTGGTGGTGGTGGTTGTCCTGCTTTTAACGCGGCTTTGATCCGTTCCCCAGCCTCGCCGACGAGTCTGACAGGGACGCCGTTGAGTAGAAGGACTTCTTCCGTTATGAGACTACTTTTCTTCTCGCAATCCAAAATCCTTGCGTTTGGACCGGCCAAGGAGGACACGCGGTCCTGAATCTCCGAATCGTTCATAACCGGCATCGAAGTGGAAGCGAAGGTTTCCATAATTTTGAAGTGGAATAATAATAAAGTTAAATTCTTGCACTCGCAGATTTCGAGATTTCTGTAGTATCTACAACACAAGAATGTAATTTAACAATTTGTTCCATTTTACACTTCACGTAGATAAATACATACAATAAATTTACAACGTGTGCAATTCTAAAGTGGAATTCTAGAGGAAACAGGATGTCGATTCGATTCCTTTGTTTATGCTTGGCTCACATCCTATGCGTAATGCATACATCTGTAATCCTATTACTAAACAAATTTTATCATCAGTGATCCTCTATTAGGTGAATTTTATGTTCTGTTCGCGCATCTATGTAAATATCTACAGGTTAGATTGGGCTTTGCAAGAAGAGGGAAAGATTGTGCAACAACTCTCCTCTCAATAAAGAAAGAAATTAAGACAATGAGCACTATCCACGTATGTGTGTTCTCTACTTGTGTACTTCATTCTCACAAAACATAGTTGCACATCGTATAAACAAACTTAAATAGGTGAGCTGTACATAAACCAAACAAACGTTGTCACCTTTATTGTCACGCCGTTGTATATATTGTGAAATAGTGAAATGAAATAAATATATTATGAATTTCAGCGTACTTTTTCATCATTACAACTTTCAAAAATGGAGAAAAAACTGATTTTAACTATGTTACTTGTATTTCAAAATTTCACCAATGTAAAATTGTACCAATATGAAACCTTCAAGCACTTTTTACTATTGCATATTTTCCTTACTTTACTCCTCGGCGTTGAAATCAGGAAAAAGTTGAGATTCCGCTTTCACTTTCAATTCAGCAAATTAATAAATCCGTAGGATTAAGTTCACTCCGAGTAAATATAGTTTTCGATTCTTTATCCCTTATCTTTCGAAAAATATCTAGATTATTGGCACACAAATCTCCTCGAGTTCTATCAGGCCACACTTTTTACACCTTGCAATAGCACCACGACTGCATTTAACAAAACTGTCTGAGTCACTAACTGAAACTGCAAACTGGACGAAGCAAGCAGTGAATGGTTTTCATACTGCACAAAATCAGCGATGACGACAACTACGTCGACGAAAAGACGAACCAAAGACCAAAGTAAACTACTCATCAATCCAATCCAAGTAATCCAAGCAGCGAGGATGAGATGACTTGACAAACACACTTGAACACTTATTATTTGCGAATATTTATTATGCCTCACAATTTGTGTGAGTAGTTGGTTGGATTTTATTCCTCCTTGTGCACGTACAAATGAAAGTAAATGTGGAATAAATGAATAGAAATTAGTTGGTGGTGGTGGTGGGGTACGGCTTCGTTTGGGCGTGCTTTACTCGTCCACGTCCACCACTGCTGCTGGCTATGGGGTCGCTAAATGGTAAATTGTTCTACCCCCACCAACACTGCTGCGGGAATAACTACCAGCACTACCACCACTCCAAGTTATTATAGGAGGACACACATTATGGACATTCTGGCCAAATACGTATGATACCAACGGGAAAAAAGATCACAACGCCACTTTAACTACCAAGGTCTCTCTTATTCAGCGTAGTAGTGGTAAATACATCATATTGCGACGGTAAATATTAGCTATGTATGTGTATGCTAACCTTTGCTTCGACGAAGCTGTCACTAATAATAATGAGCGGTTAAGTGGTGATACTGCTCGTCTGGGGGTGAAGCTGCATTATTATTTTCTGCTTGGTACTTCATCTCATCAACGGTTACCATTTTAATTTTAACGACTTCACAAATTCTGTGAGTAACACGTACCTACCTACGAAACCATCACCTTGCATTTCATCAGGACGCACACCTTCCTTCCAAGAAGACGAAGAAGCTTGTAACATGAGTCGAAGAGTGTTTTGGCAGTTGTTGTTTGTTGATTGAACAACGGCCAAGCAAATTTAGTGCAACTTTTTTTATGACTCACCACCAGCACCTTAAAAAATATCAACAAAACAGCCCCACTGAAAAACGAGACCAATGAGGCAGCAGGCTACACATGTCCCTTATTAGCTAAAAAACATTTTTATACACAGAATATAAACGTGTAGCTTTTAGGGATAAGGTTACAAGTTGCAGGATTTTTTTTTGCCAAAATGAAGTAATACTGCAATACAACTTTTTGCACGCGACGAGTTTATCTAGTTTGGTCTGGTTGTATCTTAATTCTGGTTGATTTATGAAATCGGTCCATTAAATGAGCATGCCATTTGCTGCATTCTGACATGGCGTGGATTTTTCCTCAATGTGATAACAATGTGATTTTACATGTGAGTCGGTCTTGATGGGTTTTAAGGTTTAATTACACTGCTCGACTGGTAGAATTTTTTGCCATGTCACCTAATTTTCATTTCATTTCGTTTCGTAATATTCAATCCAATTCATGATTCGATTCAGTAATACATACGTTCATATATTCCCATGCATGCCTGCTGCTGAGTTGAAGGTGAAATAAAATCATTATACGATTCTGTTACGATAGGAGTTCTTGTTACGAAAACTGACACATAATGATGTGTGATCGGTCCATGTGCAAATATTTAATAGCGAAATCCTGCTGTTAAAAGTAGATGTATTAAGTAACATTGTTTCAGCAAAAGTTTTTCATCAATGGCAGATCAAATCTAGTGCGTATATATTTCACTGGGTTTAATCCCACCTTTAAATCCACATCGTTACTTGCATTCAGAAATATGTACAAATATGCATGGTCTGAACATTAATAGAAACAGATCCCTCTAAACTTACTTTGCATGCCAAATTATCCTTTTCTTTTAATGGTCAGACCATAGTCTGTTACATGGTTCCCTTTTTGGTACAGCATTTCATTCCATTCTACAAAATAGTACACGACGAATTATATTTAAGACCACACAGCATATGTAGCACAACGATAAAAATTTTAATCGGTGCGCAGGGATAATAAATCATACTGTGTCAAAAAATGTGTATATTTACTACATAATGTACGTAGCAGTTTAAATTAGATAGCAAGATCCATAAGATGATTCCTGATGATCATTTATACGTGCACTAATGTATAGATAAACGCCATTTACTTACTTACCGGACGGATTTAGTTACCGTCAGTCACCTTGAATTTCTTAACGATCCACCATCATCCAAGCTCTAAACGACAACAATGCCCAGTGCACAATGCAATCTTAAGTCTTAATCTAACAAGCCATTTATACATTTGGCCAAATTCCTGCATCCCGTCCTACCTTTACTTTGCCATCACTTGTCCGTATATCAAGTACTTACAAAAATGGAAGCAAGACCAAGGTTCACATTCACAATGATATGTACTTAATATGACGCCTTTACAAGCAGTTCTGTCAACATAGTTCTACACCTTTTATGCCGAGATGATTCATTTCATTAGTTCGAAGCGTACTCACATTCACTCACTTTCAGCAGAAATAAATAATAACAATGCCAAAAGTGTGGGACAAAGTGGTTCTTGTTAAGATTGGCTTTTACGCAAAATGTCCATACTTTCAAGGAAACTTCCATAACTTTTAGATAGACGCGACGACATTACATAAGTTTCCTAAAATAATTCATGCAGGAAATATCCATAATTATAAGTTGTGCATGTCCATGTCCATGGAAAGCAAAACAGGACTAACTCTCCTCTGTCCTTGAGAGGTGATCAAGATTAATGTCCTCAATACAAGCGATTGGCGGTGGCTATATGACTATGTCCAGTCTGAATAATATGCATGCATGTCGCGTCACCTACTACATACATACGTATGACGTCAAATTTGCATGTCACCCTGCTGCTCTGAATATCTTTACGCAGTACGATTGAGAAAGTGGTTTTGCCTCATTTCCCGGATAACTTTATGGTCAGTCGTGAAAGCATAATTACTTTCGGACCAGAACAGTCCAGAAATAACTCGACCCCCAAAAACCAAATCACAGACTTTCTCTTAGTTTTCCAACCAGCTTTTATTGTACAATTAAGCATTATACAATGACATTAACCTCCAAGGATAACCAACTAACTAACTAACTATATACTTATTATTCTCCATAAGACTGCACATTTCTCCAGCTACACAAATTTTCGTAGGCTCCTTCCTTCCTTGACTTTCACCTTGGATTAAACTTACCAAATTTCCCTTTCATTTCTATCCAGCTCTTGATTTAAATATGTTCGTGCATGTCTATGTACCTACGCTGGCTGGCGAGACGACATGGAATATCGCGATTACTAAATGCTTTACGGCTTTACATCACAAGAATTTCGCATATGAACATTCCAACTTTATGTATGCAGCGTTTATATTTACACCAAAATTTAAGTGTGATTATTAATATTGTTATTTATTAATTGAGATTGTGTTAATTGTGACAATTTACGTCATTCGAAATGCATATGTACGTGTCAATTTTTATTTTATGCGGCACGACGCCCTTTTTCCAGCACAGTTTTATACCTAGATTCTTATATTTATCAAGAGACGTAAAATGTGACGATGTACGTCAATCGTTTATGTTTTGTGCATGTCTGCAATTTCCTTCCGTCAAGGGTACTCCTTCCTCATCAATCACGACAATTTTCGTTACGAACGCGGTTAAGATTACGTATGAAAAAATATTTTAGATTTCTACAGAGAAATTTCTCTTCAAATTACGTAAAAGTTTAAAATCTTAAATTTCCTTAGTACATTTTCCCCCAAATTCAGACTTGCTAGTTTCTGGCTCGGCGAACCGGTGCGCTCACTTGCTTAACTTAGGTGTGGTGGTTCGCCGCACCAGAAATTAGCAAGTCTGCCCAAATTACATAAAAATTTGAGCCACCTAATAACTAGATAAGATTTTTAATTGAACACACCGTTTACTGCACTGCGAGTGATTCATGATTCATTATTTACAGCCACTCCAAATCACAACGAAACTAACGGAACTTCACATTTTTATCCAGTCTCGCTGTCCCCTCATCCCAGATATAAAAGTGATGGCAACAACAATGCTTAAACCGTTACAGGGATTGAACCACTTTTATTATTATGTACAAGCCATTGAAGGATCGAGTGGGGAGACGTTATGAAGTAAAAGGGTTCCATTTCATTTCTGATGAGGTTCATGATTTTCATTTCATCCCTTTTTCCATTCGAGGAGGAAAATGAGCGATATTTCACTTTTTCCTTCTTCAACCCTATCAATTTATTATCGGACCTGCTCAACATCCACAATCTCGATTTATCGCTTTAAGGGATCTCCAATAAAAACGAGAAGGGCTACTCTTCTTAGGAGAATGGGGTCTTTCTCCTCTTATTACGTAACTTTGTTTCCTACGCTAAAAGGCGTCATCATCAAGTCTTGGTATGCATTTGTAAGGCCTATTAGAAGGTGATGTTCAAGTCGCCCTTTTTAGATTTTTTTCATGTACTTCCAAGCGATGTGGAACTTCTATATGTGAAAAGGGTAGTATGTTGTTGGTAACGCTCAATGTTAAATTAATGGCCCGTGTAGCGAGCGCTTTTAAGTTACATGGAAGGATCCGGTAAAAAGCATTTCAAAATATAGCTATACGATTTTTAGAAATTGTTCTCAGTTTTTACGAAATTTTAATGGTGAATGGAGGAAAACGGTCAACATTGATATTTTGGCACAACTAATATTTGAAGCTTCTTCTTGATCTGATCTCATTATAATCATATTCCTGAGGGTTGTGGGGGGTGCCCTTTCAGGAAGCACTTTTTCGAAATTTTTTCTCCCAGAAAAGTTTTTGGGTTTTTTTTTATAAAATTATCAATTTTGGAACTCATCGGTTCTACATATATAAATAAATATCTATGCTCTTAAATAAATACCCCTATTTTAAAGAAAATAGATTTTTTCCATCGGTGTTGCCGTAAAACTTTTTTAGAAAATTAACTTGAGACACCCGTTCAATTATTATAAAGGGTTCTCCTCACCTTTATCAGTTACTTATTTTTAATATTTTTATTTTTTCACAAAGCCAGCAACCCTTCTTCCTCCCAAATTGTGAGTCTTGTAGTGATGCTGCTGCTGCTGACCTAGTTTGAGGTCACCTGTTGCTTCCTTTTCCACGGGAGAACAACACATGTGGCATGCATGGCCTTCAATCGGATGGACGGACATAATAGATCAGCTCCACTTTTGTACAGGCGTTTATATTCATCCAGTTTTATTCACTCCCTTTAAAAACATTAGGAACCGTTATCTTTTCTGGATAACAGATCACGGTAACGGTACACGTACCAGGTTTGCTTCGTGCATTTCATTACGCACAAAAATGAAATCCATATTTTTAAATAACTTTATTTACTTGGGGAAAAAGGATGAATGAGACTTTTTCGTTGCAATAAAATAGGTTTGGAAATTTTAGTATGTATGTAATTAAAATGTGCAATTTTTTAGGAGGGATTTGACCATGCTTTACATAATACAGCGATAAAAGTTACGTATGAATCCCATAACTTTTGGTGGCTTGTTGCATCCCATCATCGAACGGAAGTGACAAAACAGTTTGCACTTGTAAGTTCACCCACCAACAAATATATTGTGCTGCATGGTATTCTGTGTAATTTCGTAATAATGGTTTGCACAGACTTGTCAGCTTTTGAAAATTCACATTCAAATTTTACTCACTCAATTAAATACAAGTCTAAAATGTCATGTGAAACTAGTTTAAATTAAAATACGGAAAGCAGTATAAAAATTTAGGAAAAGTTTATGCCACTGAATTTATTACGTAAGAATTAAATCTTATTTTTTTGCAAATATTTTACAGAGTTAAAACCTTCCGTAAAGCAAAAATTGAGACAGTAAAACTAATGAGAAATCAAGTAGTAGAATCCCATGTCATTACAATTATTACGTCACCTCACCACTTTTTACATGCATAATAAATAAATATTTATGCATTTCTATCGGACAGATGTGTCCTTCTCTTTAAACAAAATATGGACCATAATTCAAATACAGGATGAATATTTTACGACCAAAAACAAACAGTTGAACGGTAAAAGTCCCGTTTTGCTTAAGATGTGTTTATCCTTTCTTCCTTTACGTCTCACCGGCGTCCACACTTTTACTCACTTTACCTTTTTAATTCCTCTCCCTCCGCATAATATTCCGTCCACACCACTTTCTGCTCTTCTTAAATAAGACACAAAAAAGCAGGGACATCTTCACTAAAAGTATTATTATGTAAAACGATCCCACCATTTTTTGTCGCTCATTTTATTTGTACATAAATAAACTGTGAACATCTTTCTTTGCTTTTAATTCTTAATCCAATTTATCCTCATGCGTGCAGCTGCTGGTCTTTGTGTTTGTCATTTACCTATTTTTTCGTCCACCTTCAAAAATCATGCAAACGAGGACGATGACGCTGCGACCTGAGCAAAATTCAATTAATGAGATAATAATAAAGAATCGAAAACGAATCTCTTATGTTCATTCATCATTTATTTTGAGATATTTCTTCTCCTCTAAGAAAAGACAGATGTGGTGGTAGTGGGTGAATTGGGCTTTTTTGATGACGAAGACGATGAGAGGCTACAACTTTCCCAGGCTTTAAAATCTCATCCAAACTTTATTTTTACCGTTTTATTTAGAGAACTAACTAAAAGACCAAGATCACCCACCCAGGTGTTTCCCCATCGTCGTCTTCTGTATAAAGGGACGGAGAAGCCCTTGAATACCTGCCAATGAAAAAGTGACTGCAATCCAACGACCCAATCTTCCACTACTTGAAAATATGTACATGCTCTCACTTCCTCCTTCGCGTTTACATGCTTACATCTCCTGAAATAAAGGTGACCTTAAGTCCTCTTCTTCCTATTTTTATTTGCTCTTCTTTTCTCCCATTCTTCCCTCATGAATGTAAAGAATATGCCCTTCACCTTCGCCTTCCTTCACATTAGAGATGCTTATAAAGTGGGGATGACGAAAATAAATCGAGGAGTCCTATAAATCTATAACCTTGGCATTGGTTCCTATTTTCCTAATTTTACGACCTGATGCCTTCGAATTGGAGAGTATTTCAAGTATTTTTATGTATTTTCTGGTTTTCAGAAAAAAATATGAGACAAATCCAATCTGAATTTATAACCTACATTAACGAAATCCTGACTAGCCGATTAATTTAGAGCGTTGTTTTTACAGATTAAATTCCACTCGGTCGGCTCATAATTTTTGACCTGCCTCAACTCAACAATGATCATCATGACCGGATCGATTTATCTAAAAAGAAGAAACTCCCCATTAAAATTCTTCTCTACAGAAATATCTTAGACTTGTTGTTATTCATCCATCCGCCTTGAGGAAAATGAAACAACGGGACTTTGAGAATGTATAAAAATCCCAAAACTGGAGCAGTGGGCGGAGGATGCAGGTTTCAGTTTTGCTTCTGGTTATTCAGTTATCCTCCAGTGATCTGATTTTTAAGTGGTCGCAGTTGCACAACGGGACTCTTTTTTTGTAAATCTAACCAATTCCACTCCAAATCCAGATAGGATACAGAAGCATCACGCATGTTACATGTACATACGCAACAATGATGATGATGATGCCATATAATGTTATACAACACGTATGCAGTGTGCCCAGATTCGATATGCATAATAAAAATATACACAGATAAAAAGTCCTGTTACACTTTTTGAGAAATTTTAACTGCATCTTGACAGCAAATAAATCATATATGTTCATTATATACATAAACACATATTATAGCAATGCGTATACGAAGCTTCACGCATCAAATTTATCAAATTTTGTTCTAATTTTACTTATAATATGTTGCATGGATTTAATTGAATTAATATCATTGGACTGAAGCATTCATGTAAATATTTCCTTATGCATGATTTCTTTAAATCTGCATTGACAAAGTAACAAACAAACGACATCTTTAACAATAAACTGATTTTTAAGTTACATAAGTATAACTTTTCTCAGAGATTGGGTTTAAAAGTTATTTGTCTGTGGTGCATGAAAAAGTAATTTTGGTTAATTCAAGGTGCACAACACACACGGATATGATGTCACTCACTACAAACTCTAATTATCTTTCCTACTATAAATAGTCATTTTTTGAAAAGATGCTACCCAACGCCAACACATAAACATACTAAAAATACAATTTTCGAATTTCACGACGATGAGAAACACAACTCGCATACTAATGAGATGAGACTTGAAATAAAAACTGATCCAGATATTTATAACAACTAATTTTCAAGACGATCTTATGCCTCCAGACCAAAAAGCTGTTATTTATTCATCTCATCTCATGAAATATCACTCCCTCGTCACGTACAACATCGCTCTTATCAGATGCAGCCCTCAGTTCATCGATCCCAAGTCCTGCGAACCCTTACCTACTCAAGGTCTCCATCCAGAAGTCATCAACTTATCAACTTTATAAGGGTCTCCACCTCTGAACCTGTGTAACTACCTGAATCTACTATAATCATAATCCAGAACTAGATTGTCCCGTCCAGTCCACCGGATTATTTCACTCTCTCGTAACAAAATTATCCACCCCTCACTCATTACCTTACCTTCTGCCACTTACTATACCGAACCTACCACAATAAATGTATGCACGTCACCATAAAAAACTCACGACTACGACTACCCACAGTTACACCAATTTAACAACCTGTCCAATAATTTACTGACAGCATTTCAACCAAAAAGAAGGAAGGAGAATCACCTTGCTGTGCCATGTCGGCCATAAAATGGTAAAAAAGTACAATAAAATCTCCACTATTTTAAGAAATGGGGGAACTAAACGTATCCTAATTTTACACAATTCTTCTATGTACGTAATTTGATGCACACTGTAAAAACAGACGAAAGGATTCGCCTCAAAGAAACCCGCACACACTCTTCGATACCATTATGATATTTTACAAACAAAAAATCTCAATAAGAACAAAAAAAGCTAAACCTTTTACACCCGAAAAATGGCACAGCATACGTGGATTTAACTGCCAAATTGCAAAACACAAAACATTACCGCAAAACCGCTACCACACGTAGCTAACAATCATCCCTGCAAAAAAACAGTGACGATGACGGGAGCCACATTATTCTGCACACACTTCCTTCATTTCATTCACTTCAAAATATGAAGTTGTCGTGTGTTTTTTTTCTTTTAAAAAATGAATGCAATTTTCTTAAGAGAAAAATGATACGTTTCATTTTCTACCAGTTTTGCTTAAAACCCCGGAAATAATATTTATAGAAAGCAAATACCTTTTATTTTACACCCACCGTATTTATAGATTCATTGATTTCCATTCATAACATTTGGGTGAGACGAAAGAAAGAAATCTCGACCAAAAACCAACCCAAAAAATCAACCACAGAAAAAAAAATCCAGAAATATATAGAGCAACCCATCCATGAAGGAAAGGGAAGCACATGATTCCCACAAGATCAAGATCACCACACATGTATTTTCACAACAATGGTGAAAAATAGACGGACCATTTTCAACACAAGGTTCAATTCAATGCGTTAACGTCAAAAACCTGTCAACAGAGGAACAAACAAAGATAAAAAAGATATTTATTTTTACCCGAAAAATTGGTTTTGTGAGAAGAAGAATTGCTTATTTACGGAAAAGAGGAAACTTGTAAATTCTTTATTCCTTGGTTTCCTTCTTCTTCTTGTTATAAAAGTACGATAAAGTTAGGTAACCTTCAAAAAATCATAAAGTCTTGCCTTCTCCTGGGTTCCTTTCTTTCCGTCCTTTCTTCACTTATTTTCTTTATGCATTTATAACTCAACCTGAGGTAACCGTTGGGTAGTTTAGCACTGCACATACATTGATAGATGTAAAATTTGCCCTGTGTGTCATGTTAAAAGTGTCAATGTCAGCGCCCAAGTTCAGTTCAAGTTAAATGGTTTCTGAATTATCGACAACTTCTACTCGTCGTCGCATGCACTGCAGACCGTTTTTCCTTCCTTTAAACTTTTATACTATTCTGAATGGATGGATGGACGTCGCAAAAGTCACTTTTCCTTTCCTTTAGTTTCCTTTTCTGACATGAGTTCAGTACGGTCTGGACATCAAATGTTGGATGTCGTCACCAGCTCGACACTGACAAAAATAAATCTCCCGACGGCACTCGTGTATTAATAAATATATCTCGTTTTGGGTCTTATTCTTTCTTTCTTTTCGTTATCTACAACGGATACGACATAAAACGAATTGTAATAAGATTTGATTTTACTCTTGACAAGATTGAATGAAATGAATCCTTTCGGAAACTTTCCACCAAAATTAGCTTATGTATAATAATCTCAAATTCCGATTTTCATTTCGTTCAATAAAGTTCAACAAGATAAGACAATTATAAACGACAAAATTGGGGTTTCTAACCCCAATCCAGCAGGAAATGCAGATTAAACATTCTGCAAATAACTGGAATTGTTACTTTAAATCAAATCCAAACATTTTGCAACGCACAAACCAACTTCGATTCAATACAGATTTTCGTATACCCCTCTAATCTCAAGCTACTGACCAACTTGCATACCATTTAATTTTGCATAATCAATTTTAATTTGTATACATACATGTTTCCTTTTCTTCCCCATTTTCAACCCATACAAACATATTCTCCGCAAACACAAGCCGAAATCTGTCTCTTCTCTCTCTCAATAAAATCTGAAACTTAACATAAACAGATAAATAAAGCTAACCGGTAAATACCTTGGAATCCTCACACACATCCATCCCTCTCGTCTCATCGTGAAGAAAGGTATCATAACGCAGCATCCCCAGTGATGTAACAGCCTTTTCCAACCCTACCTTCTCTCGTTTTCTGTACGTACGATGATGTGCACGAATTTAAGAGTGAGATTAAAAGTCCCGTTGGAACTACGTTGTCAGATCCACATTGAGTTAGTGGGAGTGAATTTGAGACTGGTTGGGATGTGGATGAGATAACTGCACTCACTCACTCACCGTATATAATAAACTTACTTTCCTCCACTACCACTTTCCGTCCCTCACCTTCAATCCAACGATGATCAGCTAGGAGCTAAACTCACCTGAGCAGGATTACGGGACGGGATGGATGAATAGCGGGTCTTACCTTTACCTCTTCGCATCATCCCCTATTACATTACGGAGAGTCGTCATTCCACTCCTGGCCGCAGTCCAACGCGGACACGACGACACTTTTTCATTCATTTTCCCCCTACAACCCTGTCACTTTCTTCGGTCGTCGTCATCTCATCGTCATCATCACTAGAATAACAATGTATTAAGAGAGGCAGAGATTCGTCGTGCGGTGTGACTGACCCGGGTGAATAATAATATAAATACCCGGGTAGTAGGATGGAAAGTGGGACCGGCAGTAGTGAATTGTAGTTTGTTATTACCCATTTTTGACAGGATTGGATTTGATTTACTGCACAAACAAAATGTGGAGAAAGACTACCCGGAAGAAAAAATAAGTTCCCGTGTTGTTCGGGAAAATTGACACCGGGAGAAAGTAGTGGTTTTTTTACGTGGGTAAAAAAAGTGTGCAAAGTGAGACTGCTCGATTTATAGGAACTGATCGTGAGTGAGACCGTGACCCTGACTTAAAGTTTGTTATTATCATTATGACGCGGTGACAATCAAGTGACAATCAGATAACAAACAATCATCATCTCATCATTAGTACAGAAAATATAAATAATTAGGATAATGCGGTATTACGTAAATCATCATCATCTTCATTGTAATCATCAACTGTGATAAAGTGTATTTAGTATATTAACTGATTGGATTTGACCTGATCGGATACCAAGTAAAACAGGTAAGGAAGCAAAACAAACTTTTCGTTTTTTAGTGTCATTTTAAAATTTGAGACGATAAGAAACACTGGATTGAGTTTGAATCAAGTTTTTCGCTAACCGTGTGGGTGGATTGGATTGGATGAGATTATGTGATTATGATGATGAGCTGTGTATCGTATACGTACAATTTGCCGCAAAAAAGACGCCTTTGACCTGTGCATGCATATCTACTCACATGTTTGCAGTCAGGAAGTTGTGATCACACCAACAAACGTTACGTTACTTACATGGCTTCAGTACTTAAAGTGGCGAATTATTTAGGAGTCGTTAGCTTTTTGCAGTCATTCCATGGTCAGTGTCAAGTTCTACACGTTTGCGTAATCGTATTTATGAATTCACAATTTTTGTTGTCCAAATATAAAACGATTTTTGCACGAACGCATTCACACCTTAAATCATTTAAGTGATTATTGTTTTATAAATAATATTAAATACGGCTGTTTAGTATTACATTTTTGTAAATAAAGGCGACAATTTCTAAACAATTTTCTTTTACTGCACGTTTAAATATGCAATTATTAGGCAACAAAATCGTGCAACCCATGCCATAAAAAACTTGAGGGATGCGTAGACAGAAGAGATTAGCTAGCCCTTCAAGTCATGCTCTTTTACCTACGTATGCAAAGCAGTTTCATTTTCTTCTCCCTCATTTCGATCTTCGTCCAGTCCTTGTGCATGTCTGGAGAGCTTATCTCGGAAAAAAGAGGGCCCCTTAAAAAGAAAGGACGATTGAATCGTTTTCTTATTTTATTATTGGGTGGGGTGGTGGACCCTCAATAAGTTTTCTGGCTCAGAGTCGTCTCCTCCTCAGGAATGCTGTTCCGTATGAAATATACATGCACACACTGAACGGTAATCTCATCTCCCCCTCTCTCCCTCATATGCGTATGTACACACCAAATAGTAAATAGCTATCATCCCTTCTCAACTTTTCGTACTTAATGACGACTTCTAGGACTGCTTTACTTGGCCTTAAGGACTATGGATATCTTATTCTAAGTCTGTATAGCATCATCTAGCTAACTGCACATTATGATCAGACACCCGACGAGCTCATAACAGGACAGATTAGTATCTTCCAGTTATTCGCCTTCCCTCTCTCTTTCTTCTGAGCTGTCTCTCACCTAAAAGTCATCCCATAGTTTCAACTAGAATCACCACCCTTCAGGTTCAAGGGACGTGAACAAGGTCACTTTTATTCTTCTTCTTAACACCGCATTGTTGGGAACCTTTAAACTAACGGTTTACTCAATATTCCGTAATTCGAGACTTAACCCTTTTCTCTTCCCCATTGTTCCGTCCCGTCAAACCCGGAAGGAAGGAAGGAAATACGGAAATTGTGAAATAAGATGCGTAATTATGTTTAACCTGTAACCTTGTCCAGTTTCTGGTAATAAGTTTCCAATGGAATTTTCCCACCCACATTTTTATGATTATCTTTTTCAAAGAATTTGTCATCTTCTACGTATTAATGCACATCATTATTACAAACAAGACACGCATCTTCTCTTCAATAATTACCCCAACAATTAGCAGTACGTACGTACGTACGTATACACAAGTGAGTCAAGAGGTCAATATTTAATTTAGTAAACAGTACAACGAAACTAAAACTGAATTCTTTAGGTAAAACCACACTCCATTAACACACGTGAAATTACTGACTCTTTAGTCATATACATGTTGTGCAAAAAAGTACACGGCGTCTCGTCTTCCTCTTATTTTTTTTCGCAAATTAAAATTGAGAGCAAAGTCCGAAAGATGGATGTTATATTGTGATCTTTTTCTCCTTCTTCAAGACCCGGTTCACTTTTGCTAAAAATTTGCATTATGTGACCGTAAATAAATGCTGCTTTTAGCACTACGGTGTGCCCACATATTTGGCGTAGGGTTAGGAAGTACATGCGTACATATGTGCTGCGTATGTAAGAAGTGGTACATATGTTAATTTACAATTTGCAATGTGATCCACATTTTTCTCACGTAAAAAATCAAACCGTATTCTTCCTCGGCTCTCAAAGAGAATCATCATTATTGAGACATTGTCCCCAAAAATATCAATGGCCAGAGAAAAAAAAACGATTTCCATTTCATTACCATTGTTGCACACTTGGTTTAATGGTTTGAAACAAATATTTGCATCATCGCACAAAAGCTGAGTCGTTGTCCTCTCGCACCCAAGTCGCGTCTGTGGAATACAATTAAAACTATTTGTTTTGCCACCGACATGACAATGAAGTTGCTTTGAGAAACAATTTTGTTTTCAATATGCAAACGTGGACTGTACTTTTGTCATCTCGTAATTAACGGGACACTTTATGACCATTTTTCATTGGTGGATTTCATCGAAATTCATAACCATGCAATATACTAATAATTTTATAAATGTTAATTCGTCAAATTAAATGTATTTGACACTGAAATTATACAATTTTACTTATACTTAAAATTGACTAATTGAATGGTCAATGGTCACCACTATTATCCAAACTATAAATCTGCTATAAATCCATACCCATACACACAATTCTGTCCTTTTATAAATGCTCCGTTGTGTTGTCCACACCTCGAAAAACGTAGTCCGCATATGCAAAGTCAATCAACCCTTTTTTGCATTTGTTTGCAATCATTTCGAATCAAACTTCCATTTTAAACAGGTAAATTAATACGTATTCATTCCATTCCATCCACCCATCATCAATAATTAACACAGAAGCAATATCTCTCCACTCGTATACATAGGTAGTTAATGCGAATATGTATGTACAGGGAAAATCCGAACAATGCAAAAATAAAGGGCGGAGTGGTTAAAAAATTTGCCATGAACTCAACTAACTGTCCATTCTGACACTGAATAATTTCCTCCACTCTTCCTCATCCGAAGTGAAATAATAAAGAAATAACAATGCAAATTTGATGCAACAGCAAATACCTGCCTTGAGGTTAAGTAGTGAACAATTCGCATAAATGTAAGTAATATCCCATCCATCCATCCATCCATCAGTGGGTGGGTGGATTGGTGCCTTATGGCAATTCTCACCCACCCACCCACTCACTAGTACCAGCTAAAAAAACTACTGTCAAATAGTTGTGCATACCTACCCAGCGTCGGATGAGACCATCATCTCCTCATCCCCGTCGTATCTCGTGATGAATTATTATGCATGAGACCCGATTAGTAAGTACGTATACGCAGGGCAACAATAATATCATGCATAATAGCGTCACTTCACTACTACTGCCGACGAGAGATAATTGCTTCCCTGTTCCATATCTAATCTAAATACAGGACTAAAAACTAACTAAACTAAACTCCAAAGGTGTGAATGACTCGACTCACATACATTCATACTTGTTAGTACATACGCAAATTTGGCTAAATTATACTTTTTTTGCGGTATGAATTCTAACAACTAAAAGATAAAAGTAATACAAACAAAATTATTCAATACCAAAAATGCACAGTTTGTCCCTTAACTATTTTTTACTCAATGATAAGCAATGCATGGATATCGATGTGCACCACGTGCATTCCTGGACATACTTAATTTATTTTCTGGAAGGAAGAAGAATGTCCAATTCCCGTTTGTTTTTTTACATTGTTTAACATTCCTTTTTAAGGAAACTGCATCCTTCACTCGTTGTCCTTTTTGGTCGTGGTAAAAGAAATACGTGAGCGAGTCTGACTCTTTCGAGATGCGATAAAGAATAAGACTGGACCTGACGGACGAAAAGGAAGGGTTGCATCCCCATCGCAGTTAACGCAACAAGTTCGTAACTCCACAACAAAGTGAGCACATCACAACAGTTATCTCGCCCCCAGGCAGAGTCCCGTTAGTCTAAAGCAGCCCTCTTCTAACTTCTACGGCATCGTATATATGTACCACTCTTCTATCTTTTATGGCTCACTCACTCACTACAGTACACACACGGAATAATAACAATGGACATGTACCAAATCTCGACATGACTATTTTTACTCGTATTTATATCTCTACCCACAAGGAACGAAACTACCCTGTAAAAAATAAGATCTCCAGTTACACACCGCAGTTTATTACGTATATATGAACTTGTACCCAATTCGAATGTATTTACTACTCCAGCGGAGAAGAAGAACCTGTCTAGCCGTCGTAAAAAAAGTACTGCATTTAATTCAATGCATTCTTCAAGGTGGGAAAATTATTTCGTAAATAGTAATTCACTCGAGATTTTGAGGTGTGACTCAATATATTGGCATAGGAAGTCTCAAGTTTATGTAGCAGCTCACCCAAAAAAACAAGTAGAGAGATGTCTCAAATAACGGGTAGGTAGGGAGGAAGGAATTTAGGCCAAATTTGTCATCTGGATAAATCAACGCATTGCCAATCTCCAGTCGTAAAACGACCGTCTGATATTGGGATTTAACTAGGGCAAGAAGTAAACTCTCAGTTGTTTATGAGACTTTTATACCTAATATTTAATACCTACATACGTAAACTTGATGTCTACCAGACAGAATTTCGCGTAGTTTGATACGTTATTATTAAATCAGCAAGAATGAACAACGCACCTTTTTTACAAGAGCACGCAAATTATCTATCCTGCTAATGAATTGCGTAACCAGACAAGACAGCAATTTATTAACGAAGTGGAGGTGGATGGATCTGCTAATTTTCAAGTCTAGCTCATTAACTTCAGACAAAGCATTGTTGTTAGTTTGCTTGTCTTGGAGGAGCAGGAAGAAATAAATAAATATATGGCAATCATTCAGGATGGATGGAAGCTGATAATATTCGGTGGTGTTCTCCTCCTATTAGCATTTATGCCAATAATGACATTACAGATTGGGGGATGGACAGGTCATTTCCCTCTCGTTTCCATTGTTTGGTGGCCGGGTCTATATTGTTATGCGAGTGAGTTGTACATATAGATTACTAATTATGTATACACCAGTTATTCCAGACGTTGGGTGAGTGGGAGGGTATGCACTTTGGATGGGTATCTATGAGCATGGCGATAATGTTAAACTCTGATTTTTTAAGTTCAGAGGAAAATTGACACGTCATAAAATATTCAATATTTGCTTACTTACTTATTTAGTTTTTAGTACGATTAGCATTGTCAACTCGCCTAGTACGTTTTTTACTCTTGGTTTTTATAGATTTGATGTGACTCACCACTCGCAAGAGTGTCCAATTACAATTTGGACATGTGGAACAAACAATGCATGCACTTTTATTGAGATATGAGAGTATGTAGCTTATCGGTAAAAATTAAAACGAGGCTGTTTATTTTTTAAAAGAAATTTAACCTTGGATGAATTTCAGTTTTACGATTCGTGTAAAAGTTTCAAATTTCTGAAAAATTGTTAAAGTAAAAGTCCGCTGGGATTTGTTTAATTTTTGATTACGTTTTTAGTATTCTAAAATTGTAAAATAAATAAATGCGGAAACAGTATTTTCCACCATAAATGGAAAAACTGTAAATAAACTACACTGTTGATTTCGGTTGTTTTAATCAACCAAAAAGTAAAACTGAAACAATGATAGCTCGTACGATCCGACTTTTTATCAAACTTAATTATACGTCTTGATTACAAAAAGTGCGTGGCAAGCAGTTTAAGAAGCAAGATTTTGCCAAACCTATCCAACTTTTGGAGGAACCCCGATTTTGCATTACAGATTTGTAATCGCAGTAGCTCGCAATTATTGCCGTGATCATCGTTATCCTCATCCCGCACCGCAGAAAATTAACCGTAGATGGTGAATGGTAGACACAAGTAATTGCAGACGGGCAAGCAAGACAAGATTGTGCAGTTACGCTTTAAAAATGCAGTTACTCGCAGTGCAGATATAGAGAAAAGTTGCGTTCGTTTTTTGCATCCTCTTGCAATTTCAGACAGTTTCGCAACGTCAAAGTCAACCCTTCTTCAAGGCAGGATTACTATGTGCTATCTGTTTAACTAAGTCAGTCAGCCTTGTGGTGGTGGTGGGCGATGCTTTATAAAAGGCAATGACCCACCGCAACTAAACAAGTATAATACCCGTATACATACATTACAATGTGCAAATATGTTGCAAATTTTTTTTCCACAGAATTTGCAACTATTTCGTAGATTCATTCATTCTCAACTTTATTTATTTTATTACTGGCTTTTTGCATGATGCAAAAATGGGGGGATCAAATAAATTAAATCGTGCCCGGTTTTAAGTCCTCCGTCATGCATAATAAAATATGGGCAGGTTAAAAATCTGTTTTTTTATCAAAATTATGACCACTTTTTAAGGTCATATTATATTTTGGTTTGCTCACTGTGATTTTTTTTCTTTGCACAAAGATATTGCTTTCACTGTTAAAACTAATGACTAAGGTGCAATCGTGTCCGTTTCTTTATTAGCTTTGCTCCCCGAGCTGTTCTTTACTCTTTGGAAGACGTCAACTTTATTTTTTACCGTAAAGTAAATTCTGCTCACTCATTTTACTACAGTTTGTGCATACCCACGATCAACCAAACCACGGCACCTCCAAATATAGCGACTTTTCTTAAGCTCACCGATTTTGCATTCATAATAATAAAAACTAACTGAACAAACCAACTTAAGTAAGTTGCAACCAGAGGTAGGCAGATGTTGTAAAATAAAAATATACAGTTCGTACCGGCTTTTTATATCTTTTTTTCTATGAAGGAATTTGCATAGAATTTATAAAAAGTCAGGGTCACATTTTTTGCATACGAACTTAATTAACGATTTCAATTAATGGAATGCATTTTATTTTTCGCAATCTTTACAAAAAAACCAAACCAGGTATTTACTTACATATAAATAAAAAAAGGTAAAGAGTTCCCCACTTCCCATCATACATGCAGAAGATGCTAACATTACTTTTGTTAATCGACGACATATCAAAACCGCATAAAAAAAATACTGCCTGGCAGACTTGCGACCAGAGACACAGTTATCCACATTATTACATAACCATGCATAAAGTCGTCTCTTTTTCCTATCGTTAACAAAGTTATGATCATTTCTCCATTAAGTATCGTAGCAGATTATTCTTAAATCATGAGAATTCCGTGGTTTAGTTTCCCTTCCTCTCACAAAACACGCATACCAACCAACACCACCTCCGCTACGACGTGCTGCATATTTACATAAATGAAATGAACGTGTCCATCCATTTAGTTAGAGGCAGGTAAAACTTGGAGGAAGTCTTGTTCCGTAGTTCTTCTTCAGATGTATCAAAACTGTAACAAAATTGCTCCCTCTCTTCTCCCAACAATGGATGCACACCATGCAAATCGCCAACAATAATGCAAGCAACAGTCAATTCGACTAAGGGTTCATCGTTCTCTGCTAACCCAGTTCAACAATGCACTTACCTTACCTTACATTTCTAACCACCACCATCACCACCACCACCTTCAAGAATGCCGTTCGTACTTTACTTACTCTTGTTCTTCATTATTTTTCGCACTTGACGAGCTGATGACGAACGAACGTCTCTTGAGAGGAGGACCCTGTTGTGAGCAATAAGTTATCATTGATGGCATTGAGTGAGAAAGCACCACAACAATCTCATCCCCCGATGAGACACGAGTTGGTGGCAACCATTCTAAATCGTGTAACAACATGACTGACATTGCCTTGGATTACGTAACTGTAACCCCGCATCCCCCGAGGAGATGGGAAGAAAGGCAAAGTTTAAGTTTTACTCGTAACGGATTTACTTTTATTTATTTCATCTCTCTCTTTCTCGTCTTGATAAGGTGTGATCTGCATAATGAAGAAATACCGTACTTGGCAATAATATGTAATAATAATCTCATTTTGGGAGACCAGACCAGATTGAACTAGTTTGTTTATATCATTAAATGGGTGATCATGATCATATTTTTTGTGTTTATTACATGTTTGGCTTGATGCTTTTTGAATCCAATTAATTGTAACTGATCCTTGTCCGTTTGATAAGCAAATAACTACTTTCGCCCTGTTACTTTCTTCTTGTATTTCATAAATGTAAAATCTTGCGATGGTGATGATTAGGGTGCTATGTGCTTTGTCTTGGAACGGTTAAACCTCTTAAATTTTGACATGTGGCAGCAAGCGCAAGTATTGCCCAAACTTGGCGATACTGATACTTTTGTTTTAAACCACTTTATCTTCATGCACCAAACCAACACCCCGTCTAATAAGTACATTTAGCAAAAAGTAAAGAAGATGTAAGTAACGGGGCTTTATTTCTCTGCTACTAGATGCAGAGACCCACCTTAAAAAAATATACGGTACTGTTCACCATTTAGCCAATTAACGAAATAATTTACTTAAGCACTCGTACTTTCTTCAACTTGCACTTGTGTAATGTATTTAAGAACAGATCTTTCTTCAACGCATCTTTATCCAAATTAATCATTTTCCTTTTAATTATTTTCGCAACTAATGGATCCAAAGTTTACCAAAAGGCGATAAATTAGACAACTGATTTTACAAGGAAGATATGTATTTTAATCAATTTTACTATCTATCATAATTTAAATAATTGTGCAACAAACAATGTTCGACACTCTTTTATCTTTCTGTCGTTATGTTGGTGTGATAACGGAATGGAGTAAATAAAATTTGTTACCACGAGATAAATAACACGAGGGAAGCGAGGACAATAAACTTTTCAGGGTTGCAGTTAGTCAATAGTACACACGATGTGTCATGGATGATAAAGGGTTCGTTATGCCTTTCCTATCATCACCCGTTCAAGTTGAAGGTTGTCCAAGTACCATCGCCACTTCTTTGTTGTTGCCCATTATTGCGTAGTTATTACCAGTTGACGATGGCTTAAGGGGCCCTTTATGCAGTAATAAGTATGTAACAGCAGCAGCAGCGGTCAGGTCACCGAACTAGACTTCCTGCCGGACTTGTAGAGTAGCAAGTCCTTAACGAAATTGTCCAAATGTTACCTCACATCTTTGCAGAATGATGCGGGAACAGATGGCAACGCAACCCTTTGCCTTTCCGTCTTTAATTTCGTCTTACCTCATTTCCTCTCCACAAGTCTTACAAAGAAACATTTTAATTATGGAGAGAGATCAATCGAATTTCTCAATTTCACATGGATAGATCCCAACAAAGGGACCGAATCACTTTTTTTCTTGTCCGGAAATGACGCGTGTCTTGTACGATCTACTTCAAAAATGGTTTAACGAAGGCATTTATTTTATTTGTAACGCTTCGGGATTAATTCGTCAGTGTATAATAACTGAAAAATTGTTTGCATTACGAAATTTCCTTGACTTTGACTTTGAAGTTTGCATGCAGGACCGGACCGGAGATGGGTTCGCATTTTTTTCGATAATTACCAAAGCAAAAAAAGACAGACCAGTTTGTGTGACTAGTCATCTGTTACATGCGTTTCGTGAATTTGGTAACATTTTTTAGGAGTTGGATTCAAATTAAAGCTTATAAGGATACATGTCTTCATACCTGTCTACATATATGTCTTCTACCTCAATTTTTCGCCTGCCCGAAGTGAATATAATATGTAATAATTTCCTATATTGTATCATTTCCATTAACGATCTGCATATAAAACCACCTCTGTAAAATAATAACCTCTGCCGAGTTCATGCAAATAATGGCGATACACAAATAATTGCCATTGTTGATTTCAACCATCCATCCCAACTTCCAGCCCAGCAAAGCAGTAGCAAAGCATAAAAGCCTTTGTTACTTTATTACCAAAACTTATGCATCTCCACCCCAAACCCTTTTCCTTGAACAATTCATTCAGCATCAACAACCAACACTGTTCGTACATACGCAATATTGCCCCTACTCTACGCCAACTTGCGTAGGGTACATCTCTTCCAACAGCTATTACGAAACAGATCATTGTGCGTAACCACCACACTAAATTGTTTGACCTCTCGTGACATTGACCAGGACGATCACCTCGAATCGTCACCTTGTCCAGGTCAATCGCCATTGTCATCATAATAATCTTAAATATGATCCTAATCAGATGCCGTCTCAGTTGACAAGGCCATCCGCAATGAGCATTTGGTCGGTCATTTCCCTCCCCGTTGGGTCATTATTCTCCTCCTTCTTAAGAAATGGATCAGATTCGTCCATAAAGTTCAATCCGCCCCATAAACCAAATCATGTAAATCATGGGAAAATTATGATGGGGATTCAAATCACATTAAGTTGGGCAATAATTATTAAACTATTTGTCGTCGTCTCACTGTCTGGCTGGTCTGGCTGGTTTACTGCTCGGCAGTCGACAAAATTATTGCACAATTCCATCCAGAGTAACGACGAGTAGACAAGTACTTACACATTTATTATTATGACATTCATATCGAATAACTTGGATTGACTGCTCGTCTCGGTCTTGAGAAGAAGGGGTTAATTATCCGAAATGTTCTCCGATCCACCCTCGTTGGTCGGTCGGTCATCGGTCTTTTTCTTTACATAAATACGTATGTAAATTTCAGTCATTCATTCAATCAATTAGTCACTTAGGTATGTAATTATATTCGACTTATTCGTATCGTGTGAAGAAATCAGAATTGCCGTTTAACAACGTTACGTTTACGTACTTAATGGCTGGCTGGGTCATCAGTCTGCTTTGATTTCCTAGAGCTGTGTATGTATGTGACTTTGATACATATCAGATAATTTCTTATCCAGTTCTTGTCTCAATTTTGAGGTGACAACAACAATTACTCGTCATATAATTGCATACGTGTAGAATACAAGTTTCTTTACGTGTTGAACTTAATTTGTGATTTTTGACATTTACAGAATTGAAGATCCGTTCAATCTTAACAAAAATAAAAAGGAGAGAAAGTTGGACGTTCTTTTAACAAATTTTCAAACTCGTCTAAATAAATAGTCAAGAAGATGGCGACGATGTGACTGGAAATCTGGACAGGTAAGAAAATAAGCACATTTTTTATCTAGTATTTTTGTAGCCTAATATATTTAGAAGTTTACTGCATCTTATAAACCCATACGTCTCATTTATCACGTAATTACTCTTCCTAATTACTTTAACAGTAGGAGCCCATTTTTTGCACACCTTTCTTAAAATTCCGTTCATTTAGTATTTTCGGCTTCTTCTTAAATACTTTTCGAGGTGTCCGTGCCGAATACAAATCGCACCTCGAACATTACGGGTGTAAGTACGTACATGCATGCATAAAACTGACTCACATTATGCGTTATCGTCCTATAATAGGAGTCCTATTATCCGAATATAAATATGGAAATAGAACTGACACACTAAAATAAAATGTACCGTTCTTCGTTCCTCTTCTTCCTCTGTATCCATCCATCCGTAGTTTGTTCATAGCACAATACGTACAATGCAGCACAATATATCTGCATAATCCTCAATCAAATCCGATCCAATCGTCGTGAATGGTAAATTGGCTAGAGGGATGAAAACTACTCAGAGATCACTTTTATCTACGAGAAGAAGAGGAAGTGAGCGAGCCACGGATTTAATTCTATTAAATAGAAATGAAAAAGCACGCTAAAAATGCAAATTTTACATTTTCAGCATGTTTTTTCATTTCTTAAAAAAACATTCCCTAATAATATTTTTAAAGTTTTCGCAAACTTTTGTAAAGTATTTTTAAATCTTATAAAATTATGATCAACTACGAAACTAAATAAGTTCTGAAACTGTAAGTAAAATGTAGATTCCTGAAATTATCCGCAAAACCGGGGGTGTCACACTCATCATAATTTATCGTGGCAGGGAAGACACCAGGATGAAATATAGTTACACTAAATGGGAGTTGATTCCGTTATAATATGTGTACAACAACAACAAAATAATGATATTGCTTAGGTATATTCATCATCATCACTCTCGATAAAGTGGACTTTAACTCGTGCAATTTGTCAACTTCATTTTTGCACAATTTTAGTGCCTCGTTTCATTTCACATCTTCTCCAATTAACGATGCACCTTTTCCCCGTCTCATCTTTCAACTTGTTCTCCGTTGTTTCGTCTTCTGTATGTAAATTAAACCCATTTTATGTGTCTCATCTCATGCAAAGAATATTTATTCACGTCATCATCCTCCGTGTGCTCCCCACTTTTCATTACCAGCATAATCATCATCATCATAATCAGATCATACATAAGTAGATAATTAGGTACACAAGAAAATTAGAAATGCACGATCAGCTACAACAACAAATAATTCCCATATACTTATTTAGCACCTGCATAACCAATTTTGCATAATAAAATATACTCTACATAGATAATTTAGCCGTTGAAAATTTTCAATTTGAAATTGCATTTTCCTATCTTTGCTTAGCACGAGGACGGTGCTAATAATACAAATAAAGATCCGTTAGTCAACTTCACTTTAGTCGTTGATTGAAGACGCTGCTGTTATCCGACTACTTAGATTGGTGCATACGAAGGGGACGCCAAATCATCAGAATCACCATGCACCATTGTCATAAAATACGTATATACATGCAAGTTACGTCCCATTATATCATCAAGAATGAAATAAAAACCGCACTGCCTTTCCTTCCACCAGTGCCGTTCGTGATATGATGATCATCACGGTCGTGAAATTGTCCTCTTAAGAAGAATGAGCAAGTTAATAACGTAATGCACACAATGCAAGCGAGTAAAGTGAATGCATGGTGGTTGGTTAAGCTGCTACTTTTCTTGTACCTTCTGCATTATATCATCATCATCATTCTGGGTTAAGTTCAGTTCAACGAACCCTTCCCACCAAGGAACGTACGATAAAGGAGTGACAGTGACCTAGATTAAAGTGGTGGAAGTGATTTCTGCTGGGGGGAACATGGTCCATGGTAATCATCATGGTTTTATAGATAATTGGACAATTTCAATGCCAATAAGTTAAATGTCCATGGATTGAATGGAATTTAAATTTTAGAGGTAATCTTTAAGCGCCTCCAAAACGCCGGAATTAAATATTTAAAATTGATTACGTATTGTCATTTTATTTTACAAGATTCGGTCTCAAAAAAATCAGTCTACTTCTAAATTAAAAAATCATGGCTATATACCATTACATTTTTTATATATTTAGGAACTTTTACGTATTTTGGTTTCATGTAACACGCTTATTGTCTCAGCACGGTTTTAGCACTTTAAGGTGCAATATGACTATGCTAGATCTGCCATTATTCAGCACCCTCCGCCCCTATTAAATGTCTTTAAGTTCAAATTCGTACATAAAATGGCATCAATTTCATAAGTTTTCAGTTAAATGCAACCTTTCCTACTTTAATGTTTGGTCCTACAAAAACTTGAACTTTGCAAAATTAGACTATTTATTTTTGAAGAAATTTGTCTGAAAAAATGTCAAATGACGCACCACCGCGTTACAAGCTCGCACGGATTCTTCTCGCAATATTTAAATAGAAATGCGTGTGCAGAAGTAAGTAGAAAGAAAAAAGAACAGTTAGTTTACAAAGCTGCTGATATTTCGCACACCGTGTGGAAAAGTATTAGCAGCAGCAGAAGTGGTGGTGGTGGTACAGTCATCTCTTTTGTGTTGTGGTTTGCCTTTCCTAAGTGCAGGCCTGGTTAAATAAATGGGCCATTGGGTGAATCAAGGTGGATGAACCCACCATATTCGCTTTTAAACTTCAACTTCAGAATAGCCAACAATATCACGACACAATGCAAACCTTGAAGAATGACAGAAGCTCGAGGAAAGAATAGAGAATCAAATTCGAAAAGAACAATGTCAAAAGTTACATATTTTTCCCGAAATGCTGCTAACAATGTCAGTTACGTTACGTATCTAAAAAGGCAGGATGTCACGTCAGTTCATCTCGTTAGTTGCTTTGCTTTGCTTTATTACCCGAATTGGTGCATATCTTATTTCGGTAAAAATAAATTCTTAATCATTCCCTGTTTTTGGACTGCACAAGGAATTGCTTGTTTTCAAAATTTTTGGAAAATGAAAGAGAAAAGGAAAATGAAAGGTATGCATATATGTAGATATGTCTACCCACCCTTGTAAAATGACCGGTCAAGTTTTACTTCGTGTGGTCTCTTCTTAGAAATGTGTCGAACTATTTAAGGTCCGATTTTTATGAAAATACACACACCTGCTTTTCTAGGTTAGTTGTGGCTGTGGCATGTATATACTTTTTTAAAAAGACGATGACACCAGCCACGTAAATGGTACGTGTTTAAATACATATGTGGGTTGCATTCTTAAAGTAACCGAAACAACACTAGCCCAGATTTCCATATGATATCCACACTTATTTTATTACCTAAAATGTCAGTAAGGTTAGGGTTAAAAAAGGTGCATACGTAATATTCCCAAACTGGAGGTATATACTTTTTTTGGTCATCAAATGCTTTCATGTACAAAAATAGACAAGTGAATACCTACCTACTCGTAAACAAGGAAGCAATTCATGATTAAAAAAGTCTGTAATTTTCCACAATTTGTCCTCAAACTTCATACCCAACCACCATCCGAGTGGTTTATCTAGCCTAAAAGTGAAAAGTCGCACAAACCCAGCTTTGGAACCCACGAATTATTCCCTCTCGCCAACTTTTCCTTAAACGTTCGCCCGAAAGGAAACAAAAATACTGAGTAATCAAAGTCAAAAATCATAAAACTTTCTACCCACCAATTTTCCAATTACTCGGAAATCGTATTTATGACCAATATATGAAAACATAAAAAAATACCTCCGTGAAGGAATACCTTGAAAAATAACCTTCTTGATCCAATTAGCATTACAAAATTACCATAAAACCTCAACAACCAACCTTTACATAATTACCAGACAACAACCCTGATATTTATTCAAGGTAAAAAGTTCATTAGCCGACTCCGACCACGACCACAACCCGGTCACATAACCCTCCGTACTATCCTGATCATCATCGATAATAATAAAAAAAATAAGACAATATGCACGTAAAGAACAACAATGAATGCATGCATGCAGCCATTCAGACTCACTTACTGGCCGATAATGGCGATGAATCAACTTTTGTTCTCGCTCAAAACTCAGTTATCAATCTCGATTATTATTGAAGACCTGACTAAACAACTTTTATTATTACGGTTCATTTATTGACTGTCTAATAGCTCGATGCCTTCCTCCACTTATTACCAACCTGAATTCTGCACATGCAATAATGTAATAATAAAATTACATTATTACCTCGTCTACCCCTCCTCCTCACCACTTTTATCCGCCACCATCGGCACATTACATTGTTACAAAAAAATCAAGGCAACAATGCCCATCCTACAACAAGAAGAGTGGTAGGATGAGAAGAGTTGGTTGAACCCGTCGGTTTGGTCCAGTAGCCCAGTGAACTGAAGAGGGATGCAATAATGCCAAGCTGAAGATAACAATGAGCAAGTTCATGAGCAAGTACTTTATGCATTGTTGCAAATAATTACGAGTCACTCAAGGGAGGAAGACAATAAAAGTAAGACTTAATATGTACGTAGGTAGGTAGGTACGCACATAAGCTGCCGTAAAGACTGACTGGCTGGGGTTTACATAGTTAGTTCCGTTCCGACTTCTTTTCTTTTCCCCATTCTTGCAGATTTCCTCGGCTTATTTATTAAATGGCGTAACATGATAAAAGACCTGCTGCATTGTTGTCTTGGGCATTGCATGCGTACAATAACTGCTGACTTATAACTTTAAAGAACTGTTATATCATCATCATCCATTCCATTTTGCCTGCCTGCTGCAGTAAATTGAAAGGATGCAACTATTAGTACTGTTAGTTAAATCCACCCAATCCAAAGCTGTGTATGTACGTTCGTATGTTCCAACCGACCGGCAATTCCATTGTTTGATTTTGATAACAAGAAAGGAGAAAAAAGTAAATTAAATAATGTGACAATGATTCTTTATGCCTGCCAAGTAAGTAAATATCTGAGTACATACGACCAGCCAATCACTTCATTCATGGGTTCCGTTTCCTTAATTCCGCTCAGAAATAACAATAAATTCTTGTAACGTTGCTTTTACGGGGTTTAAAAATCTGAGACGACGACCATGATGTGACATCTGCTATTAATGACGCATTGTTGTGGAGTCAACTTGCATTTATTTTTTTGACATGTCTTTTTCTTTTTCCTCTCACTGGGTCGGGTTTAATATTTTTAGTATTTAATTTTTTTGGCCGTTTTAATTTCGTCGAGCACTCCGCAGTACAATTAAGCCATTCATCCAAAGTTATACCTTTGGCGAGAGAGGTACAACTTAAAAACTTTCGAACAGACTAATTTTAGACCTTTTTAAGAAATTCTGAACTTTTAACTTTTAAAGCGACCCTGATTCCTGGAAATATTAAAAGAAGAAAGTTGGGTATTTTTTGTCCTGGTCAACCCAACAACTTACCCTTTGCTCTGGCATATCTCACCATTATAATAATGATGGAACAGATTTGCATATCAGTGTCCAGTCCAGCCCAATGCCCTTGACTCGCCGTCGGTTCGACGCTATTAATATTAAAGCTGCTGACCAGTAAGTAATAATAAATAATAAAAAGAAGGCGATTTGACGCGTCCATCTGGAAAAAAGGCATGCATGGAGAAATGTCTCCGTTAAGATTTACCTAAAAGTGTCTCACTTTTTATATTTGTTCACTTCCTCTCCATCGTCTCACCCTTACACAACTTGAATCAGTAAGTCTCGCCAAGTACGTACGAATTGCATAAGAACTTAATAGCTTCATAAATAATATGTTACGTAATATTATTAATTCATAAATTCAATCAAATCGACATGTACATATTGTATTAGAAGTACTTAAATCTAACATTGACTTAATTTCAACGTGTCCAAAACTCTACTAAATTCGTCCCTCTTCTTATGTTGATTACAGAATCATTCCACTCCCACCCAGCCAAGAAGTACAAGGAGCAACAATTGAACCTCCGTCATCATCCCGTACTCACCCGGCCCTCGATTAATCAAGGTAAGTAAAAAAAATCACTCCTTTTTTTAACCACAAGTACAAAAAATGCGAGAAGATTTTTCAGTGGGTGAAGTGTTGCCAAACTATCTCATCAATTCATCGTCTCTCTTTCTATCTTTACTTTATCCAATCTCATCCCAAAATAAATTCTTCTCTTGCATAATTGCAATAACACAATTTTCTCCTACTCTACTATGCCCATCAATACGTAAATCATATTATTTGGTTTAACCTTGCATATAAAGTTATCCATATGCAATCCCACCTATTTCTCTCCACGGGTAGGCGGGTGGATGATGGAGAAAAGATCGAAATTACTGCGGAGAAAGTATCCATCCACCACTAATAAGAATGCGAAATTGGAGGAGAAAGTAACTTTCTGCGAGGGTGTTGTTATGTTAAGAGGGAGAGGAAATGATGTGTGGGTTGATGGTTGAAGGCCTTCTTCTTCGCTCATTTACGTGTACATGCATTTTATATGGAATCACTACTTGTGGACTCGTGTCATAAGTCAATCCGAACGAGGCTAGGATAGCCTATCGTAAAGTAAATATGATTACTCTCCCACAAGGAGAGAAAGTAGTCGAAGGACAGTGCCAATGTCACACACAAAAAGGCAGAGAGAAAGTATGTATAGTGGTCGTCGTAAAAGTAGTACGGACTGCCCTAACCAACCCACCAATACGGTATGCACATCCACATGTAGTATGTCACTCAATAGCGTCAATGTCATTTTACTTACCCGGGTGGTGGTGGTGGTGGTGGTGGTTTGGCTTAATGCAAGGTATGTACGTATTTAAGCAAGTATATAAGTACACATATAAAAACCGAGTGGTCTAGCTTTACTATAATGAACACACCGAAAATCCTCGTGGCATGGGCTGGTCTACATTTAGATGAGCGTCGTCGTCGTCGTCGTTAGAGAGAGAGACAACTCAAGGTTGATTTGTATGTGTGTAATAAGTTGAGGAGAGAAATTACTCTGTACTTTGCTTTCCTTCCTTCCTGCGAGCTTCTTCCTCCACTTTCATCATCCTTTCTCGGATTGTGCTTGCCCCGTGTGTATCGAGAGAGAGAGAAAGAAACAAGGCCACCATTCCCATACATACACGGACCACCAATTATGCCTCATGTCTGATAATACGTATACGATTCAAGGTCGGCCAGCATGACTATTTAACTAACCTCGCCAAAACCACCACTCATTTCAAAATTGGTCTTTCTTACTGTCCTCCCCTGAACTGGTGTCCTTCCTGAATTAATAATGCAATAAGTGTGTCGACAATAACGGTTCGGCCGTATCCATTCTTATGGTGGAGTAATATTTAACTCGGAAAAAGTTGGGCAAGCCGAAACCACAACACACGCCACGCCATGCGCCACGCTCATATCATAACAAAAGTTGAAGTTCAATTCCAAAGTTAACTTGTCATTAGCAGACTACGGACGGAGGTAGATTGGTCGGTGGGTAAGAAGACTTAGTGGAGGAATGTTACGTAGTCGGGCGAAATCCATGGTTTTCTATGCTGTGTGGGTTCAAACCGACTTTTGTTGCCCAATAACTTATAACCTTTCTCTCTCTCTCTCCCACACTTTGATATTGCCTTGAATTTGAAGGTTTTAAATTAAAATTGTTTCAAATTTTGACCCGTTTTCGGGTTGCCCTTTAAATTGACGGGTGGTGGTGATGGTCACGGTGAGATTAGATAAATAGCAGCAGAGGAATGCAATTATGTGTATAGCTATGGGCCTAATTTCTGCATGAAATGTAAATATATGCACTTTTTACTACTACACATTTACACTTTTTACTAGCAAATGCACTTACATACATACTTTGTACGTTAAGTATGCATCCAATTTCGTGATTATTTAATTAATTAAATTACTCCAGTCTCCTCACGAGTAAAGTAGTTAAATCATTTTATTTCTTTATTTTGTTAAGTGCCCTTCTCCGAAGGGACGTGACATTTTATCAAAATTGGCATCGGAATGATCAATCTTCTTCTTTAGGTGCACACCTTTACGTAAAATATCTACACATTAACTGCCAGCTCGTCGTCGCTAACATTTTCATTATGCACTCCTTGTCGTCATATTTGAGGAGGGAAGAAGAAATATTATTTTTGTAACTGTGTGCCTCCTCCACCAAGCAGAGAAACCCATTATGCACGGCACACTCATCATCTCGGGGATAAATTTAGATGTGAAAATTGCATGTTGATCAAAACTCGGATTGCTTTCAATGACGACGACGGCGACGACGACGCCACACACAACACAACAACTTTCCTTCATCACTATTGCATACATACATTTGCATATTAGTTGCGATGCATGCATTTTCACCATTTCTTACATATTCCTCCTCCTCACCTACTGCCAAATCCATCCATGCCGTTACGTGTGCAAGTTTTATGAAATCTATTCTGGGGTCCTTCTTTCTTTTCGAGTTTCTTTTTCTCCTCCTGGTTCTGGCTCTAGGACAAAAATGAACCTGAGATGGTTATCATGTTCGCTTTATGAATGTGTTGCGAATACTATTAACATGAAGAAAGGCGAATATAAATTCCAGGGTCGGCCGGAAAAAAAGCCGATGGTAAAGTGTAGATGCATGTACAAGGCATAAAATTTGCACTCTTTCTTTCACCTCGGATACATACTTAGATATTTGCTCATATGTAGTTATGTATTTGTGCCACATAGATTTTTACCTGAATTTTTTACAATGGAAGCTTTTACCGGATGTGGGATGCATGCGGTATGAAAGCGTTTCACTGTATATGATATGCAAATAAGATAAGTATTAGCAGCCCAACACCTTCGAAACTCTATTCATCCATATTTTCATACGCCTTCCGCTATCGAATCAACTTTTACCTTCAATCCAATCCAACCAACGTGGCTTAGCTTTCTCCATTCTTCTTCCGCTTTTCCAATTTGCGTCCTTCAGCGTCTACTTCCTACTCGTCCACCACCACCAACCACCACGTATCTACTTTCTATCTACTGCCCGTGGTGGTGGTGTGGTGGTACTCCGAGGCGAGACCTTCGCAACTACGTATGAATTAAGTAGGAGGAAGAGGAAGGAAGAGAAACGAGTGAAAGGAGAATTTACTTTCAAGGTAAAATTATACATGGCAAGAAATGAGTCAAGGTTGTTGTCGCTTTGTTATTCTTTAGTTTTCCGCCTGCCCAATTTCTCCATCCAGAAGTGGATCAAGTCTCTCGTAATAAATAATAAAGAAGTATTAAACTTGGTCTTCTTCCTTGTTGTTATTACGTTACGCAAGGAAAACGAAATTAGAAAGCCGTATAATAACTAACACTACACTCTACTTTCCGCCATGCCACCATCTCCCAGGGTGAAAATCTAATTAACTTTTTTCCCCTCGTCCGCCTGTCCATCACAATTTTCTAAAAATGGACAGATTATTATTTTATGGCGGGCACGATTTCCCACCTTCTTTCTAAAAGTGCTTACAGGAAGAGAAAAGAAGAAAGATTTGATTTCCTCTGAGGATAAATAACAAGGACAAAAATCTGTAATTTTAGCCCATTTTTTTCCCCCGATTTTTACCTACGCGTGGCGAAAAAGTGCGAATTAATTGTGCCATGTTCACATTTTGTGCAATATTTGTCTCTGGAAAACGCCTAGAACCAGGCAAAACCCACAGGTGGCCTGGGCAAGTAGATACATATATGATTTCGTGGAATACATTTATCCATCTCGAAAAGTAATTAGAGAGAGACGAGCAGGATGACGAGATGATGATGATACGTTACGCTACATTATTGCCAGGCCGGAGAAGAAGAAGAGTAAAAGTAAATTGATGTTTGTTTGTTTAGTTACTTTGTCAATTATTACTTTCTCCTCCTCTGCTCCAAATGTGCTTTTGCAACTTTAGGAGGTGTACAATTTCGTCAATTCTCCGTATCATCGTGGTCATGATTATTCGCAATTTTCGTAACGATTGCGAAAATAAAAGTGGATAGTCACTCACTCGATACGTATGTATGCACAGCACGAGTGGGTGAAAGTAAGTGGGTACGGTGGAACATATTCGTGTCCATGTTTCATTCTCATTTATACGGAGCAAGCAATAAGGCATAACATTTATTATCCAGTCAGGGTTAGGCATCGGGTAGGCTCTTGTTGTTATTCGGTTCACTCTGTCGTCCTTGAGACTTTGAGATACGAGGTTAAAGTTAGTTAGTCCTGGAGCATATTGGGCTAGTTGTTGTTGTTATGGACGGGGAAAATTGAGGTCTTTCTCTTTCATGGTCGATCATCGTCATCCGCTAAAAAGGGGGACCACTCCCTCCAGTTTTTTGCCATAATTATGGCAGACTAGACTATGTATCAAAATGACCCATCACTAATTAGTGTGGGCACTAAATGAGTGGTAAATAATCCAATTATTGGGAATCTGATCGTTTGCATGTGTGTATTTATAGTTAATATACTTTTTCAAAAAACATGAATGTGTCCCCATTTCCCTTCCTGGTTTGATCTCCTCAGTTTTCGAAATAGTTGTCGATCTCGGATTAGTTTTTGATTTAGTTTGCAAAGGTTTTGGTCTCCTTCCTACTCAACTTTTCAGCCCTGACCTGTCTCTTCCAGGCGAAAAGAGTAGAACAAGTGTTCCATGGTCTGTGGTTTGGTTTCTGTTATGTAGTTTGCTCTCATTTGGGAGAGTTTTCATCTCAAAAAACACGCCATAACATTGGGAAATGTAGGAAGGTGAAAGTTCAAACTTTTAAACTTTCACGTACAAAATCTCACTTTGGTTATCGTTCGTTTGTGGTCTCACAGATTTAGTTGTGGGTTTGGTGGAAAAAAAATCTGTCACTACCAACCAATCAAATTTGCTGTCTGGCTAGATCGCCATTCAGATCGGATCCATCCACCAACCACCAAGTCTGATTTTATTTATCTGTGTTTATCCCGATGTCGCGATCCTCAAGGATTGACACGAAATAATTTGTGGCTAATGCAACCTGATCGCCGGTATTGGAATATAGGTCAGTGCCAGGACTCGCCCTTCAGTTCATTCAAATGGATGCCATCCATCAAGGAGGGTCTCATTTCCATCAATCCGTTAAAAACTACATAGTGTCCTTCCTTCCTTCCTTTAGTCTCCCGGGTAGTAGAATACCATAGTTTTCACCCGCACGTACATACATAATACCCGGGTATTCTACTCTCTCAACCATATCCAATCCACCCACCCACTCACCAACTCGCTCATCCACATGTAATAATAAGCAATAATAGAGCATCACGATATGTACGTATTATTTGCGTTGGTATTCTTCTCGCGTGTCCTACATACGTTGGCTGCTTCATATGCAAAACTACAATTCAATTCACTTTCTTTTCCTACACTCACTGCTAAAAAAGAGAAAGAGCCAATGTTTTACATACATGAATGGGAACACGACGACGAGACAGGCGGAATTGTGTGCGGACCGAGTTGGAGTGAGTGAGTGAAAGTAAAGAAGGAAAGTAAAGTAAATATCGTCCCATGTAAACAGACGGCGAGGGGGACGAATGCATAAAAAATAGGCAACCTTGAGATGTCTGTCTCTCCCTCTGAATAGTGCTAGATCCAATTTTAATGAGCTTGCTTGTATGTACTACATTCACACATTTATTTACTGATCATCCGTCATTATTATGTATGTATTATCATTATTTTGATAATGGTCACACTTCAAAGTGTGACCTTTCACGTTATCCAATAATTGGCGGGTATTATGCATCCCATCAAATTACGAGAGTTATGACGCTACCAATTTAGTTAAGGATTTGGGAGTGAAAGTAAGTTCCGCCGACTGACTGGCATAATAAATTTATAAACACGTTTAATTTGCCAGGCCGTCGTCATATGTCGAGTGGGTAAAAGTGTAAAAGTGACCACACCATGAAATGAAATGAAATGAAATGACACGACACGATCCACTTTGTTACTTATTTATTAAACCTGTCCGCATTTTTGTGGAGGGGGATAGAGTTTTTTTTATGTAATTTGAGACAAGTGCAGAAAAATAAGCGGATCGATTTTTTCTCCCCGTGTGCGTTTTGTGACGACGGTACGCCTTATTTTTCTTGTTTTGTCCTTACACAAGACTTCCGTGTGACGTGGTTTCATTGATCCTCGTTTGGCGTCCATCAATCGGTCAGCGTGCATGCATGCATGGGAAGGGGAAAAATATAGTTGATAACTTGTGTGGTATGCAGGTACATATGAGAAAGGAGAGAGACTCCTTAATTCAAATTAGTATTCATGCATGGGCAACGACCCGACCGACCTAGCAAATCAACAACCAGTCAATACATGCACGGGTCGGCGTGGTCGATTTTCGTAAATTCTTAGACCCAAATAATGCTAATGCTGTCGCCTAATTTAGAAAATTTCTTTCGTTAGTTTGGTTTCTTGGAAAAGCCAAATTGTAAAGAAGGGATTAAAAAAGTTGGAATGGAGAAAAAAGTGCGCATTCCATCCTGGTCAAGTACCCTCTGGACAGGACCTTTGCCCCTTATCTCGCACCACTCAGCAACCCAACGTGTATGCATTATGGCTTGTCCAGTACATCCAATTTCTAAATTAAGCCCTGCAAAGGCACGTATAAAAGGGCAGCGTACGCATCGTTTTTTACCCATTCTGTCTTTTACCTTGTGTTCGAGTAGTGTATCGTCGTATGTGAGAAGTAGTGACCAGACCAGACCCAACCGGATCCACGTTGAATTCATTCCACAATTTCATGCCGTTCCGTGAGCATGTGTCAATGTCATAGTGAAGGAAATTTCAGGGTTTCATCCTGCTCTGGTCTACTACCCGAGAGAGAAAGTAAGTGAGTGAGTCAGTGTGTCCGGAGTGGTGTGACGGGTCAGAACGCTAAAACACGGTCCTCTTCTTCTTCTTTGCCTCCGTAGTGCAGTAAGTAAGCAGTAGATTCACGTAATAAAACTAAGTAAATACGAGGGGGAGCCCGCTTTCTTCTTCCCACACCATCATTTCCGTCGTCGTCGTCCTCCTCCACCTCCACTTTCTTCCAACTTGGTGGAACTCATCCTCACACTTTTACCACCACTTTCTCTCTCTCTCTGGGAGGAAGGAAGTTTGTCCGTGGAGGAGTTGTTCTCCTCTGAGTCGTGATTGTGTGGGTGGCCTGGCTGCTGCTTCGTTGGGGAATAAGAATACTTAATTAGTTGAGTTTTGACAAATTTCTACCAACAGTCGGTGACCCGTCTCATCCATTCATTCATTCGTTCTGGGAGAGATTTATTTTACTTTATTTTACTTTGCGTAACTAAAACTTGACTTTGTGGAACTTGATCTGAATTAAATGGAGAAATTTGAGACTGAGAATTAAATAGATGCAGAAATAGATAAATCGGTGCTATTTATATTTCTATATTGGTGCTACGTATAATTAGTGAGGATTGTTTAGACTGAATGTGATCCTAAGTAACTACTCTTGAGTGCCTGGTTTGGACTGATATATTTGCGAAATATTTTCATTCCTAACAAAATATAAACTATTAAGTGGTCCATGTACCTGAACGATTTGGGGAAAAATTAGCCTGGTGGATGTCATGAAATTCTTGCCTTGAAAAAATATACGTACTTATCTACTTAGCTGTGAGTGATATCGGTAAGTAAATTTATTTTGAGATATGTTTCCTCTTCTAAAAAATGAGCTTGGCAATACTTTTCTAAAAAAAATTGCCAGACACATTGGAACTTGGCCTTCAGTCGGTGCATGCATTTTGATTTGCATATGTATGTAACTTCTATGAAACCATAAATATTCCCAGTCTCAACCACCCCCGCTGAAAAAATCATTTCATAATTTATATGTTTATTTTCTTTCGAAAACTTTACAACATGAGAAAGAGAGAAAAACACAACACATGACACATTGCGGTTTCTCTCTCCTGGTTTTGCATATGTAGACACATGCAAACACGGCCTTGAACTTGGGCCAAAAAATGAGCGATTTTTATCCCCAAAGTAAAACTACTTTCTCTTGCTGGCTCTTGTCCCATCATGTCCACGTCCACGGACGGAATTTGCATACATGAGAAGAAAAACCTTCGTCTGTACAACATAGTGGGACAGGGCAGCAATATTATAAAGCATGCACGAGATGACATTAACGTTCTGATGGGGCTCCTACTCCGCTTCTAAGCGTCCTTTATTTTTAGCCCGTTTTAACTCACACTTTTTTTATGGTGGCATTTTCTTTGAGAGAGAGAGAGAGTCAAGGATAGCATTTCGTATTCATGGTTTTCTTTCGTGTGACGCCGGTGGTGACGACGAGGTCAGGAGTGTGTAGACGGTATACGGATACATACGCCAGGCAGCATTAGCCGAATTAGTGCATGGAGAGGGCGTCCCTATTATGAAGATGAGATACTTACCTTTCAGTTTTTGTGGGATCTGCCCATTTTTATTTCATTTCACAATTTAATCATAATTATCCATGTCTTCAGAAGGATTCAATGCATGCATTACTTATTTTGGAGGTTACTTATTTATTAAATTCATGAAATTTTGACAAGCCTTGTTATTAACACACCCTCTTAAAATGTATTGCAAAATATCGCCATAAAAGCGACACTGTACTTGATAAAGACTTCCTTGTTTATAAATGTAAATATGGGTTCAGTTCTTTAATCACGAGGACTTATCCAATATTTACCATGAATACGGTGGTGATGATCAATTGAGCCTTTGTTTCGTCCAAGTTCCAGGCAGAGTGAATATGCAAATTCTTACTCC
This sequence comes from Folsomia candida, assembly GCF_002217175.1. Classification (NCBI taxonomy): domain Eukaryota; kingdom Metazoa; phylum Arthropoda; class Collembola; order Entomobryomorpha; family Isotomidae; genus Folsomia; species Folsomia candida. The sequence continues at coordinate 554,884 of NW_019091200.1, read as the reverse complement.
AGAAATTATTTTCTCCATTCATAATAGTTAGTGATACAATAATTATGATGTCGATCGATACGTACATACTCGTATAAAAATTAATGCTTTCATACATGCCTATGTACCAACCTACCAGGGCGACCACTATATTTAATTCATAGATACTCTTAAATAGTTAGGAGGTACGCATACATACGTCTTAAGATCAATGTTAGACTTGCTGGCCGGGTGACCTCGCCACAACGTGGCCTTGACCTTACCTTAAATACTTATGATTTACGTACGTATTTTGAGTAAGGCTTATGGTTATTTGGGCATTTGGTTTAGTAAACTTTTCCATGCAACGGATCTCAACAAGGGTTTTCATCTGGCTGGAGTGGACCGAGTGGATGGGATCAAGTGGAGATAATAATGATGGTCGGGTTGTGCAAAACATGTAATTTTGAAATCCTACCGTTAATACCTTTGATGATGACGAGGTAACGAAAAGAACAGGGAGCTGATTAAAATTGGAGCTGTCCAATTACATACGTATGAATTTACATATGTTGTTACATACGTTAGTTAGTACCACTTCTCATCTCATGACCCCCCGTGGGTGGGGGGGCGGGGTCGTAACATTATTGCCTTTTGATTGTGTTCTACCCATCATTTCATGACGAATGGTTGGGTTGATTGGTGGGGCTGCTTTCTTCTCCTCCGTCTACTTTCTCTCTCTAGGGCGTATTTTATTTCATTTCAATATTGACATTTCCAGGTCAAAGTCAGCCTGCTTAATCCACCCGCCAGACAAAGGGAGGATATCAAGAAAGTGGTTGCACAACATTATTTATTTAGTTTGGATCACGTTACAAAATGCCAGGCTGCATAATCATGCGAGTCTTGTTATCCGGATCAAAGGAAGTAAATCTACATATGTACACATGGCTATCGCTTTTCCTCGCTGATTTAACATGGCACTCTTTTCTTTTCTCCTTCGACCAAATACCATTAACCCACAAAGCTATTCTTATTCGAACGAAATTCCAAGAATTATTATAGAAAACTTGATCCGGAAGCCGATACGAGTTTGGATTCAATTCTATTGTTCTTCACTTTTTAGAATTGAACGTCAACTATAAACAAAACGTTCGAATTGTTATTATTCCATCGCCACGTTCCTGTTTATACTTTAATTTATCCTCCCACGCTGCACAAGGTCGTTGGTTAGTCGGATTAGTGATTTAGACTCTAAATCACGGAATAAAAGTCAGTCCCCCCGAAAATTGGGTGTTGGGACTCGATCTCAGGATCTGTCGAGGTGTGTGTGGTCAAAAATAAGATGGGCAGAAATCATTAATCAAATAATATTAATAACCCATTGTTATTTAGCGTTAATTGTTTCATTTTCTATTAATAACTTGTTTCATTAGTTCACACACACCATGCACAATTAACTAACTGAATGGTGGTGGTGGTGGTGACACAATTAAACCCGTAAAAAATCTTCCGCATTCGATGACCAAATTGTTTAAATTTACTTTGAGTACTAGTTAAAAATTAAAACAAGGCTGTCCTCTCATTTTCTTGCAGTGTCCTGTCCAATCCGGTCCACACCGATTTCTTCATCCATATCAAGAAGACTGAATTAGACGTACCACGTACATACCCAGTCCTGGACCGGAAGTTATGTCATTCTCCCTCCTGGGAACATTAGAGTTCTAGAAGCAAAAAAACTGTCAAGTGGATCTGCCTGCCTGCATTAAGGTTTGACTTTCTCTCCTCTTACTTTCTCTCTTACTCACTTTTTCATGTTATTTTATTTTATGAGTCAAATTATTGAAATGAAGAGTAAGTAAAAGTCCATCTGGAGGAATAATTCATTTCTTTTCTGATTGTTGTTGCACACGGAAATGACCTTATGACCTCCTATTATTTATTCTCTTCATACTTACAAAGTTACTTTATTTTACGCATGTCATTTAAATATGTGTACAGAAAACAATAGAAAATTATAAGAATGCTAAAATCATAATGGGTTTTTGCTTTATTATGCAATTAATAAGTACAAAACCACAAATAATTTTATTTACTACCGGCTTTTTACATATGTACATGCGTACGATTTTTGAACTTTTACTATAACATAATTTTCCTAAAAAATTTCAGAAAACAAAAAAAATTCATCATCATCATCTCGCCTTTCGAATTAACTGAAATGGGAGAAGTCACGGAGACTCAGAGTTTCACGTCGCCCTCTTCCGCCACGGGTGGTCACGGTCATCGCCACCACCACCATCACACCAACCAACCCGACCGGACTTTAGGCGGACATCACCACCACCATCACCATCGACACCATCGGTCCTCCTCTTCCGGTGGGGGTGGTCTCAACCCCGCCAATTCGAACAACAACGTCTCCCCACCGACCCGGTCCTTGTCCTCGTCCACCCTTCTCATCCCCGCGCATGGTGACGACGTCGTGAAGCGATCATCCCCAACTCCTCCTCCCCCAGAACCACAACAAGCGCCACGAGAACAACTACCAGAAGCCTTGTCGTCCTCCCACCTGAACGAGGACGGGTCCTACGACAACTCCAAGTTGAAGGAGGAAGACTATGAAAAACTCACCGTGTTTTTTGCCCACGATTTCTCCGGCGTTCCCGAGGATGCGCCCAACAAAGCGGAAGCTTCCCTCCCGAGAAATCTAATTCTGAAGCCATCCGGCGTCATTAATGATGTAAGTCAATTCTAACAATAATGACGTTACGTATAATATTTTTATCAACCAGAAATCATCCGATCAGTGCACGCGCATCATATTTATAATAAAATTTCATATTTATTGCTGTCTGGAATTTGGAACGTGTACTTACAGATTATCTTGCTAAGTTTAGTTTTAAGTAAATCACAAATCTCAAGGAAGGATAAGGTCGAGTCGATTCCTTAATCAAGCATTTGTTTGTCTACTAGTTGTACGTACATATTCTAATCGGATCGTAGTAGTGGTGGTGTCGCGTATATAAATAATAATCTCGCTATTTTGAGTGACACGAGCATATCGTGTCGGGTTGAGTGAGGTACATGATAATCGTCTCAGAAAAAAGATATCATTCAGCGTCAAGTTGTAAGTAGTAACTGGATCCATTCAAATTCAATACGCAATATGTTATACGAGGAGTCTCCTCCTGATTAACATATTTATAGTTATGGATCCCATTTTTATGACACTCGAGGGAGAAGATTACTTTCTTCGCATTCGTCCAGATTTTGCGTGGCGTGGCGTGTGTACGTACGTATAGTAAAGTAGTAGTGAATTTTGCAACACTTTTACTCCCAGCCACCTCAACTAGCAGATATATGTACACGGACTATTATGATCCGCTACTTAAATACCTCCTCGTGTATGAGATCAATTTTATTATTTTACGTACTCTTCACCACACATGCCATTCGCCACCAACCAAACCACCGATACCGACCGGCCAACAAACAACAAGTAAAAGTGTGCAATTCTATTCCAGTCACTCTAGCCAACACGCAGACAGAAGCAGGTTGGATTTGATTTTAGTCTCATTTCCAACCTAAAGTTGTACCTTATCATTACACGAGGATTGTTGTTGTAGTGTCATTTTGGTTGGTTTGGTGAGGTGTCATTAGTGGATTTGCTCTCTTTTTTTTGTAATGCTAAACACTGTGCTATAATAATAATATTATAACCTTGCCCAGTGTCAGTGTCATGTCCGTCATCAGTGTCACCAAAATAATCGTCACTATTTTTCCACTGTTGTTTGTGACCGTATCGTGAACATTCATTCTTTACGACAGGGTCTCGGCGTGTGGAGTAACGGCTATATTCCAGTTGGCACCCGGTTCGGACCTTTCGCTGGAAATACCTTCCCACCAGATCGAGTTCCTGAAAATGCTTGTCGGAAATATTTTTGGCGGGTAAGTACACTTAATTTTCTAAAAATTTAGTTATAAAATTGCTCTCATAAAACCAAAAGTGTTTAAACTATGAGTCAGGACAGAACTGGATCCTCCAGACACGCACACGAAATCTAATTCATAATCCTGAAACCATAATCGCTTTTTCCTGCTTATTTATTTTTGCGTGCCTCCCGTATTAAGAGTTACGCTGCTATGTACAATTATAATTGTTATTACCTAACAATTTCTCCTCTCCTGAAATGGATTATGTAGAATACTATTTATTATGCATCATGTCCGTATTATTGTATCGTATCTAGGAATAATTCCTGGTGGCTGGCAAAATAGAGCAGCTAAATATGTAACCTTGAGCTTCACTTCATCATCGTCGAGTCCCATTTCATTCTTCGTGTTCTGCTGTCTGTTTCGTTTCATTATATAAATAAATTCATGGTTCATTTCTCTCCAGTAAATACTCTGGCTGACTTCACGACACGTTAGAAAACAGAATTATTAGCGTCATGAAAATGAACCTGGTTGAGGAAAAGGGAAAGAAAATAAGCGAAAGTAAAGCAATTTAAATTCATGGAAAAAAAATCAAGTTGCATCATCAACACCGATCGCAGAAGTAAAATCCATCCCATTAATATCATTCGCATCACTGCAGCTTTTCGTGTACTGCCAAACAATAGATTTTTCTGGGTATGGATAACTATTTACTTTGAAGAGGTATGGACGGATTGAAATTGAAAATTCACACTGTAAATCCAATCCTCCAGTAGTTGACTCGTACTAAAATTGCAAAAACCCCATACTTACTTAACCCCACCATTACATTATATTCGCCATTATTTGCAATCCACTCCACTCGTGCAGGATGATGATGATGGGGGAGTTGTTGAAAGTGAAATGGTTCGCAACATTAATATAAAGTTTGGCAAATAATATTTATAGCTGTGGAGGAGGGGGAAAACATGGCATGAGTTTTTTGGCATTGGCACTGAACTCGTAAATTGAATAGGCTACTATTAGCAGAGCCGCCGCATTTGTTGTTAAGGATTTCATGTCATGATCAATGATCATCGTCATGATATCCTATTTATTTTCTCTCCAGTAAGTATCACATGGTGCGAGTGACGCTATTTGTATGGATCTGTTTGTGTAATGATGCAGGGTTCATTACCGATGGAAATAGAGCATTTTACTGTGATGCCACCCCAACAGAGAGACGACGACACATTACACGATCTCGCATACCGTGGGGGGAGCTAAAAAAATCGAGGACACGGCACCACAATTGACATCTTTATATTCCACGTTATCTCACTCTCTCTCTGCGTAGTTCTTCTCCATTTTTCGCATGCAGATCCGTTTGCTGACGAGGTTTGTTATTTCTGGTATCCGTGCCAAGAGTCGAGGAAATAATAAAGAAATGCTGTGCAAGGATGCAGTTCAAACTTTTAGAGGAATACATCAGATGCATAATACGTACTCGCAATAGTGTTGATGTTATCCCTGTCCTATCAAAAATGAGCCAGACGTGTCGTTATGTGTGTGACATTGATTTTGATCCAATTCTTTTCTCCCTATTAAAAAAATGCATGCACAGTTGTTGTCTGACTTTTTAAGGTTAAGACGATGATTTCATTTCATTCCATGCAGACGCGTGTATGTATTTATCCACACTGTTTTGCATTCCATCCCATTTCATATATACCTATACTCACGAGATGGGGATGGATAGATAACTACGTGACATTGAATACGAAAAGGAAAACGAATTTGAAATTCCAAGCGAAGAATTTAGTTCCATGAATGAAACTGTGTATGTATAGCTTGTTAGCTGTAAGATTATTATTATACGACGACGGACGAAGGTGAAATGTCACGGAGATGACGATCATCATACGCTTAATAAAAGTGTGGCATGAATTCAATCCAGCACAAAATTTAAATGAATCATGATCACAGCCAAACCAAGCTCAAGGATGAAGAAGAAGAAGATCATCATCATCAATGGTCTCGTCGTATGCATAAATAAAATGCGAAACTTGTAGTAGCACGAACACATTAAATTGGCGACGGACAGTTAGAGTGTGAGATTACATTACAAGCATGCAACAGAGTCCATGCCGATCTCCGATCTTGCCCAATTACAAATTCATTAAACTTATGCTGGATGAGAGAGACCTTCCGCATCATTAAGAGTGGAGACAAACAAATCGGTTACATACATATGTACACAGATTACTTATGAATGCGATAATAGGGATTAAAAGCGCGTGGAGTGAGCGTTATTCTTGCGACACACTCCGGCATATTTAAGTACGTCTTCTTCTCATCATAACAACATGAAATCTGAATCTCCGTCATCCGCACGAGGAGGAAAAGTAGTAGACTTACTTTTAGAATTTGGGAGAATATACGTTATGCATTGCGAATAACTTTGTGAGTCAATTTTAGTAATAAGCGCACCTCTTCCCGTTTCAAGTTCGCATCATATCATAGCGTCACTAACTACTTAGTTTTTGTAGGTAGTAACTCGTACCCAGTGGTATTTATGTGCATATAGCAGACGAACTGCTCTCCTGTTATGCATGTTGAGACGATTATTGTTATGAATTCAATTTGATCTATATTCTCCTCCGACCGTACACTTTAAATAGTTTGCGTAGTTAGAAGAGTTTATTTATTATTTCATGTTTTAATGTTCCATTCCGAAGTAGCATTAGCTAAACTGTAATAACTGCCTGCACTATAATAACTGCCTGCTTGGTACTAATACTAATACGCGGCGTATTATACGCCCAAACTGAATAGTTAGTTATGTACGTGTTATTAGCTGGTGTTTGGATAGCTGTAGTTATTATTGTGTTGGTTGTTCGGTTTTGCTTCCTCCTTTCTTCCCAAGGTAAAATCTGCATTAGGATTGTAATCATTTCACAGTAAAGTTATTACATACAACGGCAGGTGGAAGTTTACGTAATCTGAGCTAATTTTGACCTTGATTGTAATTTCGATTTCATTACGTAAATTATTATGTAAAATATTACATATTGCGTAACCTGAATCAGATTGATTTTGTGGGGTAGAGATTCATGAATAGTACGTCATAATTTGTACTTACACACATGGTTTTTGCATTTCTCGGGTAATTTGAATAGGCGTATGTGAGTGAAAGTGGTAATAAAATTAGCTCTCTTATTTTCTCGCAGATTTACAAGGATGGTGAGCTGAGTTATTACGTTGATGGCTTCGACATTTCAAAAGCAAATTGGATGAGATATGTAAATCCGGCCTACTCATCGGATGCGCAAAATCTGATCGCCTGCCAGTACAACGTAAGTTTATTATGATCAATCTCAATTTCCCCGCTCGATCGGAAGTAGCATCCTTTGAAGTACTTGTTCCTCATTTCTGCTTCTTTTACTACTATACAGATGCAAATTTTCTTCTACACGGTCAAGCCAATCATGCCCAATCAAGAATTGTTAGTCTGGTATTGTCGCGAATTTGCCGAGCGGTTGCAATACCCTCTCACTGGAGAATTGATGCTGATGAAGATACGCCAAAGTGTGGCTGGAGAAATGTCACCTCCACCACCTCCTCCTCCACAAACAACAACAGATACGGAAACGGGAAATAAATCTTCTGATTCTTTGCCCGTCAACCAAAACTTGTTACTTTCCCCACCTTCCGGAAAAGAGTGTGATGTCGGTCAGAGGTCTGTCCGATCTGATGAGGGTTACCATTCCCAAGGATATCACGACATTGCCGTGATGACTCCGCCGGGCGTGGGCGAGACGTCTTCGTCCTCGTCACAATCTTCTTCCTCGTCATCCTCATCCTCCTCCTCTTCGTCGTCATCTTCTGAAGATGATGCGGACAACAATTACATCCTGGATTTCAGCAATGCCACAACCGTGACGAAAATCCTTGTCCCAGCGGCGAAAGAGGGGAGGAAGAGCTCTGCCGAAGAGGCCTGCAGTGACACCGTCACCGTCACGAAGGGAGCCAGCAATGAGTTTCGCAAAGTTAAGATCAAGATGACAAAGGCGTACAGGGCGAATAGCAGTGAAGCGACCACAGAAAATGTGGAAAAGATTGTCATTAAATCATCCCCACCGGCATCACCACCATCATCTCCACCCCATCGAGACACAGGGCACCTGGCCAGACTTAAGCTGCACCGGAGCAGTTCCATCTCAGGGAAGAGCACCTTGTCTTCCTCGTCGTCGTCCGTCGTGTCGCCAAAATTGACCACGAGCGGTGGCACGTCTCCCAAGCGGAGTAGGGAAGAGATGGAATCCCACGATGGTGAGACTACCATCAAAGTGGTGACTACTTCTACGACCACAAATTCGTCCATCGTCCCGGCCTCCAATATTCCGAATAGTCTCCCCTCGAACAAGTCGCCCCCACCGGGCGCTGCTATTGGTATTTTGGAAAGCATTTTACTCCGTCGCTTCGCCGGGGGTGAGGCATCTCTGCTCCACTCGGGACAAGCCCAGTCGCCACCCTCGCCACCAAAAACGCACCAACTCTCCCCCATGGAGTTGAAGGATCCCTACTCTTACAAAAAGTCACACCGATACTCGCTCCAACAGGAGGCTGCGTCACGGCCACATCACAAAAGCCCGTCACCACCAAACCATCATCAGCAAGCATCAACCTCCAACAAACGGAGGTCATCGTCACCACCAGCAGAGAGCAAAAACATGGGCCCTGCTGTCCCCCCTACTGCGGCATTCATGATGAGAACAAGTCCAAAACATGAACCCATCCTACTCCTGCGTCCCGGACATAACAATAACATTCCACCGCCACCAACACCACCAACAAATGGGCATCACCATGGACCGCAACAAGCATACAATGGTCACCCACCATCTCACCCACCACCACCAAATCATTTCCAACACCACTTTAACAATGGTGGACCTCCTCCACATGCTCCGCTGCATGGTCCTCCACCACACTTTGGTCTCTTCTACCCACCTCCTCACCACCCAGGTCACCCCCACCATCATGTAACCGGGTCATCTCCACCTGGTCAACCCGCCGTTCCATCGCAGGAACAACTGCACCACCAGCATCACCAACACCAAAGAGAATTTCAACTCAGAATGGAAAACTTTAACAATTCTCGGCCCCCATTCATCTACACGTCGAATCATCCACCTCCTCCTCCGCCTCTTGGAAGTGGGAGTAACAAACAGGAGATTCCATCCCCACTTCCATCGCCACATTACGGTCCCCCACCCAACGGATTGCATCACCATTCCTTCACCTCCACGTCCAGTGGTGGCAGTGGGAGTGGTGGGAACAGTCCACCATTCTCGCATCCCGATATTCACCGTCGTGGAGGACTTCCCCCCACAAACTCGTCGTTTCTCAAGGAACTCACTCCCCTACTAATCTCACCTCCTGGGATGGGTGGGTCTGGTTTCGGATCGGGTGGGTCTGACTCGAATGGTTCGAGGGAGCATGATTCGGATTACGAGGGTGCTTGCAGTCCTGGGGGGACGAGAGGGTATCGCAGTCTTCCATACCCACTGAAGAAAAAGGATGGCAAGATGCATTACGAGTGCAACATTTGTATGAAAACTTTTGGACAGTTGTCTAATCTCAAGGTGGGTTTCAAAAAAAATTTTGAAATTATCTTTGAAAAATTCTCTCACAATTGTCTCAATTCCTAATTCCATGCATCTTGATTTTAAATTTCAGGTCCACTTGCGCACTCATTCTGGCGAACGTCCCTTCAAGTGCAAAACCTGTACGAAGTCCTTTACCCAACTTGCCCACCTCCAAAAGCATCATTTAGTCCACACGGGCGAAAAGCGTAAGTGTTTTACATAAGAATTTACAAATTCTAATTATTCTATTGAATATAACAATTTAATTTTACTACAAATATAGCGCACGAGTGTGAAATTTGCTTGAAGAGATTTTCCTCCACATCCAACCTCAAGACGCATCTGCGCCTCCATTCTGGCCAAAAACCATACGGTAAGAAGAGTTAATCCATGGAATTCTCATCCTTCATTATATAAACAATGCATTAATTAATGTTCATTTGTCTCAAACCAAACAGCGTGTGACCTCTGCCCCACAAGGTTTACACAATTTGTCCACCTCAAGTTGCACAAACGCCTCCACAACAATGAGCGTCCCTACAAATGCTACAATTGTGGCAAAAAGTACATTTCCGCGAGTGGTTTGAGGACTCATTGGAAAACGACGTCATGCAAACCAAGTAACGAGGAAGAGTTAATCTTGGACCGACGCACCCCTCCCGGCCCAAATTCCGGCGAGGGGGACAACTCTCAAATGGACTTCGACGAGGATTATGGTCAATCTGACGATGGGAGCAACGGTGGTGAGTTACAAATCAAATTTATGAAATAGATGAATCAATCCGTGACGATTTTCTACCTAAATACATAACTTTTCGTTACGTTTTTTGATCCGATAAATACTAACGCTAAACCTGAGGGCTGTTGTATCTTATCTTTTTTTTGGCTGTGAAAACGACAAACAACAAACCGCTTATTTTTTCCTGTTTCCTTTTTCTCTCCTTAATACAGATCTGATTGATGTAGAATCTCACGATGAAAACATGTCGCCGGGAATGATGCTGTCGGGCGGAAAAGCCGTCGAGGTGGATGTCGATCTCGATATGAAAAATATTAGCCGGGAGAGGGACGGGCCCCCACCGTCCTCGTCCAGACCGCAACAATCCATCATCCAGTGCAAATAGTGACCACATTTGTTCGTACCTGAGACGAGGAAGAGAAACCCTGAAATTGTACCCATATACGGTCCACACGATAAGCTGCTTCCATATGTATGTTTAACTTTAAGGCAAGAAACATCTCTCATCTTTACCAAGATATTGAGGGCACAATTCCCACCGTCGACTAATTAATTACTAAATCAATCATACTTACCTAATCATTTCAATCACATCATCATCACATCATGGATAATCAAGAAATCAGTTAATTAGATAAGTTAATATGTGTGATATATATTCATGTACCAAGAAAAACGTAATTATTCACCATTATTATTACGTAATAGTTAATTATAGTTATGTAGTTAGATAGAATTAGTTATAGATAGTTGATTAATTTTCCTCTCGTTCTCCTGTCCCTGAATTTAGTATTTATATAACAACGTGTCCCTACTATATTTTGTACCATATTATGTACATGTTCAATCTCATCAATCAGTTTGAAATCAATCAACTTGAATATTTAACTCCACTACGTTGTTGTACCTACATGCATAATTTAGTTAGTTTAATTATTTATAGTCGCTCATCAATCATTCATCGTGGATTGATTAACATTACACTGGTGTTTCGTTTTACAGTTTGTCTCAAAAGTGGAAAAAATGAGATAAAATAGGGAAAACTGCTTTCTACACGTGAGGCTTTACAAAAAACTAAAAAAAAATACCTATGCCAAAAATACGAAAATTAAGCCTCAACTTTCCCAAAAAACGAGACCAGTCCTAGTGCTATTTATTACCATTTTCCAAGCCCACCACACCCACGCGGCCAACCCACCCATCCATCCACTCTCAACCATTTATGTAGAAAAGCCCTATTTACGTACTACTATTTTGTCAACTATTACCTAGTTAATTAGTTAATTTTAGTCGTTAATATCTCGCTCGTTACGATTGTGCGCTATATATGTTTGTATCAGAGAAAAGATTGATTGATTGGCGTTCAAGTGATAATTTCCTAAATATCGATACATTTAATCGTGACTTATCTCTGAGTATATCTGAATCTGAGACGTACATTCATCATGTATTGAACTCGTTAATTTAGACAATTAATTTATTGAGTCATTATTTATGATGTTGAATAGAAGAAATTGTATTTAATTTTGTACAGGAGAAAAAGTTGAGATTTTTTGGATTTCATATATATTTAGTGAGAAAGGTCCACGTTTATAGACAAATCTGTATTACATACTTATGTATCGCTGCTACTAATTATTTATTTAATTCAACATTTATTCGTTCTGGTAATCGATAAGCAGGTTATTATTATTTGTCTTATAGCTGACCGTCTAAACTGCCTCCAATACCACAACCATTATCAGCATACCATTATCATATTATCATCGGGTATTTACGACTAGTGACCCCATTAAAAAATTAAAAAAACTTGTGATTTTTAGGCTACTTCAGTTCAGTTCTTATATTTCTGAAGCAAACTTTTCTAGTTTTGTTTTGTTATTATTCACTTGTTAATTGTTATACATTAACTAATCGTTTTGTTGTACATATTTTATACCGTTTCGTTCGATAGTTCCTTATAATTTGTACAATAATAATTTTTGTATTGCGGGGGATTTTGGTACCGGGGTAAATTATTTTTTGGGTTGGGATTTTTTGGTGTATGGGTAAATTTATAGACAAAAATTGGTGTTGGTATTATTAATTTGTTTGTTATTTTAGGGACCGTCCTTGAATTACGTAACGCAAAAATCGCGATTTTCTAGACCCCCCCCTCCCTCCCCCCTTGAGGCATGTGCAACATAGGCACGATATCACATGGAGCCTTAGACCCCCCCCCCTTCCCCCTCTTGCGTTATGTAATTTATGGATGGCCCTTATATAGTATAGTTTTTTTTTAGAATCTGCATTTTTTTGTCGTCTGTAATAAATTAATTTCCATATTGTTTAAGTAATTTACTTATATATATTTATAATTATTATCTTGTGTAAAGATAATCTTAAAATTTTCCAGCCAGTAAATACAATTAGAATTTTGTTATTGCTAATTTTCGATTTTTTTATGAGACGAAGAATGAATTAAATCTGTACTCCTTCCTCTTGATGATCAAATATGCTTTGTAAAAGAGAATGAAAAACTGTTAAAATTATCATCTATTTAAATCTCTCTCTCTATGCCTCACTCTGAACTAAGAATGGACGTGCCTTCAATTCAACATAAAAATTAATATTCGTGTTATGAAATAAAACTTTATTATGTGTAATTAGCTATTAATGGAGAGAGTATTAAAATGTTGTCAAAAATAATTCAAACGTGTTTGATTTAATTTTTTAGCATGAAATAATTTGCATATGTATGGATGCACCTAAAATTGTATGGATGAAATTGTCAAAATGCATTATTTTCATGAGTACATTTCATAATCGCAGATGGGGATTTACATAAAATCGACATTCATCAAAAACTCATGATAAGTAAATAATTTCACAAGGAATGGACTTGCAAGTTGCATGGCATGATTTTATTTTATTATTGCGTTTCTTCTCCTTTCTTAACAATATTTTTCATTACTTCGTCCATCATTACACACGTTACCTATAAACTGTCTGTCTTTCTGCCTCGTCTGCTGTTAGCATAAGAACATACATAGAATTACATAATTATCATCATCAGGTTCGTTTACTAAGTATTACTTATTAATATCTCATAAAAAATTCTCGGCCTAAAATTCGTAAAATCGTTGACATTTTGTTGTTGGCTAGCTTAGCACATACGAAGTAAAAATGCATTCAACTTGCGCTTTTACTGCAGTTCTTAAATAAGTTTTCTTAGCTACGCAAAGAGTTTCTGACAATTCAATCAAGTCACAGAGTCATTCTCGCAAAGACTAATTACTAATTATTACAAATAAAATATTCTGCATTTACAATAATTAGTAAACTCAAATGAATTATTTATCTATGTAGAATACGTTAAATATTACATAAGATCACTCATCACATTATTCGCAACATAAATTGCGACTGTATATTTTAGTTTAAACAGATAAGGATACGTCTTAATAACTACGAATTACTTAATCTTCAATTACCGCTACTAAACTGGTAAAATTAAATAAGACTGTTAAGACTGTTTATAGAAATGCAGATAAAACTGAATATTGCAAATAGTCAAAAGCTTGTTTCATTAAAATGCAATGTCGTATTACAGTTACAGTACTATTCAAATCTGATTAAAACTTGTGAACTTTCCTTGGTTTACATAATCAGGGACGCAATAGTATTACTTTTTTATGTGCCGTGTTGAATATTTACGTACCCCAACGACTTTAAAATTAGCGTCTTTGAAACCGAGCCCTGCTTGTGTGGTTTAGCGCTTTAACAAGTTTGTTTTAGCTGAGGTAATTTTTTATAACTTCAGAGTGTACATTTTGAATGAATTACTTACACGGCAGAAGTAATATTTGTAACCAGAAAAGGAGAAATTCTGTCAGTCGGATTATGAAATATTATTATGACTTTCGTTTAATTAACTAGTAATTTTGATATAAAAGGAAAGTTGAATTACTTTTTAATTCAAATGAGTCTCAATTCACTTACTCGATTACAATATTACAAATCGTAGCAGGTTAATATACTATAACTAAATGCATGTTATCTGATCTGACCAACACCTCTATCAACGCTGTTACATTGACGAGTTGTTTATTTAATTATTATTAAGTACGATTAAGACGAACTGACTTGTTCTTGACTTGATTTAGAGGAGGAAATGCGTGGACGACACCATTCGACAAAGTCATCGATCAAAACTGGCCAGGCCCCCTCTTCATCATAATTGCTTAAATCAGACTGAATTGTTTGACAAAAATCTAGCAAGAGGACCCAAGTATCACGTGGTATTGACCTTTTGTGTTGTTCCTGTAACAAAATGACCACGAATTAAATTATATAAATTATGTAAATTATATAAAAATCACCCAACCAAAATAAATACAATACAAATATTTAAGAACTCACCGTGAGGAACTGTGACCAAAGCTTCAATAGTGGAAATCTTCCATGCAGCAGGATGTGCCAGTAGGGAATCGCCATCTCCAATTCCATTCCTTTTTGAGTCGGATTTTTTGCATAGGCGAAGGAAAATATGTATAAATCTCTAAATTTCACGGGATCCTTGATCGTGTCTTGCTCTACGATGCCCAATTTATTCCTTAATTTGTCAATTGAGTCCACACTACAAGAAATTTATTAAATGCAAATTACATATTTCTGCTGTAATCTACTTAATTGCGAATTGAATAGTTCTAAAATCGTGTTTACCCTAGATCGTTAAGCCCACATTGAAATTCTTCTCTACTAAATTCACATTGTGTTGCTGCCTTCATTTTCCACACCATGATCAAAACCAGTCGAGAATCTGGTGAGAGTTTGAGATCTTGTAAAAGACGCAAGGTCCCCTCCGCTGTTATTTTGTCGTTCTCATTGGGATCTGGAATACGATGCATGACAGCCGTCTCAATTTTACTTAATAATTAAAAAGTTGTTCCCTCATTTTTAATACTACTCACCACGATACTTGTTGAACAATTGCTCAATCTTTTTCCTATCAGCTGCAGGTTGCTGTTGATGATGCATCCTACTATGTGAATTTGTCGTGTTTGCTGTCGTCGTAGATGATTCTCTCCAATAACTGTCAGGATTTTGAAAGTATGCATCCGACGCTAGCTCCAATTTCCAGTCATGTTGAGCAAGGCAGAAAATTGCGGTTTGTTCACTGGTTTGGGTGAAAGAAATGAATCGTTTCACCTTATCGCGTTGAGTTGATTTAAGTTTGTGCTACAAAGAAGGAATTGACAAAAAATACTCCTTAAATACCACTTAATAATGGCCTTCTATTAATATTTGGTTATCACAAATTTTGATAATTGTGATTCGCAATTTGGGAATGATTATTATCAAAGGAAAGAAGAACAATAAGAGAAATTGCGTCGTTGGGTCATGGTTTGTTTGTTGTTGACGTGGTTGTTGCACGATTGTTTGGCGATTTGCCAATTCAAATACCAGCACCATGATAAATAATTTCTCGTTTTACGACTGATAACACGCTTACCATCTTGTTGAGAATGTAGTGTCGTTATCGAAGAAACGTGTCGAAAAGTTTGAAATCTACACTTTAAGCAAGCAAGTCACAAGTCAGCCAGCAACAAGACTTCCTGGTAAACTGTAGTTCGATAACCTTCTACACACCTCCCTCTCCAACAATCCCTCCCTTCCCACACAAACCCACCGTTACTACAATATTTAAACTTAATTTAAACTAAAGAAAAAATTAAAGTTGGAATTTTTAAAAAGAAATTTTCAAAAATTAATGTCGACAATTGAGCGATTTTGCTCTCTCCTCTCAAACTGAATCACACAAAGTGGAACACAAAAACTTGAATAAATTCAAACCTGCGCGCCAATACATACAATGGAATGATTTAGTCTCTCTGAATTTTCATTAAAAATAATTTTTTAAACTTACACAAATTAGAAATTGACGTATAAAATAATGAATTTCAGACTATTCTCGAAATTAGAAACCCAATTTTATCCAAATTACAAAAAAATCAAAGTTGTTTATAAAATTCTTGCCAAATTTTTCGCACGCTTCAAAGAAATGCATATTCCTTTGTTCCCTGAGCTTTGTAAAGTGTGGGAAGTTCAAATCGTCTCAACAATAAATGATCACATTTTGAATTTTATTGCACTAACCTTGGGATAGTGTGATTAAAGTTGATAACGTTAATTGCATACGTAATCAAAAGTTAACAAATTTGAGACAATAAATAGTTTGAAACGTGTCTATATAAAAATTGAGGGGATACAAAGCTCAACATATTGTCTGGAATGTTCCAGCAGAATTTGTGCATTGAACGTTTAACAAAAATTAATTGTGAAAAATAACGATGCGGCGTAACAGAATCAAAGCTGTTATCAACGTACCTCGTGGGGGACGTCCCTCCGCCTCCACGGTTGATCGTCCCCTTACGCCAATCGTTTCAAATTCTCTTTCGTCTCCTTTAACGCCTCAATCGCATGAAACTACTTCCGGAAGTGCTACCATTGCATCTCAACAATCCTTTTCTCCCTCTCGAAGTAATATTAGGTCATCTTCTCCCCTTCTAGCATGCACCCCAGCTCCGACATCTCCAATAAAGAAACATTATCCAGAATATACTCTCGGATTGGTTAGGTCACCAATCTCTTCACCAACGAAGGAGTATCATCATCATGGCGTCATTGATCGACCAACGACACCCAATTTCGACCCTCACTCGTCTTATCAGTTTCCCATCTCACCGGGAGGAATTCAGCGACCATCACCATCCGCGAGTCCAATGAGATACATTCCTCAGCCTATACCAAGTCCACAGCGACCTTCCCCTGTCCCCAGCCCAGTTAATAATAACAGCAATAAACAACTCGCAATTTTTAACTCAAACTCCAACTCTGCAGATTCACATGAGGTTGCACGGTAAGTCGAATTTTTAGGCAAATTAACTGATTAAAATGAGCAGTTACCTCTTAACAATACTTATTACAATAGTAATTTAAATTTTATAATTAATTTAATTTTGACAGATACATGTCTTTGCCCTCTCCCAGTGGAATGTTTGCCCCACGAACGCCTGAAGTACCAGAATCTCATCATCAGCACAACCGATCCCAAAATTCCACCCCCTCTTCGAGGGAGGGAGCATTTTCTAGCATAAGTAATTCCAGTATGAGAGATCCTGCCAACTCTATTGTTAACAATTCAGACCTTTTGAGACAAAGGTTGGCCAAACCGTCGCCTTCCTTAACCATTTCAAAGTACCAAACATTACGGAAGGAATTTCTATCCAAGGGGAATCAGAATATTTCTAACACAAGTTCAGTATCTCCAGAAGAAAGGAAACAATTAACCATTTTGCACTTCGCATTTTGGAATCCACCGTAAATAATATACACCTATAATTAATTCTTAATTGTAGTAAGTAATCCATAATTAATTTTCATGTTTTCCTTGTTATTTGGAACAGAAAAAAGGGTAAAGAAAAATCTTCTGCAAGAAATAATCGTGCCTCTTCAGTCTGCAATGACAGTAGTGTTGGGAATAATTTCTCTGCTTCCGTAAAACATGAGAAACTGCTAGACACTGACAATACCAAGCTCGGTATTGCAGCTCGTCGTGCAACAGTTGGGGACATGCCGATATCTTTGTCGTCACCCGAGAAAAGTTACTCCGAGCCTCTGAGCATGGATAAAGAGAAAGAAACTCCGGTTAACATTGGACCTCGTGTCAAAGTGGGGCCGGATGGACAACTAATTTTGGACGAACAAAGTTTGGTATGTAGAAAATGTAACTATCAATTCCATATTCTATTAAAACAAGTAAAATCAAGCAATTCCTCTTTAATTGTATAGATTGTCGAAACCTCGGAAAGTCAACGAGCCAAGAAACAATTGTCTGAAATGGAAACCGTGTCTGGAGCAGATTTTGCCGTGGGCTCTTCAGGGTTGTTCCGAAACAAGAAAAATGCCCGACGTGGGCATGACTGGAGTGACCGAGGTAAATAACATCCCTCTAAATATTGTAAAGAAATATTTGCGATTTTCTATATAACCACTTGTTCTTGCACAGAAACCATAAAATTCTACAAAGCTCTTAGTATGTGCGGGACCGACTTTTCCATGATGACTACCCTTTTCCCGAGTCGGACACGGGCCGAATTGAAGGCAAAGTTTAAACGAGAAGATAGAAAAAATTCTGGTCAGATAAGTTCAGCTTTATCCTGTCAAGAATTCGATCCCGGTGAAGGAATAACGGATAGCGAGGAAGAGCAGACCCAAGAAGACATCGTAATTGGTGGAGATGGTAAACCCAAAAAGAAACGACGCCGTCCAAGAAATAAACCTTTAACCGAAATTGAACGCCGGCTTCGGGAGGAGATGGAAGAAGAACGTGCAATTTTAAACTCTAATTTGGGCAGCTTGCCACCAAAATCTCCAAAGAATACACCCCACTTTAAAAATCTAACTTATCAAGAACACCGTATGGAAAATAATGTGGAAAACAAGGCCACAAACAAAAATAATCAGTCAAAAAAAGGACGTCGTGGTGTGAGTGGCCGTGCAACTGCTCCTTGGAAGAGTAACGTGATTATTGACGATGAAACTGGGAACCGCATGAGCAAGAAGGATATCCGCAAAGTTATCGAAGAAGAAGGTTCCGATGATTCCTCTTTGCCACCCAAAAAGAGAAAGAGCAACCAAAATCCTCGAATCAAAACGAAGGACTGTACAAACAGGGGAAAATTTTCCCCATCCAAAGAGAAGGAGAAAGCTACTTTTCCGCATGTCCAACCAGACGACCCTTCTATACGATCCGTAGATTGCATCGATATTCTCCGATTTGATGGGAGTGATCCACTTGGACTTAAATTGGCCACAACTACGGTGGAAGCGCCTGGGAGATCAACTTCCAGTGTTACTGGAAGCGAAATTAGTGGACCTGATCGAAGAGAAGAAGAAGATTCCGATGAGGAATATGAAGAAATCCCACGACCACCATCGTCCACGGATCCAGTAGTCACCGTGGCGGTGCCCCCACCAACAAAACTTTCTCCAACACTTCTTCCACCAAGCGTAAAAGTTCTTCCATTTCGGGTTCCTGGTCCAGGTACACAGTTTACAACCATTACATTTAAGTACAATGAATACTCTCTTGTATGTAAATACACAATAATTAACATACATTGCATTTTTCTAGGTCCTCTCGGCCCCAAAAGTCCAGCAATTGTGGATGAAATTGATATAGAAATTTCATGTCAGTAGGACAAGGAAATTCGTTCACTCGAAAGTACAAACCGATACCATTTTCTACTCATCCGTGCGTAGGCTTCGTATTTAGAGTTAGTTATTTATCCAGACCAAAGTAACAACTAGATTGATTCTCACTTTTAGTATTACTATTGTGTGGCTAGTTTTTATATTTTTATTTTGTTTTGCTTCAAATAAATAACAAAAATAAATAGTACTACTAAAAGTAAAATTATCATGTGCTTAAATATTAAAATTTCAAAATGTCTTTTTGATACCCGTATTAAAATGCGTCCAGCCGGTCGTACTATATGTGATGTTAAAAATTACAGAATTTATCACCTTTTATGCAATTTATACCTACACGTCTCTGTATGTATCTGATAATGAATAAATAAAATCCTGAGCATCCGCTGATATGTACATAGATCACATTTCCTGTCATCATTGCTTGTACTTTTTCACCATTAATTTTAAGTGCATAACAGATGGTAGATAAGTAGTTATCAACGGACAATTTGTATTTTTTCCTATACTCCGTTCCGTTGCATGATTTTGATTCTGATTATGGACGAAAAGTGAGAAGCGTGTGATTTAAAATTTTAAGGCGGCTGCATCCTCACTGCCGGTGGAAGTAAGTACAAACAAATCATTCATTTTGTGATTTAATTATTTTTTAAATGATAATTGTTCAAATTGTTTGTAGATCTTAAATGGGTGGCAACTTGGACTCGGATTCTGACTCTATTTCGCCACCTTTATCACCCATCCTTGGGCACAGTGGGGACGGCGGCTTTGTCAGCAAAGAATCAACAGGTTCGAGGTTATTTTTTGTATTTGTTGTTATAAATCAAATTCAAGTAAATTAATGTTTAATCAAATTGATATTCCATGTGTTTAGATGCAGAATCCGCAATGCTATTTTGTTTCAACTGCAAAGGATGTGCTCCACGACCTGCCTGGAACAATCACGATGACCATACTTTCGCCTCGGACGGGCTTATTTCACGTCGACAGCTTATCACGGCCTTAGAATCTCTTACTGGTCAGTCTGTATCCCGTGATGATGAAGATGACCAGGATATCGTGGCAACAATGGAGGATGAACAGGACGTGGATAGTGGTCGTTTCTCATTATCTATTCGTGGTCACTATTTTCACCGTGTTCTCGACCCCATGGAACCAACGGAGGCGAAATTGCTGCTTAATTTAGCCAGAAGAAATATTCACATCCTTCAAATCTTGGCCAATCCAAAGAATAATGGTCTGGATGAGGATGATGAGGAAGCGCCGTGGGAGCTCAGAAAACAAGTCGTCCATTATTTCAACGTCATGGTTAGCAGGATATCGCAATTAAAATCGATAATGTGGCGCTCGATGGATGAACTGGACCAGTTTTTTGCCTCGTTTAAAGACGTGTTTGGTCACGTCGTGTGGCATGAAGGAGAAGGCGATGGATGGCCAAGATATTTAACAGAATTCGTAAATAGACATCGGGATGGAAATGAGGTGAATAATATAATATTGAAGCATCTATAGCCACAAAAATATGATAAATCGTTAACGTGCTATGCTCTTGTCCTTTGAGTAGACCTCGTCCGCTCTGTATCACCTCTTTCACGTCATTCTGGACGTAAGATGGTCACTTCTCATTATTTATGGCATGAATAGTTCTATATTGTCCTGGATTTTGGATGACTTGGTTCAATTGGCGTGGGCAATGTTTCAAGTTGGGAGCACGGGGACGTCTTCCTCAATTCCCATGAACAAGACTCCGTTCAACTGTTGGTGCGTCAAAGAGTTGTGGACAATGATTCGTTTACTTTGCGAAGAATTGAATGTGAGTTAGCGATGCTTCGATCGACGACGAGAAGGTTAACCGTTGCAAGAAATTGTAGCTAACTTTATATTATATTTTACATTTTGTCAGATAAATTTCTGGACCACCTTAACCGACTCGTTACAACTTTGGACGAAGAACAGACGAGAAAACAGCGACGAAGTCGTATTTTTTCCCCTCTGGCTTATAACTCATCTCGCCACTTTATCAGATTTTAGCCTGAACGGGCAGCACATTCCACTCCGAGAAAAGAAGGAGACCTTAAAATTCAACGGATATCCGCTCGTCAGCTCTCTCGTCAAACAATGGAAAACCAGCAACAGTGGTGGTGGTGGGATCACTGCTCTCAATTCGTGTCCTGTATACCAACTACTCTTCGAACTGTCGCAATACTGGGGATTCGAATTGGAGATTGTCGTTACCCTTTGGAAACCGTGGTTGGAGAAGGTGGACAAATTCATGGGGGATTGTAAGCATTTAAATTTAAATATCATCTAACATTGTATAATTATTAAATGTTATTTCAGTGGGAGCTGGCGCACTTGACAATTATTCGTCAGTGGACAAGTGGTTCAAAGTTATTCAATCCGTCTGTCCGACTATCGACATCAACAGTAAAATCACGCCCGGTCCTTCATCCTCGTCATCTCGCCGTTCTTCTTGGCCCATCCTAGAAATGGACACTTTCGTTTCCAAAGATCCATTCCTCTCATTTTTGAAGGTGCTCGTAGGACATGCCATCACCTCTCGAGGGACAGAATGGAAGAAATTGAAGGCTCAATTGGGGATGAATCTGAACAAGAACAATGTTGGCGTTTTCGGTGAAATTGGACTCGTTCGTGTGAGCACGTTGTATCTCGCACTAGTTTGGGCTGTGTCGGACACAACGATGATGTGCGACCGACTGCAGGAAATTTTACACTATGGGAAATCAACCCCTGCTCGGTCAAAGGCCGTTTTCCGTGCTACTTCGACCGCAATTTTCATCCTCCTCCAGAAATCAGAGTCCATCGCTTCACAAGAAATAGCAAAATCATTGATGAGCAAAATCACCTCGCTCTTTGCTCAAGCACCCTTTGATTCTGGAAAGAAGGACAATATTTCCGTGTATTTTGAACTCCTCGACACCCTCCCAAGAACGCCAGCTTTGAGCAGCGAAATCAATCTCTCTCGAGACTTCCTCATCAGTCCCAACACAACCATGTGGCTCACCACGTGTGGACCCAACCATGTCGTCCGCACCCTACGCACATTATCAAACTTGACAAATTGGATAATAAATTCAGAGAAAAATTCTTCCAACTTGTTCTTATCGCCACCGCTTCCAGCAAAATCACCTGAAGGGAAGGCACTCGCGTTAAAAATATTTGAAAGGACGTCACAATTTTTAACCCAAACCGCGATTTCAACAATATATCGAACTCCAACGACAGACGTGGAACCAATGTCAATTTTAGCTGCAGATTTGACCATGATTTCTAAATGGTATATTTCTAATCAAATCGGACCAGATTCTGTGACCAGATTATTTGACCATTTCGCACTGAACGATTTAACGTGTCCTGAAATTACCCAGTTTTATGTAACAAGATTATTGGCAATTCGTGGCGATAAGGAATTTGAAAATCTGATCCGATACGCTAAATGGTGTCAAGTTTGGATTCGTCTGAATGCGTTTGATTGTTGCATTTCTGATCGATTAAGTGAAATTGTGCTCGAACCAGGATTTTCTAGCACTTCCAATTCAGACTTGTTGGACAAATTTTGTGAGAAAATTGCTCGGGAAGAGTGGAGCATAATGGATATTCAGAATATGTTTAGGCCGTTTCCCACTCTCGTCAAGGCTGTAACTTCGTCGAATGGAATTTTTAAGACTGAGGCCAAGGAGAAGGTGTCGAGTGTTGTCCGGTTTTGCACCCAATTGTTGGGAGGACGCGGAGGCTCGCAGTTTGGTCGATTTTATGTCAAAGGTGACTCTTCTAGTGTTGGCATGCAATTGATGACGCTTCTAATTCCGCCATTCCTCGTGGGAGCACCAATGTGGGAACGGTGGTCAAAATGGGTCGTCTCTGCCGTGAAAAATTATTTATTCGATGTGAGTTTCATCCGTGTCTTGGTCTAATTACATAATTATATTTAATTATTTCATACTGACTACAATTTTTTTTTGTTTCCAGCTTTTTAAAGGAATCGTCGATTTTCGAGGATTTTGGACAGATGCATTTCTCCAGAAAAAAGTTAATGATTTAACGCATCTTGCACTCTTGGGATATCTTGATCCCAGTGACTTGGAAGAATTTGATCACCATCCCGGCGTGGTATGTATCTACATATTGTAATAATTAATCGATATACTAAGTAAATACTGAAATAATTTTGTTTCCGCAGAGAGTGATGCTTTATGCAGAAGACCACGAATTGCTCTACGTCCTCCAGACCTGTGTATCCGCCATCATATCGAACTGCTGTACAGGAAAGGATTCTAAACTGAATGCGCGTTTTGTTCATTTCGTCTCCGCATTGAAAAAGAAGGGTCACACGACTCCCGTTATGCGTTTTCTCCCCGGAATTCTTACCAGTTATGCCAACTTTGGAGGAGGGGATTTAACCAACTTGTGCATAGGAATTATTACTTATTGTTTGGCATTCAGTCAAACCCCGTTCAAAACTTCCTTCATTCTACCTGCTTTCGAGTCCGTGATGGAATCCAGTTTCGCCTTCAAAAGTAAAAAATTTTTTGATCTGGCCACGATGATGAGTAAACCCGGGGCGAGATCTCAGATTAAAACGTTCGTGAGGTTTGATTTCCTCCCACTTTTGGAGAAACATGTCCGTTCCTCTGAACAAAGAAGGGGAACTGGGACGGATATGTCGTTAAGGTTAGACAACGAATCAAATAATAAAGTGCAACTTACATATATATTTTTTTTTACAAAAGTCAAAGTACTAATATTTTATTATTGATTTTACAGAAACCCACTCGAAAAATTGGAACGGGATACATCAGCATTTTGAAAGTTTAATTAACGAATTAATTTAAAGCTAAATCAAAAATCAAACTACTTTGTGATATTTTAAATTAATTTTACCTAATGTTTTATAAATACTTGACTTATTTTAATCAATACTCGCGCATTCATTACTTATTATTTTCCACATGTAATACTGACATCAATTCACAAGTCGTTTAAATATAAATAAGTAATTGTAAACATTTTACTCATAATTTTAACTAGAATTTTAACACCACTACCATTGCACGCGACATAGATATTTAACATTCACTCAGCTAAAAATGATTAAAGCGAAATGCACACTTTGATTGAAATTGTTGTCTCCTGACTGATATGATTATAATTTCTCACGAGTTATTCTTCTTGAACATTGTCCAGGTATCCACCTGTAACTGAACTGAGCCTAAAAATTCTGCAATCTTTTTTCGGTCATTAACAACTTTTTCCAACAAAGATGCATGATCATTGTGCATTTTTTCGATTTGTTGTGGCAATTGAAGAAATTGTTCATAGCTAGATTCGTCCCACTTGTTCACCTGGGTTTGTCCCTGATCTTCGTTCTCGGGAAGAATTGTACCACTCTTAACCTCTTCAGATCCAGTTTCTTCTTTATGCTGAGTCCTTATGTCTGCCATAAGTTGCGTCACGATTGGTTGGAAGTCTGCGATTATTTGTTTGTAATCCTGAAAATACATATTGAACTACTTAAATAAGTAAATTGTGATATAAATATTTTTTAAATAGGGTACAAGAAAATTGCCAGGTTTACCTCAACAAACATGTTACACCCGCCTGTATCTCTTTTGTACATGCAGATGTTCTCCATCTTTTGGACCGACAATTCATGTCGAGTAACCAGAAGTGCAACATTTAAATCCAAAATCATGTCATCCTTCTGGCCATCAGACGCCATCAAGTTTGCAATTTGTTCTTTAAGTTCAAACACTTCAGTCGAATGAATGCTTGTGTCACCACCACATCGAGATGATGGAGTCCCAGGGGTTGATGGAGGTCGAGGTGCCATAATCGCGCTCGCCTTCTGCTTTGCCGCAAAGTTGATGTTACTCAATTTATTTTCTAATCCGACCCGGACATATTTTTCATTTGCTAATTCTCCACTTTTCTTTTCCAGTTCGGCTTTGAGACGTTGGTTCTCTTTGGTACATATAGCGACCTGTTTTTCAAAAGACTCCATAGATTCACTCGATTTGTGGAGTTGTGTTTGAAGAATTTGGATCTCGTTTAATTTGCCCATGAGCTGTTCCGTCTTAATGTTAAGTTCTGATTGCAATTTTTCATTTTCTTCCTTCAACAAACGAGTAAGATCGGCACTACTGTTGTTCTTCTTTTTCGTTTTGCTGTCTAACTTGCTCTCACCCATCATCTCAGCGACGCTCCAATGGGAAGAATTGACTTTTCCTCTCTCACTGGTTGTGGTTGTGTTTTCCTTTTCTTCAGTAATATCCACCAATTTTGACTTTGATTTATTGGTGTAGACAAACGTTAAGTTATTGTTCGCCATTGTGGGAGGGCATGTCATGTCTGATAGCATCTGAATTTGATCATCGTCCAAGGCGGCTACAGAGTTATCGCAATCGTTCACATTAAACATTTTTCCACCCCCAAGTTCGCCAATATCGTCGAGATGCAAATTTGGTTTCAAAGGAGCAATTTCTAGAGGCAGGAAGCAACGAAAGAGTAAATTAATATGTGCACACAAGAATTAATATTAATTTATGATTATGATTTATCTTGCACACCGTTTCTTAATCCATCCCAGATCAACTCGTTGAAAAATGGGTGACAAATACAGTCATTGTATGTCATGCGGTCCTCTTGCTCTAGAAGTAATCCAGAAATGAAATCCTTGCAATCTTGGCTCGATCTTGCCGGAATTTTTACCGATCCTCTCGTCTGCTTAAAAACATTGAATATATGATAAGTTTAATAAGTCCATGATTAATTATTTTGAATTGTGACATTGTGAGTAAAAGGTATAACCTTTTTTGAAGTAATCTTTCTAAATACTAAAATAGCAGATGATTCTTCGAATGGATGGACGCCAGTAATAGTTTCATATGCAATGACACCCAATGACCACCAGTCACATTCGACACCATATGAAAAATTTTCGTTTCCTAAAGTCCTCAGTATTTCTGGTGCTTCATAACTTGCTGAATTTACGGTTAGTGGAGAAGAAACTTTTCCGTCTTTAATTTTTGAAGCTGAACCAAATCCAGATAGTTTGATGTGACCATTCCCATCGAGCAGAATATTTGCTGGTTTTACATTTCTGTGAATACGATTTTATTATATTATTTAACCAAATGCATATTTCCAGTTCATTTTAATACTATTTTACCTATGCGCAAATCCCAAACAGTGCACCGCATTTATTGCAAGCACTAATTCCCCCATGTAAAACATTGCCATTTGTTCTTCCATTCGGCCTCCATTTCTATCAATGTATCAATTAAGTATCATAAATTAATTGAACTTATTCAACTGACTCATTTTATTGCACTTCTTACGATTTTAACAACTCTATAAAATTTCCTCCAGGTAAATATTCCATAATGAAGTGCATCTTCTTGTTGTCATCTTCAAAACAGGACTGCAATCCAACAATCCATTGTGATGCATTTTGTGATCGAAGCTCAGTCTCGGCTTCCAGCAATGATTCCTGGAATAAATAAGTTAATTAACTTATCTATTTAACTCAATTCGACTTAATTTAATTACTCACCAATTTATGAATAGCGTAATAACTTTTATCCACAGATTTCAGAGTGAAAATTCGTCCACTCTGATTATCCCGTTCCTTGATCACTTGAACGGTTGAGAAAATCCCCTCGTGAAGGGTTTTCCCCAAGTAGAAGTTTTCCAATGGGGATGACGACGACATGGCGAAATAAATTCGGAGTTGTGCCGAAAATTAGAAAGTGAAACTTGGTCAACCGTTAATTGGCAGCAGGTTCAGCAGGTGCAAGACTTTGACGGTTACACGCGGGACCCGTTCCCGGATCCAGTTTCACTATTACTACAACAACAATGGGGCAGTAAAACATTTGTGCTTGTGCACGTCAATAATTCGCATGATTGTTATCTTCATATGCAAATCGACAAGATTATTTGACACTTTATCAATCTATAAGGTTACGACAAATGCCCGAGTTACAAATGAATTTTCATTTTTAAATTGTCGTGGGTTACAGTTTATTTTTTTAATATTTTGGCTGGAGAATTGGTTTTTCGTCCATGGGAGAAAAACCAATTTTAAAATAATTTTAAAAATGAATATTTTATTTATAACTCGACCATTTGTCGCAACCGTTAAGGGTAACTAGGCACTAAATGTCAAGCAATCGTGGCAAATCGAGCTAAGCTAGGATGACGATGGTGATGATGATGATGACAGTTGCATGCAACAAAAAGATAATCAATACTAATCAATAATCAGTACTAATAATCAATTGTATTTCATAGAATGAATTCAGAATTTTATTGCAGATGCAGGAAACAAATTGAGTGTGAGAATGTGAAATTTGATATTGCATTGTATTTTTCATTCATTAAATAGTTCGTTTTTAGTATTGTGAATTTGCTCGAGTTGAGTATAGGTCATAGAGGTGTACATATATTAGGGTGGTAAAAAAAGTATTAAAAGTGAGCTATGTAGGCTTGCTAAATATTTAAGTTAGCAATACTTTGACCAATTTAAGGGTAAGGTCCGCTTGAAAACTTTGGGGGTGTGCCGTACGAATCTGCAGGTGGTGGAGGTGGGGGTGCAGGGGCCGCTGTAAGAGTTTGGAAAGGTGTGTTATCATCTATAATTTTGATAATGAACAATTAATTTCAAAATTTGCATACCATATGCTGGAGCTGGAGCTGGGGCAGGAGAATCGTACCCACTGGAAGGTGGGGGTGGGGCAGGAGAATCGTATCCACCGGATGGAGGGGGTGGGGCAGGTGAATCATATCCCCCGGATGGAGGTGGTGGGGCAGGAGCTCCTAAAAACAATAGAACAATGTATTAGGCACTGCTGGTAATTTCAAATTTGTTCAAATTCTAACCGTATTGTTGGGGTGGAGCTTGCGGAGCTGTGGGTGGGGCACCTAAAAGGAAACAAAAAAATTATGCATGATTCTTGGGGAAAAACTTCAACTTCGGTAAAAAAAAATTTGAGAACTATAGACTCATGAGGACTCCTCGTTAAATAATTTTACCGTAGGACTGCTGAGGTGGTGGTGGTGGGGGTGGGGCTGCGTACACTGGTGCGGGTGGTGGAGGTGGGGGTGGAGGTGGTGGTGGAGCTGCATAAACTGGAGGTGGGGGTGGGGCTGCATAAACTGGTGGTGGTGGAGGGGGTGCTGCATAAACTGGTGGTGGTGGAGGAGGGGGAGGAGGAGCCGCATAAACTGGAGGAGGTGGTGGGGGCGGTGGTGGAGGTGCTCCTGTAATCAATTACAAATTCATAAGGTTTTTGGCATATTTGACATGGTAGAAGTGCATGAATCTCAAGTTTGCAAATTGCATTTGCCAGCTTGACTTTCATATGCAGTTGCGGCGCAACCATCTTTGTACATCTGTCGAATTTTTTGGAGGATTTACCATATCCAGAAGAAGGAGGAGAGGGAGGATATCCCGACGGAGGAGAAGGGTAACCTCCCGATGATGGCGCCGTGGGGGCTGGCGGTGCAGCGTAGGACGGGACTTGGTACGACGAAGGGACTTCCGGTTTGCCAATCGTCACCCCGACAAAATTCACCACTAGCAAAACCGCAATCCCGAATTCCTGCACAAATTCGCATACACAATGAAATCATAATCAAACCCTTATCCGAAAATTGTAAACTTGCCATTTTTTTGCTCGCCATCTTGTTTCCTCTTCTTGATGTCTCCCACTGGTGAATTGTACTCTTGTCAATTAGAATCCTCCTATTTATACACCCATCATCCATACACACCGCTAATTTAACTTATGTACAGAACAAATACTTTTACTCTTTGAAAAACTGGCTCAAGTTTATTTGCTCGTGTGCATTCATTGCATTGGAGATGTTACGTCTGTAAGCTTATGAGATGCAGTTTTGTAAATTATCGCCAATTAGACTTTATAATACAGTCCCTCCTCTGGTTGCACAATAAGAAATGCGACAAGGATTCTCGTTATTGTTACTCCAACCATTTTTTCGCATGAGACGCTAACATCGTCGCATATGTATTAAAGACAAGGACAAGTCATATAATGCATAAAATATTAGCCAAAAACCTGTCGGGTCAAGTCTCATTTTTAAAACGGTTGTTCAATATTCAATATTCCAATACCTGGAAATATGTGCACGATTAGCAATGCAACTGGGTCAACTTAACAAGCAAACGTAACAACTCACTGATTGGTTTTTTAATCGTATTTTTATTTATGACTGTTTTAGGCCGGCACGCACGACATGCAAAAGTAAATGGGTGTACGTACAGCGTCAGAGTATTAGTGTAATAAATGGGAAGTGATTAGTATGTAGTTCGAAAAGAAATTACGAGTTTTTTGCTACAGACAGCTCAAGTAAGAGTAAAAGTGTTGAAATTAATGAATTATTTGAAATGTAGACTATTTGGTAATTATTTGCCGTATGCAGCAGCACCTCCACCAGACGAGGGATGGGAGGGTGGCATTGTTGTGGGCGCGGCTGCAGCAGAAGAAGATGCTGACGCGGCCGGTGCGACCGCTGGGGGCAGAGTTGTTGCTGGCGCAGGTGCAGCAGGTGCGGAAGATGGGGCCGCTGCGGGAAGAGTTGTCGCAGCGGAAGATGAGGCTGCAGGGAGAGTTGTCGCTGGGGCAGGCGCAGCGGAAGATGCAGCCGCTGGAGGGACAGTTGTCGCTGGCGCAGGCGCAGCAGGTGCCGAAGATGCCGCGGCTGGGGGCAGAGTTGTCGCTGGTGCTGGCGCCGCAGGTGCCGAAGATGCCGCCGCTGTAGTTGCAGGCGCAGGTGCAGCTGGAGCGGAAGATGAACCTGCTGCTGGTGGGGTTGTCGTCAAATCAAGTGACGATTTACCTTCAGGTGCAGGAGCTGGGACGGCAGGGGGTGGAAGTCCGCCACATCCTGGTGGAGGTGGGGGGCACTGTGGTGGTGGAGGACATACCTGCATAAATAACAAAGTAATCACACTGGCCTTTCACAAACCAAATCTAGCAACGTACCGGACAGGTTGAGGAAGCAGAGGTTGACGAAGCAGGGGGTGGGGCTGGAGCTTCACTATCACCATATCCCCCTTGACTGGGCTTGGCATTTACTGCCACAGCCATAAAGATAAGTACCCCAACCTGTAACCGCAAAAAAAATAACAATTTACAGAGGTTCAGGATTCCAAGAAATATATGAACCTTACAAACTTCATGGTGATATGTAAATCCGTGTCGACAGATCTTGCTGGCTCGTGACAATGAAATGATATCCCCTCAACACGACTTGCCTCCTTTTTATATATTGCATACTTAACATACAAAATACAATTTTGCATTGTTGACCTTCTAACAATTGATACAGCGCAAATGTGAATTTTATTCACGAATTGATAACTGTCGTGTCCGCTAACTGTGAGCAATTTGCATCCCATTCATGGAAGGTTAATGTTAGCCATCGTTTATCATAATAATAATATTTATAGATCAGACTCAGTAAATCCTTGAAAAATGCAGCAATTAAAAGAAACATTTGAAGAACAGGACATGCAACGCATCATGCAAATTTTCTCCTCCTTCCGACCAGATTGCAATTAATATTACCATAATTTCAAAAGACTTTGATAATTTTTCTGTAAAATATTATTTATTTGGTAAAAAAAATATAAAAACAGCACAACAATTAGGACAGCACACAAAATATTGTGAAATTAATAATGGAAATCAATATATAATTAATTTAATAAGATGAAGATTTAGTAGCTCCATATCCGGAGGAGGAACGGAGAGACTTGGCAATCTCGGCTGGGATTGGGGGTGGTGTGGGCAAGTGGTCGCTGTGAGAAAAAAATCACAAATTAATTATTGCCAATTTAGTAACAATTAGTAATTTAACTAATACCGAACTCACCCCTGGGCACGGAATCCTTGCGAATCAGCCTGGTAGTTGAGCGAGATCTTCTTTCCTTCCGGAGAAGTGTACGAGAATCGGCCATGCTTGGCTACTTCAGACCCAGATCCGGAAGATCCGGAACTTCCATACCCGGAGCTCTTGTATCCCCCAGCACCTTGACGGACAGAGGTCGTCTCACTGTGAGAGATTCCATCCCCAGTCGCGAAACTGAAAAAAAGATCATAAAGTCTCGCAAAAATCGTCTCAATTTGCCTCCTCATGCTCACTCAACCTACTCGTAGCTATGTCCAGAAGAAGAAATGTCCTGGGTGTGTCGCACAATTGGGACATTGTTTCTGGTGGAGGAAGACCCATACGAAGTAGCAGAGGACGTCGAGTACGAGGGGGATGCGGCGGGGGCAGAGTAAGAAGAAGACCCGGCATCACTGCTACTGCTGGATGATCCGTACGAGGAGGAGGAAGAGGAGGCTGCCCCATAGGAAGAAGAGTCGCTCGAAGCCCCTGACCCGAATGAGACACGGACCGTCTCCACTGGAACGTGAGCTCTGGTGGGTGCGGCAGAGTAAGAAGAAGAATAACTGTCCGAGGACGAGGGGGCGGACGAATAGGAAGACGATGGGGCAGCAGAACTTGCTCCGTAGGCACCAGCATCACTGGATCCAGATCCGTACGACACGCGGACAGTTTCTACTGGGGCGGGGGCTCCATAGCTTCCGTGGTGACTCTCGGAACTTTGACCTCCATATCCGCCCGTGTACATCCCAGAGTCGGATGATCCTGACCCGTAGGAGACGGAGACTGGTGCGGCGACGGGTGCAGGGGCAGAGTAGCTCTGATGACCATATCCACCTCCCATGTGGTTATCGGAGAAGGCGACGCGGACTGATTCGACGGGGGCGAACCTTTGGGGGGCGCTGTAGGAGGATGGGCTGCTCTGCTGTTGTGAATAACCTCCGTATTGTTGGGGGGCTGAGTGTTGTTGGTAGTGCATCATGACTGGGGCGGCGGGGGCGAATTGTGGTTGGCCGTATCCACCACTGGGGGCAGAGGGGGCACTCCCACCGTACCCGTTGCCGTGGACGGATGCCACCAACAAGGACAGTAAAACGAACTGGAAAGAAAAACAGTAAAAAAACTTTAAAATCTTATCTGATGGAAACCAACCCTGAAAAAATTGCTTACCCGTTTCATATTGAAATTCAACCCGATTTTTTTCTTAATGAGATGAGACAAGATTGAGGTATGAAAGCAAACTGATTTTTCCTTGTCCAACTTGTCGATCTTTTATACCTGGGGTTGAAACCTGGGCAAAAACAGAGTGCACTCCGCCCTATGTGGGTCAAGTTACAAATGAAACCCTATTTTTGGACAGGATACGAAACAAAGGGGATGAGATGCACGGATTTAAAAGCTACAGCGCAATGCGACCTTCAAGTAACTGGAATTTGTCAATATCGTGTTCCAACAAATAAGAGAAAGTTACAAAGATTCGTCAAGTTTAAATCATGCAAATGCTCCCATTTTTGGGAGATAGAAGTACATATGTACAACTTATATAACTGTACCTAAATCCCTAAGAGAATTCTGGAATGGGCTGAAAAATGCCGAATCGATTATGTACAAATCCACTTTCCCTTTCTGTGGCCTTTGATGGATTACTATTAAAACCTTAGTCTCAATATGCCTCAGTTTGAAATTGCATACATTTTCGCTGTTAATTTTTATTTACAATTGCGTAAAGTAACACAAATCACATAAATATTCATCATAATTAAGCATAAAAATATGTTTGCATGTACATTTAAACTGAAGATCACTCAAGTACTCATCGTGCGACTGGGCGACTTGCTGGAAGAACCTTCGACAGAAGGGTGGAAAGAATCACAAGAAGACGAAGGAGACGCTGAAGGTGACGAATTACTGTGATGACGAGACTGACCTTGGTCACCCGTTGTATTAACGGTCGTCGGAGTAGTGGAAGAATTTTTGTTGGGGACGATGAGACTGCTGTTTCCACCTTTTGACAAAATGCTCCCATGAAATAAGGGGTGCGGTTGTTGGAGCTGGAGATGCAGGAAGGAGGGGGACGATGTAGGGACTCTGTTCTGGAGGTGGCCAAATTGTCCTGGTTCTTCCTTTGGGGAAGGGAGACAGTGACAAAGCGAGGGCAGCAGCGACGTGGGGGACGACATCCCACCAAAATTAGGAGACGATCCAGTCTGACTTTGTTGTTGGAGCATGCAGAATCTGAACAGAAAAAAAAGTTGTAGATAATAGACCAAGTCAAAATTTCCGAAATTTTTCTTTCTAATTTCCGAAAAAAACTTACGTCTGTGCTGCAATTCGGAGTCGTTCCGCACAATAAAGTTGGTGACTATGATGCTCTCTCGTTTGGTTGAGAAGAAGTCGATTTGTCCCAATTTCCGTCCCCCCGTGACGAAGGTTATCTGAACCCGGGCTCAAGTTCCCTGGCGAAGAGGACGTAACGGAAAGTGGGGGAGTGTTCGTGGTCATCCTCCCCGTCTCGTCGTCATCGTCGTCGCCTTCATCAGGCCGGATTTTCGATGAGGGCGAAGATGCTGACAGCGCATCCGGTGGGGTCGTGGATTCATTCCCTTTCGCAATATTGTCCGTGTTGCTGGTATGCATTCCTAAATATCTCATGCGCCAAGCGTCCTGCATAAATTGAAGACGTGCGTTTTTCCTCCATTTCGCTCTCCGGTTCTATTTATTTAATTAACTTTCTATTTACTTGAGTATTACTTTACTACTTTAAAGTCAACGTATTATTTACCTGAAACCAAACCTGGACCTGAAATTAAATTCTTTTATGTAGCTTTATATGTAAAAAAAAATATAGCAAAAATTTGACAAGAACAATTTACCCTGGCTTCAGACAAGTTAATTTTTATCGCAATCTCCTCTCTTGTTATGATATCGGGATATTTCGTTTTTCCAAAGAGAGACTCCAATTCGGATAACTGTTGAGGGGAGAATGTGGTACGATTCCTTCGCTAGAAAACGTGTAAGTAAAATTGAGACGATTCGTATAAAAATACGAGCGTTCACCCTAAAACCACACCCACCCACCCACCTGCCTCCTCCTCCCAAACATGTACTCCTCGAGAACCATCTCACTCGCCACGGGGGCAAAAGGACCACCTTGAACTAAAAATGCGTGGGGATGACCATTGCTCGCCATTTTTCTCAACTAGCCCCAAAAAACTAAACTTTCTTTCCTTAGATGTTGTATCCCGGAAATCAAAATTCGGACTGAAATCTCAACTTGGTAGATTTTCCTTTTTAGAGTGAATGTTGTAGTGAAAATCCTGAAATTCGAAAACATACATAAACATTCGTCGTTACAAAATACATGTTCCAAATGTGAAAGTAAGCTTAGGAATACCCGAATTCGGGAGGGCGTACAGCGCATATGAAGGGGCAGGGCTGTCGGCGTTTACCAGGAGGTGCACATTCTCAGCAACGAATCAAACAGAATCAAAGTCATCTTGATCAAATAAAATTACGAGGCATGTCATCTTGTGATGTGATAGAATCAGACGAGATTAATGAGTTGCTCACAATTGACTGTATTTTATTATAGAACTATAACTCTGTATAGTGTACGTAAAATATCTGTATATGTGAAAGATTTATTATCTCAATCTTATCGTAAGTACTCCATCGTATTGATGAATTTTCCAAGCAATGTGAACACGACAAATAATTAACACAAAATTTATGCAGTCCAGAGTGTACCATTATCCAATCATTCATTTTTTGTCCCTTCAAATCATCCCTATAAAAGCCGGTCCTTTTTACATAGATCGATCTTTCCCCTTACATACTCAATGAAACACCATTTTATGAGAGCAGGTTGTCAAGTAGGCCTTTTCATTACAAGTGGGAAATAAAATGGATTTGTGAACTAATTTCTAAATTTCATCAACCTTATTCACATAACCAGATATCACTTCGTAGAGTTGTCTATTCATGTAAAATATTTATAAACAAGGTCCCAAAAAATGGGAAATCTTAGTGAGTCAGTGCAATCTGAATTAAGAAATGAAATTAGATTGCAGAATTTTTTAATCACCGCTCTAAGAAATCTACTCTATTTATAATTGGATGCATTTCTAAAATATAATTCTGGCTGTTGGTCGTAAAACAATATCCCTGGTCGTCATTTTTAAGAATTTTTGAGCAGTTGCTAAGAAATGGTGCAAAATTTAGAGGAATAATTTCATTGAATTTACATAATTTACAGTGCAGACTCCATATAGCCCGAGCCAGGGACTTAGTCTCTGACCACTCCGATAACCCCCAGTGGTCAACCACTTGACCGATTTCGCCAATCTTCAAACTCGTTTCCTAACTTTGTCCAATATGCATATGGTAAAAATTTCAAGTCAATCGGTTCAGTCGTTTTGGCTCTATCGTGTTTTGGGACGGATGAACGGTTATTATGACGGTTCCATAAGCCCTGACTCAGGCTAAAAAATTACCGGCGAGAAACTGACGTTGAAAGCGATCTAATTCCAGTAAATTATTCCTCTAAATAATGCACCATTTCTTAGCAACTGCTCAAAAATTCTTAAAAACGACGACCAGGGATATTGTTTTACGACCAACAGCCAGAATTATATTACTTATATATATTTGATCTCAATTAATTTAGCACGCTTCTCTTTAACTAGTAAATGCAAAGACTTGCATTGACTTCTTAAATTAATATTTAAGAATTTATCCGTATGCAAAGCAAAATTTGTGCATCCAGTCAGTAAAAATGAGAGCGGTGATGCAAAAATTCTGCAATCTAATTTAATTTCTTAGTTCAGATTGCACCGACTCACTAAGATTTCCCATTTTTTGGGACCTTGTTTATTTATAACTTGTAATTGGGTTGTCAACGACATTATTGCACTGCAGCACGGCCATTATATTTGCATCCAGAGTAATTCTACTAAATTTTCAATTTTCAAAATTGAATAACGTCGCGATTTCTTAACCGATTTCGGTCAACTCGGTCTTAAAATGTTCAGAAAGAGTTGATGTAACTTTTTTGCAATTGCTTAGGATTATGTGATGCTCCAAAGTGGAAT
Organism: Folsomia candida; assembly: GCF_002217175.1. Lineage (NCBI taxonomy): Eukaryota > Metazoa > Arthropoda > Collembola > Entomobryomorpha > Isotomidae > Folsomia > Folsomia candida. The sequence continues at coordinate 518,339 of NW_019091200.1, read as the reverse complement.
GATGAAGAGAAATGTGCCTGCGAGGGCAAATTTTTGTTTCTTTTCGCCCATAACTTTAGTAAAAGTGGATAATTCGCTTAGTCGGACCAGAAATCGTTTTCACATCCCCTAACAATGATCTGTGCAAAATTTCATCAAAATCGGTTTAGAAATGACCGAGATATAGAATTATTTCACTTTTTTGGGGTGGGGTAAATGCATACTTAGTAAAAATTTTTCGTTGTTAGGTATTTGCCTCACTAAGAAAAATGATATATATTTCCGACTGATACATACATTATATTTATGCACGATTGCTTGACTTTAAGTATCTAGGTAACGCGTCTCCATTAACGGTTGCGACAAATGGTCGAGTTACAAATAAAATAAATATTTTTAAAATCATTGGTGTCTGAAGTCCTTCGAACAGACACCAACTACTTTGACCTTTAATAACTTTTGAATGGGCAGACATAGAGACTTAATTCTGAAAGATGAAATCATCGTAATTTTTAGATTGATTTTTTAAGCTAAAAATCTCGAGGGTATTATGTCTAATTGTAAACTTGAAATTTCCAATGTGCAGCGTTTATTTGGCCCGAGTCAGGCGTTGCGGTGGTCGGTCAAAACAAGTATTGACTGGTGGAGTGGCATATTTTTGAAAAATCTGTATGGATTAGGCCCTACGGTCTCACCCGTTGTCAAAATTTCAACTTCCTACGACAAATTTGGGACTTTTCTATGACATTTAATATTTTTTCAGTCAACCCGTAACCACTTAAAAGACCCCCACCGACCTAACCGACCATCTTTGAACATCTTTGCCCATCTTTGAACTCATCCTTACTTTTGAACTTCGCAAAATTTCAGGGTGCTAGCTTGTGTTTAAAGAGAGTTATCGTGCGCACAGACAGGCATCTTGAAAAATCTGTAAGCACATCTGGAAAAGCCTAAAAATTAGATTTCCTATTGTAATATAACCCATATATTACAGATATTTTTAGCAACTTTTATTTTTCGAAATCTACAGTGCAGACTCCATTTGGTCCGAGTCAGGGATTCTGTCCTTGACTCGGTGAGTACGAGCTCACTTCTATTTTTTTCGAAACCGACATAATAATATTACCAACCTCCATGGTGTGGATGCTGAAATGTTTATTAGGTATTTTCTATTATTTGGCATTCTAACTCCATATTCTTTAATGAGAAGCCATAAAGCATCGCCGTGCCGGATTTCATGTTTAAAACATGATGTTTTTAAAGCAATTTCTAATCGGCGTGGGTCACCCCAAGGCCCCTCAAGATAAAATTCTACCAATGTCATTTCATATTCTTCTGTTAGGACCAATAAGCAACCGGTCTACCAAATTTCAGTCCGATATGACCATTTTGAAAAACCAGTATGGGTCACTCCATAGGGTCCCTCAAGATGAAAATTTTTCCAACTTAAATTCATTTTTTTCTAGTAGAAATCATTAGCTACCTCTGTACCAAATTTCGGTTTTCTACGACAATTTTGAAATTTCGAAATTTTATCCTACCTACTCACATGACCCCCACCGGTCGACCACTTTACCGATTCCGTTTCCTAACTCGTTTCCTAACTTGTCCAATATGTACATGGTAAAAATTTCAAGTCGTTTTTACTATCGTGTTTACGGACGGACGGACGAACATGACGGTTCCATAAGCCCTGACTCGGGCTAATAAAAATGAAAATTTATTTTATAACTCGGCCATTTGTCGTAACCTTATAGACTGATAAAGTGTCAAATAATTTTGATATTTATGTACATGTGAAAGATGTAAAATATGGGTGAAATCGTGCTGTCCAAAACTTTTAAGTCTTTAATATACACACGTAAATAGTTGGATACAACATAAACAAAACAAATTTCTAAAATGAACTCTGGAGGGAAAAAGCTTGTCAGAGTTGAAATTTTCGACTGAAAAAGGGGGAAGATGTCATTTAGATGTCCATGAATGAAAACTTTCTCCGGGAAGAATGCGCTAATTTGCTTGTGGTGCTTCACTAAATAACAAAGGACGCATCTGGACGTAAAATTCACTCCACTCAGATTAATTACTCTTAATTTGTATTTATGTATTTCATGAATGTGTTGTTATCATATCAATTTTAAACCTTTTTACTTTCGTACCAAATCCAATCATCGTCACAGCCAAAGTGCGTATGCCAAAGGTGCAAAATAACGGATCTAATTTATTTTTCTTACACTTAACGACTCCTTAGCGTAAAAGGCATTACATTTCCAATAATTAAACTCAGGCTATTATTGTTAAAAATAACTCATTTTTATTACGTAATTACAATTTAAGTTAAGAAACATCACGTGATTGCATTTTTCATTTTAGTCGTACCATGTACATATATATGCCTGTATCAATATGAAATCGGTGCTTCTTTCGTGCAGAAATCAGTGCAACGAAGGCTTTCTATTTCTTGGAAGAGGGTTCCTGTAAATTACCCTTCAGCCCTTCTCATGATGGAATGAAAATTAGAATGTTGTCCTTCGCACCTTGACTGAATGGGCTCGACATTGTCGTCCAGAAATAAATGGCTATCAAATCAAATGTGTGTTAAGTGTGTGAATAATGAATAATGAGAATAATCTTATTCCAGAGCTACAGATTGAGGTATTTTTTACATCTTTTAGAATTTGAATCCGGGCAATATAATAGTGTGAATCTCTGTACTTTGCTCTCTTATAGTCATAATATTTAATTAACAAATATTTTATATATGCCCAGGATCTCGCAGGGTCTAATCTTCAAGCCCCGTTTGGCGCTGGTAACCCCCCAAAACGCCCTCGACGGAATGGATCAAAATTGACTCCCCGTCAAGATCGTCTTCTTGAAGAGGATTGGAAATTTTTCCCATTAAAAACAGCATATCGCACATAAAAAACGAAGCCATATCCATATTTTTTCCCTACAGAATACTCGTATCTGGAATATGATAAAACTGCCAATACTTTGGCAATAGTCTGCTACCCAGATCTAAAGGCAACTGAGCCTGGTGTTACATGGAACATTTGGAACGCTCCAATGACCTTGAAAACCCTTCGTGAACCAACGAGACCTATAATCATTTTTAGAGTGAACGATGACTTTTATCACATAATGCTCAAAGATCAGTCTAAATCGTTGTACAATTCACTAATTAATTTTTTGTGCAGTTTAGAATTGTAAAATTATAAAACAACCTCTGTCCTTGTCACGCCTCTGCCTCCAGTACTAACTCTTATTGGTTTTTTAAATGTAATAATTGATACAAAGTACAATATGATTACTCTGCGTATTTTATAATGCAAAAATTTATGTAAATAATAATGGAATTATTCAAATCCGCATATCAGTAAATATGCGTTAATTACATTTTATTGATTATATTTAAATATATGTTCATATTGTTACACAAGGACACTATCATATTGAGGTAATTAAGGCATTTAGTTCTTACAAATACTACACAATGACGCACTTTTGCATGGGTGCCGTGTCCGTGCCAGCGTCCAAATCGGGCGACGGTGTTCCAGACGATTCAACCGTTTCCTTACTTTCCCCGTCCCCATTTCCCCCTTCGGGCAGCTTCATCTCTCCCTTCTTCCTCTTCTTCTTCTCAACAACCTCCTCCTTAATTTTAATCTCTAATTTGCACTGTCCCACATACTCGTTCCCAAGGCCGAACCGATCACAAGCACAATCCCACCCCGACCTCACCAAGTTGTTCTTCTCTTCAATCGTCATCCCGAAATTCATCATGTTTGTCCCGAGGTGGTCGATGTACACGGTTCTCTCGATATCCTTCCCCTGCTTGTGGGCAGACGTTTGTTGGGAAGAGATCACCGTTTCAATCACGGCTTTTGTGTAGTCTAGAATGTTTTTGATTTCTCTCCGATCCGGGGAATGGCTCGGGATGGGTCCTCTTTGTTCAATCTCTCTCTTTTCTTCACTACTCACGAGGTAGAATCCCACCGTGGCAGCGTATGGGGCTTTTAATAGCTTGTCGAACACCCAGATTGGGTAATTGTCAGTAATACCGCCGTCTATCCAGAGGTCTTCTGACGCCTCGATGCGTACCAGGTCACCATCAACGTCCTTCTTGACGAAATTCTTGTGTGGGATGAATACGTACGGGATGGACATGCTGCATCGGACAGCGTCTGATATTACGGAGTCGGGGGTGTCCTTGTAGTTGAAGACGAGTGGGGTGTCAAGGGTCAGATTGTAGGCGACTAGATAAAAAAGTATGTAAAAATTGGCAAATAAAACTAAATCTGCATACATTCGCAATTTTTTTCCATGATCTCACTTACCCACGTAAAGATCTTTCCTTAAATTACTCCTCCTCAACCCTTCCTTCATCAACTTTCTATCCTCCTCCACTAATGTGTGCAATTCTCCGAAAGTGAGGAAATTAATGTCCGTCTTTAGCTTAACAAAAGCTTCCAAATAGTCGAGAATATTTTGCCCTGATGCCAAACCAAAGGATGAATTTAACAAGGGAAGTGTATTCATGGCGGCGGAAGTCTTGGCAGGAAGTGAGGACGAGTCGTTGCTGATGTTGGACACAATTTCGTACGCTTTTGTGTCCAAGAATGACTTGAAATCTGTATTGCCAATTGTGTCAACTAATTCAGCGACGCCCGTACCGAGTGAAAGCGCGAGCGCGGTAATTGCTCCGGCCGAGGTTCCAGCGACATTTTCAATTTGTGCGTCGAAATTCATGCCTGGAAATATTTTGTCATGCTTAAATTTCAAAATTTCTCAGTTATGTGTGTTTCATTTATTAATTTACTCACCATTTTTCGCAAAAGCCGCATGTAGGCCTCCAACCGCTCCTCCGTACGCCGTTCCTTTGACAGAACCTCCTTGAAAAACGAGATTTTTAACGGGGCCAAGCTCTAGAACAGTACGAATTGCGGGTGGTGACGGTGGTGGTAGTTCTTGTGGTAATACTGGCATCGGATTTGGTGGGGGTGGTCGTGGTGGAGGCGTACTGCGAGGGGATAGCACTGTTGGTGAGGTTTGCTCATTGTTATTACAACTTTTTGTCTTATGTTTCGTAAACTTTTTCATAATTGAAGTTATTTTATAACTGAAACTCTAACGGTAAATCAAGTTTTTAACTTTCTTAAATTGTAAAGGTTTAGTTCCGTTAGCAATAAATTCGGGTGTTTTAATTAGATAATTAAGCTTTCTAGGTCGATCGTGTTAACGATGTATGCAGTAAAGCAACAAACTAACCAAAGTGATTAAGTTACTTATTTAAATCTCTAAATTTGAGGAGAAAGTGGTGGTGAAAGAATCAGCTGCATATGAGAGTTTTGCACGTTTTAACGTATTGGAATTTGACTCATTTTGTGTTTGTACATATACCGTATTCGTACCCCTCGTCTTGTTTAACCCTTTTTATACGTGTTATTATTATTACATTTCATTATGCCTACCAAAACCATAAGTATATAGGCTTGCTTGGCCCAATGGCAGAATTGAGGTGAATCATCACGCAAATGATATAAAAAACGTACGAGTATGTGTGCATTGTATCCCGAACAGGTTTAAAGTGAAGGCCAACCATTTTTTCATCATTTTACATAACATAATTTTATCCCGGTCTATATTTGCTGGTGTTCAGTGCAAAAATGAAACAAAGAACCATAGCAGACACAGGATCAAACAATGGATACCTAACAATAATTCATAATCTGTGTAACATCACATCATCACTATATCCTCTGTCATGTGTCTAAATACCAAAGTTTTACATGGTACATACATGGTTGGTTTTGCAATTTGCAATTTTACCACTTTTCATTTACTATATAGTTTACTGTTTAATTAATATTTTAATCCCATTTTATGCCTTTATTATGCGTATATAAACATCCACATGTGCATATAAGTAAAGGTAGAAGTAAAAATCTAATAAATCACGACGACTTTCTCCACAACCATTTTCTTTTTGAGCAGACTTTTAATAAAAGAAATTGTTTCATAACACCTTTGTGCAGTCAAAATTTCTCTACCAATTTTTCATTTCCATCGCTCTACGGATAGTTTCTTTTTCCTAGCTCCACTTTTGTACCGGGCACCGCGTGCGTGTCGGTATTCTATCGAAGTGATGGTGAAGAAAACTAAAAGTTGTTGTTGGTTTGATATTGGATTGGATTCAAAGATTGAATTGAAGGCAATTCAATGCCGGTAAAAGTAGCAAAATGTTGTAAGTACTGCATGCATACATAAATCGTGAGTGAATCCGACTTATTCTACCCACACCGGGCTGTTTCATGATTTTTGTCGTGGAGCAGCACCGCCCGCCCACCACCGTCGGTTGTTCGGACCCTTATTTTATTTCAATCCAATCCAGGCAGGAAAGGGAAGAGGAGTTTTATTTATTCCATTCGTGAATGAGTTTCAAAGAGTTTTCTCATCCAAAAAGGCAGGGAGAGAATCCAATTCATCATCTCATCATCATTTCTGCGTATTCAATTCTTGTTGAAAAGTGTGTAAAGTAAAGAGACCAACAACAAAACCAAACCAACCAATCTGACAAATTGGTTTTGATAATCATGATGATGATGATGATGAGGAAGATGAAATGGTGATGCCGACCGACCAGCAACGGCGTCCCTCCTCGTTCGTGGTGAAATTAATCACATTTTACACAACAACTTCATCATTCTGTGTTCATTCTACATTTTAATCAAGTACCAAATAATAAATGGCCAAGTAATCAAAACAAGTATATATTTAGACGAGACGGGAAAAGCAGTAATTATGAAATTGTCATTTCAAAATGAAAATCATAAAGTAATTTCTCTCGTCCTCCTCTTTTCAATCTTCTCTTTTTTTAATAAAATGTTCAATACTTGGGCGTATTTTGGAATTATGCAAGAACAACGGAATCATGATGACAATAGAACAATGCGGAAGTGAATTGAATGGGTGAATCTCTGGATTGAATTGGATTTTGGATTTGTAGCGATTTGTGTCGAAAATTATTTATTATTCGGATTCAGGGAAAGTCAACCCTTGCTTCCAAGCCATTGGGTAATGCTTCTTTAATACGGGGTTGGACTTAATTTGCATATAGTTTGGATCTTCCATCGAAAATTTTTCCCAGTTTGGGGACGGTTTGCTATTAATAAATAAATATTGTGTAAGAATTTAGTGACATTGATTGAACAAGTAGATTACATTAAAATGACACTCGATTAAATTATTTACTTACCCAGTGATTGCAAAATCTGCAAAATATTTGCAATATGTTTTCGTCATTGCGCGATCTGCGGGGGTTGGGACTTGTGGGAAGCTGAACATGTAGAGCAAATCGTCTATAAAATAGGGAAATATTTGTAATAAAAATCTCATTTTTACTCGGAAAGAGAAAGTCTTAATTTTCCCAAATCACATCTAATTTTTCTCACCTCCATGAGTGACGCCTCCATCAAATGGTGGAATTAAAGGTGCCAACTCCGGCACGATAATTGGAACTAGTGCCAGAAAATTCCATAAACTGCTTCTACTCGCGTATTCAAAAGAGTAGAAATAAACCTCGGGAACTTTCCGACTTAGAATTTCTGCCGTTCGTAAAATTGGAGCTAAAAAGTGAATGAATTTTAGTTACTTAAAACATAAATACTAGTATGTACTAAGGAATTGAGTTAATATACCTTTCATAAAGAGTGCAGAGAACATCTGCCAAACAATAAAAATGTTTTTATATAAAAATAGCTAAAAATTTCAAAATTATTTCTTTCTACCCACATCAATCAGTTCGTACTGCATCGTTGTAAAATTATTTCTCAAATTGTCCTGAGGAACCCAACCGGCTAGTAAAGCTTGCGACATGGAGGCACCATTCGTCTTCTCGTAAACTCCCCAGGTCGCCAAAAGGTCGCCGACGAGCTTCTGATGGACGTAGACGGGGTCATCCAAGGTATTATTCCATCCGAGTCGTAGGGCGTATGCGACTCCGAGAAGGAAACTGCCCTCGTGCTGATTTGCGCCCATCATCACGGGAACATTTTCCACCAGGCCGTTCTCCAAGAGTTCGAGTGGTTCTAATAAGTATTTCATATTTTGAAAATTTTGTATTTTGATATCAAAATATTTTAATATTTTGATATCAAAATATTTTAATATTTTGCTCACCTTGGGAAATGAAAGCGCCTGCATGATCGTGTTCTATCGTGGGAGAGGTTCCAGCCAAGTTAGCTCTTAATTCGGTGGCTTGTGTGTTAAGCTAAGAAAAAATTTAGAGGGGTGAAAAAAGACAACTAATTGATTCATTTAATAGTCGTTGAACTTACCATTAGTTCAAAATGTGCCCTAGAAATGTTCATCCAATTCATAGCTTGGAGACACAGTAGGAGTTCGCCACTGTTGTCGATCGGACACCCTAATTCTAGTGCTAATCTTTCCGTCATTTTGAGAGGTTCTCGGTCCATCGACCATTCCGCTATGGCTGACCCACTCATTGCCGCCGCGCCATGAAACAGGCCTATATAAAGACAGAATTTCGATTTTATAACGTATGTAAATCTCTGGATAGATATGATTTTCAAGAAATTTTAATTGTCACCTCGCGCTAAGGGGGAAACCAGCAGGAAAGTTACTGCAGCACCGCCGGCAGACTAGTGGAAATTAATAAATTAGTAAATGACGGATTTACGAAAAATCATTGCAAATTACCTCCCCGAAAACCGTCACTCTGCCCGGATCTCCACCAAACGCTGCTATATTTTCCTATTAAGAAATGCATGTTTTGTACACCAAAGACGTTCTGAAAATTTGCTTTCATTAATACCTGCACCCAATGCAGACCCATGACCATGTCCTTCATCCCCATGTTCCCAGCGATTTCGTCGTCCAAAGTGGTCAAGAATCCGAGGGGTCCCATCCGATATCTGCAATGTGAAAAGTCTTATTACTAATTGCATTTTATTAAAATACCCCGATTGTTATTGTTCCACCCACTGAACAGTGACGACAATCACGTCATTTTCCAACATTTTGCTCGCCGTGTAATAAGACGTCTGCCCGAGTAAGAAACCACCTCCGTGAATCCAATACATGACTGGAAGGGGGTCATTGGTTTCGTTCGACCTCTAAAATAATGTGAAATTTATCACTGTAAAAATATTTGGAAAATACTCCAATTTGTCAAAATGATTTGTTACCCGTTTCGTATAAACGCTGAGAAAGAGGCAGTCTTCACTCGCAGTTGTTGTGTTGGTCAACCTAAATTATTCTGTCTCTTATCATCCCATCTTGGTTATCATGATCATTAAAATATACCAATTTACCATTGTGGACAGGCGTCAGGGTGGAGGTACGCTGGACGTGTGGACGTGCCCCATGAGTCAGTCCAGGGTTGAGGTGGCTAATAATGCAATTTAATTATTTATTAATAGCTGATATATATTTAGAATTGTTTGCAAAAATCAAACCTTGAATCTCAAGTTTCCTACGGGAGGCTTTGCGTACGGGATCGCTAAATACCTGTGTAAAATATTTAAATTCAGTTTTATCATCCCGTCGGTAGAAATTGAATTAAAAATGAGTACAAATTCAGTAGGATAGTATACATCCGGTAATAATTTTGCTACCGCATGTACCAAGTTTTATTCTCTGCGAACTGTGTAAAGTTGACAAAATTACTATGCTATTTCTAAAGTAAAAATCATTCTCATTTCAAAATCTGAACACATTTTATATAACTTTACACTAACAAATGCAAATATTTTACATAAAAATGGTAACACGTTCGTTTAAAAATTTTCAAAATTGAAATACAAATATTATAATTTATTTTAACCCTGAAATTCATAATTTTATAGCTGTCAATAATACTACTCACGCGTAAATGGTGTCCCCACCAAGGGCCACGTAAGTCGTCCCTTCCAGTTCTCCATGCGTTATGTTGACAAATACGCGTTCCGCTTTGGCACCGACATGATCTCTTTGATCAGCTAACCACTCTTGAATTAGAGCGTCATCTGGTAAAATTTTGTCATTTTCGGCAGCCGCAAAATAAACGGAGACGCAAATGAGGAAAATCTCAAATAATTTCATTTTATTTAAATGACCAGAGAAAATATCCAAATCCAATTATTCACTGCCAAAATAAGAGTGCAGCAGTTACTTGATGCAAGTCGTAGCTTATCCTAAATTATTATGTATCTTATCACTTCAAATTGACAAGTGGAGTTGGTTATCATTGTCAACGAAAAAACCCATCAATTTACGGAGACAGTCGAACCACGAAACGGGTGACAAACGATAGTTACAAATTTATCCATTCATATCAGTTTTATTTCACACGTATTGACAGGTAAATCCCCCCAAAAGCCAAACATGTGCACAGACATTTGGTAATGAAGCAGATAAATTAAGATTAACAAATCAAACATGTTCAAACAAACTGTAAAAGCGATCAGGGTCCAAATTCCGATCCCACCTCCTTTTTTGCAAGGTTCAGTTAGTCATCTCATCGTTTATCCGATGACAATCTTTCATAAAATGGCGAATAAATTCGCAAATTATTAAACTGTCCAAAATTTGTAAAAATCAATTTACCCATGAATGTCGCCATAATATGTTTGTCTGGCTTTAATCATTTCATTTCATTAATCATGCAAGACTTATTGCAATTAAGTCACTAATTTCTTATCATGATAAACTTTTATACATAAATGTCACACAATTTTCCTTCTTAAATGCTTACTTATTGTTATCTTACATTCCCTTCTTCTCAATTTCTTTCTTGTTTGTTTAATGCATCTAATTAAAATGCTCAATTTCAATATCAAATGGTTATCAGATTGCAGAAATCAAAGTCAAAAGCAATAATTAAAGGTGTGCATAATTACCAACAGTCAGTAGTTGGCAAAAATCGATTAAATATGTAGAAGACACGGAATACAATTCTTATTTGCATACATAACTTACTACAACAAAGACATCAAACAAGAAGAGTCACACAGCAATATTTGGAAACGTCGAGTCCAATTCTTAACTGCATTTTACTGTCTTATCAGAATTTATTAGTGTAAATGCAACGCAACCCCAACCCATATAAATAAATCTGAGCGAGATTGTTGCACTATCCGTGAGAACTTTTCACTGTCCTGAACTTAAAAAACAGCTCAACACACACATTTACTTACCATCCAACTCTGTGTGAATAATACGATTTTATTATTATGTCACCCATTACGTTACTCATGTACATGCGTTTACGACGATAGTGCATGTATTTTTCCATCCGATATCGTATACACAGAAGATCTGCAATTTCTTGAACGCCATGTGAAGCGAAGATGACCTAATGTTATGTTTCTACCAATCAATTAAATTGAAAATGGACTCCCCAATCCCACGGCATTTCAGTCCAATTTCGATCCTTTGCCATCAAACAGCTTCCCGTGTGCGTTGCGTGTCCCTTGTTCAATAATAATGTGAGTTTGTGTCGGAAATATTTAAAGTAGTCAGTAACTAACTAAAAAGTGAAATTTGTGACTCCGTTCTTTTAAAAGTTGTTCAAAATTTGGAACGGATCTTTATAAAATGGGTTTTATCACATCATTAACAAATCATTTCTTCGTCGTAACGCTTTTTGGCGTGGCGGTGATGTCGCAACACATCCCGTCGCCCAGCAGACCTTCGGTGACCAATATATTCTCGGAGAATCGTGAATCCAGCGATCGTCTCATCGTGACGCCATACATAACGCGAGGAGAGATCGAACGTGCCCAAAACTTGTCGAGGGTCACCAATTTCACGAGGGTGCGTCTTTATTTTTATTATGAACTCATGTTTGGTATAAATGAGTTTTCACTTTTTTAACCCTGGAGTCAATGAACTTTCATTTATTTTATTCTTTCTCAAAGGTATTAAGCTACTCGGGCTTCTTTAATGTGCACCCCACCTACAATTCCAACATGTTCTTTTGGTTCTTCCCCGCAGCGGTGAGACTGATAAGGCAACTTATCCACTACGAATGGTAGCTTATCGTATGAAAATGTTTTCCGTTTTAGTACAACTCTGAAAATGCTCCTGTCGTCCTCTGGTTGCAAGGAGGTCCTGGGGCACCCTCGTTGTTCGGACTTTTTACCGAACATGGACCATTTCTCGTCGACTCGAAGAGTTATCTTCGCTTCAGAAGTAATCCTTGGTCACTGACGCATTCCGTGTTGTACATCGATAATCCGGTGGGATGTGGTGGGTTGCTTGCTTTAAATATTTATTACCCGGGTATTATTATATTTTATAAAATTTCAAAAATTATTGCCGTTAAATAATAGGCTTCAGTTTTACTGAGGATGAAAACGGGTACGCCCGAAATGAAAAAGACGTCTCACGCGATTTATATAACGCTTTGACCCAATTTTTCACCCTTTTCCCAAACTATCAATCGAGAGATTTCTACATTGCGGGGCAGTCTTATGGAGGTAACCATTTTTAGATTTTTGCAAAATTTTTGCAAAAATTTTAGCAATTTTGTTCCTCTCTCTCTTTAGGAAAATACGCACTCAGCATTGCATACAAGATTCACAAAACGAACCAAGAGCTCCCCGCAGTTCGGATAAATCTACGCGGTCTAATCCTCGGAGCTCCGTTCGTCGATCCCGTGTCGATGATTGACTTTGGCGAATTCATGTACAACATCGGACTAATCGATGAAAATGGAAGGGCTCATTTCGACCAAAAGTATGCCGAGAGTAAGGACCTGATTTCGAAGGGGAGATGGCTGGATGTCGACAATGTAAGCAAAAAAATCAAAAATTATGCAATGCAAAAAAATTGCATCCAACCAAGTTAAGATTTTATCTCTGAGCAAGTAACCAGAGTGCAATTTTTAGCATTTTTCTTCGTAACTTGAGAGTCAATTAAACTAATCGCAGTCTTATCCATCATCGCGTCATTAGTTCATTTCTGGCTTAAAAATGTATGATAAAGGTGAAGACTATTCATTTGTACGTCTTGTTTTGTTTTACACGACACGACAAAAAGTGTGAAGACAGACTGTGCGACTAAATGGTGTAAAGGTCTCGTCCATCCCATATTATGTCACAATCTCATTATTTCTGCATGACTAACTAAATACTTACATACACAGGTTTCATTTTCATTCTGCATATAGCTTATCTTATTATAGATAACGTATTCTGCCTTACTCCACTCCTACCGGTGTGAATAAGATAAACAGATAGGAGAGGTTAGTAGATATTCAGTATGAATATGTGCAGTTTATGTACATGAGCATTGTTTATGTATCTCTGACCCAGATACATATTTATTTATTGCTGCAATTCTGCTTGCATAAGTAAAGGTTAATACCAACCAACAATAACAAATACCTACATATGCACAAGAAAAAGGAGAGTAAATCACAACACCATAATAATTTGTAAAATATGACAATTTTGTCATATTGAAAATTAAAAGTGACGTACTTACTTATTAGCTTTGGAACAATTCACGATTTTTTTGTATAGGTAGGCTTTTTTGTATAATACATACGCCAGGAAATATGTCTAGCAGAATTATTATATTTAAAATTAAATGCCAGATGAGAGAAAATCATTATGAATGAGATGCAAAAGTAGAAAATTCGATCTGATTATTAAATCAGATTCATTTACAAGTTGGAAATTTGAGTATAAATTATTTTGTTTAACTCATATAGAGCTCATACTCATATTTATGCTGATTAAAACCCACCAACCAGCCTAAACCCTAAAGTTTTTTGTTTTTCATTTTATATAAAAACAATTCATTTAGCAGGGAAATTGTATAATTTGATTTCGCAACCAAAAAGTAAATGGTAGTGAAGAAAAGTTCAATAATTTCCCATACAGTCGATATCCACATTTACTGCATGTACGTACGTATTTGCACAGTGTGTGTAAGCTTACACATAAGAATGCAAAAACGGAGGCACCCTACGTTTAAAGGCGTTTTAAAAATTACAACATTTAATATCAGAATGCTTCTTGATTCCAACGACGGGAAACAATTCAATTCACTCACTTTCAATCATTTACAGTAAACATTAAAATGATTGCTTTACTCACACCACGAAATCATAATTCACGTAATATTGTTAAATTCCCACTAATCCTGAGACAAACCAGACGTAGCAAGTAAAATGTCTATTTCGTAACAATAATTACACACAGAGGTTCAAATTTTATTCTAATAAAACGCAGAAAAAAACGACGTGCAAAACACTTAAATTTTCGATATTTTTCAATGTATGTAGTTAATGGATGAACTTCTTCACGGAGATTTTACCCCGTTCCCCACCTATTTCAAAAATGTCACAGGATTTGACTTCAACAAGAACTACTTGGAGGAAACGCGTCCCAAAACGTATGGATTTTACCAGCAGTACATTCAGCGGGACTATGTTCGCCACGCGATCCACGTGGGGGCCACGCCGTATCAGAATTTCAATTCCTCCGTCCTCAAATATATGAGGCAAGACTTCCACCAAAGCGTGAAACCATGGGTCGAAGAATTGCTCGATGCCGATTACAGAATGATCATCTACTCGTCACAGTTGGACATGGCTGTGCCACACACGGGAATTGCGAGGTTCATAAGATCACTAAAGTGGAAGGTATGTAATAATAAGGAGTATTTTTTTTTACTAATTTAGGAGCTATTTAGAATTTGGGGGATATTTTTTAAAATAAATTTAACAGGGCTCGGACGACTACGCCACGTCAGAGCGAAAAATATGGAAAGTTAACCGTGAAATTGCCGGGTATTCTAAAAACGCTAGAAATCTTATCTACTTATTTATCCGAAATGCGGGTCATGTCGCGCCTCATGACAAACCGGAATGGACGTTCGACATGATCAACAGATTCACGGCTGGAAAAACATTCTAAGGAAATTGGAGAAGAAAATCTTAGTCATTTTTTTACCACATTTTTATTTTTATTGCGAAAAGTTGGCCTATTTTTTAATTGTTACACTTTTTTATGTATCGCACTGCCTACTTACACATCTCTAGCTACCTATCTCTTTTTTCCTCTTTGGCTAAATTATCAATTTCACTTACACATCTTATCCATTCTGTCCCTGAAAAACTTTTTTCTTTGCTTATCTTGCTGAACTATTTCACTCTTCCCTTCTGCTCTAAATTCTGTATAATCCTTCCTTATTTTCAATGAAATGGAATTGTGTCACATATTTTCCTTCTTCTTATTTCAGACTTTTGTCACATCAATTTGTTTACACTTGGTCATATTTCTTCTTATAAAGCTAAGTAATACAGCATTAGTAATGCAGCATTTCATTTAATCAGCAAAAGAAAAAAGCCGCGGCAGGGGAAGACCTATTATTAAATATTTTATCTTGTGGCTTGGTTTGGTTTCGTTCGTGGTCATTAACGATTAACCGCATCAATCATTCACTTAACCAACCACAAGAAGCAAACAGACTGTCATTTATATAAATATAAGTAAATAAACAACAACAAACACTATCGTAAGTAATTCAACGCAAAGAAATTGCATGTTAGCCAAGTTTTTGTATGTACATAAATATGTATCGGATGTCTTAATTTAGGCATGTCTTGTCAAATATGTAATAAGTGATAAAAGTAAATAAATAACTAAATACATGCATGAGATTTTTATTCACTCTTGTTTTTTTCCTTTGCAATCTAAGCGTTTAAATGGTCTCAATACTAATTAAAAGCATTACATGACAAAGCAAAGTGTCAATAATTGGGTCACCAAAGTTAACTACATAATTATTAACCTCGACACGACAAGAAAGATATTATTACAAAAAATAATACCGTGGGAAAAATTTGTGTGTAATGGGAAAACATAACGCAAACTTTTGCTGGGTGGCTGTAACTGAATGTATGAATTCTTTTGTGCGAGTTTTTGTTGTAAATGTTGAACGTCAATACTTAATTTGTACAAATTATGAACAAACCTTTAAATTTCGTATGATTGTCGATTTATTAACTTTCAATTATTTTAAATCTTTCATTGTCGAAACAAAAAAAAATTAATTATATATTTGGTAAGACTAAATTTCTAATGCTTTTCTTTTTATTTTATTTTACTTTAATAATGAACGAATTTATACGGATTAGAATTTTGCTTTATTATTCTACTTTTATTATTCTACTTTTGCTACATATTTTAAGATGAGTCCACCTCCCGTGCCATTTTAGTAATGTTTCTACTTCCCTTTTATATTTATATGTATAACTTATGTACGTGTAAAAAAATTGAAATTTTACGTACGTAGGAAAATCATCAGATATGCTAATTATCATAGCTACATATGCTATGCGAAATATATTCATGGATGGTAAAACTCAGCATGGATAAAAAATTGAACATGGATTTATTAGGATTATGAAGAAAACTAAAGAAAATAATATTCATAACCAACTTATTTTGGCATGTAGCTATCATTATATTTTGTACAGTAAAGAAGCCAAACTAGGAACATTGTGAATGTGATAATTTTAATGGAAAAATTATAGATTATGCATGTCTGCAGAATCATCATTACGTTCTCTTGTGAATATTTCTTATTGGTAACTAACGGCAACGGAGCGTTCCGTCTTTCGGCAGTTTGGTCAATATTCTCACGTTTATTTCCAGCCTGCATAACCAATTCTACTCAAGATTTCCATATATTATTTTTCGTACGCTGAACTAGAAGTGAAACTAAACATTAAACGCCAATTAAAAACAATATCAATAAATTATAACAGAGCCCGAGCCACCACTCACAAGTCTTGGTGATCATAATGGATCACGTTGAGAGCGAGCAGGACAAACCTGCCAGAAATTCTGATTCTAAAGCTATGCGTCTCCTTCGAAAGAGCATGGTAAACAATAGAATAGTTCACGGACCCGGCCGACCTTCGTTGGACGAAGCAGAGGAGGACGAAGAATCACGTCCTCCGAAAAGGTGACGATTGTGATGACATGACGATTATCCGTTCCTTGACCATGTTCTGATTTATTTTAGAACAAGTCACCCAAAAAAGCGTACTTCACGTAATCGCGAAAGTGGTGGTGGTGGTGCTGCTGGTGGTCAAAATATCTATTCTTCTGGTCCCAGGGATAAGATCTTGCCACCATCAGAGTCAAATTTTACGCTGGAAATGGGACCATCTTTCCAACTCTCGCAGACATCGATAGGTTCTTCCCGTGCCGGCGTATCCCGTCTGGACCAACTTCACCACAACCTCAAGCCGAGAGAGGAGGACATTCTCTACCTCAAGAAACGAATCCTCTTTCCAGGCATTTTTGAGCAGGAGTCGTCCGATGAGGATTCGAAACCCAGACGCAATTTGAGAAGAGTGCCCTGCAAACAAAAGTACTCTAAAAGTTGAGAAGGTCGGGGAGTAAACTAAAAAATAACCAACTGGTGTCACTTATTTTCAGAGTGGAACCCGAAAAATTGAAAAAGAAACCTGAAGATGACGTTTGCCGTGGGTCATCTTCGGCCACTTTGACCAGAGTGGTGAGCGCAACGTCACGTCGAACCCTAGAAAAATCATCTCAACAGTCTTGCTATGCTGGAAGCGCGACCAAATTGCCGACCAGATTACGTCGTCCTCAGGATGAAAGCATTTGTCCGGATCAATTGGAGAAGAACAAAGCTGTGTTGGAGGCGATGCCGTCAGTCGTGGTGGGTTGGAGTATTAGGAATTTATTCTAAATCTATTCTAAATTATGAATTGCAAATTATAACAGAAACCCGAGTGGAAGCATTTTAATGAAGACGATTTCACAGAGGGAGGAACGATGGTGGGCGGATCTGATATGTCGCTAAATGAGAAGCTTTGCCGTAATTAATTATTTCGACAATTTTACTTTGTTTCGTAATCACCATCAATAATTTTGGGTTTGTTCAGTGTTGGAGGAGGAAGCCAAGAAGCCAGTGAGCATAAAAGAACGCTACGTGGGTCACAGAGGAATCCCAGGCTATCCTAAATGCTTGGATAGAACTATGGCATATCAAGAGTGCCTCCCTCCAGGAGAAATTGTTCGTAGTGCGATCGGTACGTATAAATTTATGTATTTGCATATGCATATGATTTATGAATTAAAAATACTCCCTAAATTTCAGACACCCAAAAGTTGTGGGGAGTTCCGGAAGGCGTTGCTCTATCTCGAGCCCAATTCGTGGAGCTTTTGTTACGAATGGAAAAACACTACAATAATGACTACATTTGTGTCGTCTATTCATTGCCATTTTCTCATCCAGAGTACAATCCCTACAACCTCAAGTGAGACGTTTATTAATTAATTAACTTATATTAAAGTTCATAAACCTAATGTCTCTAATTGCTTTTTGCAGAATAGTAAAATATAGTCAAGTTGGGAACAGAATCCACTACACTGTGAGTCGTTACGGGGCTTTGTATTTTGCAAATGGGATGGCCGACTTTATCTCCATGCTCCACATCCACACCCACATGCGATGTTACGACAAATGTCGCTCGGTATGAAGGCGACATGTAATTAAATAATGTTTAATTCACGGATATTCAGTGAGTAATTTTTGTACAGCTTCCATTTTTCTTCAACTTTCGCGTCTGGAAAGCGTTCTACTTGTGGCGTTACATAGTCCGAGAGGAGAAGATGAGAAATATTAAGTTCAATATTGCTCGCGATCTCTTCCTCACGAAGCGTCCCCTTCGAATTATGTTGTTAGAGTTGGCAAAAATGTGTCAAAAGTTGACGACCATGTCACTCCTCAACATTCAACATGGGGAAACGTACGCTCTTCCAGAATTTGTCCAGTCTCAGGTACGCATACAAAATTTTAAAGATAAAGATTGATTTTGTGAAACATACATATTTATTGAAACTGGTTGATATTTCCTTAGATTCGTCATTTGGATGGAGTGGGGTCACGATTTCGAGCGTTTGAAGGAATGGTGATAGAAATGACGGGTGCTGCTTGTCGTGCAGCCCTTATTGAGGAAGGATTCTCTCCAGATCAGTATCCAGAAGAGATGGAATTTTATATGAAACAGTTGGAGATGCCTGTCCAGCATTTGGGAAAGGTAATCATACCTTTGGCTTAATAAATTCAGAAGACGCTATTCATGGATAAATTTGTATAAATCCTTTTACCACCAGAATTTGGCCATAGTTCTCGACTATCCTGGACAATGGTTATCATTTTCACAACAAAAGAAAAAACGCCAAGTGTGCAAACGCATCACGGATTTTATTCGCCTAGTCGACTATTTGGTTCAGAGGTGATTGACACAAATAATTAAAATTACACGTATTTTGTTAAGAGTTATTGAACGTCTTGATTATTATTCTGTGGCACAGGGCTTATCACAAATTACTGAAGAACTCCATGTTTCTACTCGTCTTGGAGATGCACGCTAGACTTCCGTTCGTTCCGGAACCATATTACGCAGATTTTGAAGACGAGGAGGCTTTCACAGAATTGCAGCACAACGTTGATCTTCATGTGAGTTGAACTTATTTACATATAATTCACAAAGCAAAAAGATTTTGAACTTTCTGAACTAATGTGCAACTTATTTCTTCCTCCTGCATAGTTTGGGTCGCCAGTTCTCTCGGGGGTAGCGGAACCCATGTTTGACATTGGTTGCTTTTGGAACGACGAAGGTCTAGTGTTCTCTCCCTCAATCGTGGAGTATGTCAAAGGCTGGTACACCGTGCTGGGGGCGTGGCGTGACGCCGTTCTTTCGTACGACAATATGCTCTCCATTTCACAATTCAACCCGTACACGCAGTGAGTGCACATAAATTTATTACTCATAAAAATAATCTCAGCTTGTGTATGTATGTACGCATCTAATTTGTTTCCTGCTTATTCTCTCTCGCAGACCCATCATTAATGGCTACGTTGATCCTAAAACGTGCGGAGAAGGGCCAAGTTTCAAACTCTTTTTAGATCTGGATTATGATTTAGACGGCCTCGGAACAATTGGGGAGCTAATTCTCCGTCACAGCTTTCAAATGTCGGACCAGTACATTGCTGCCTTCAACTCGATTCGTTTATTCTGCTTAGAAAATCAGAAGCTAGATTTGGACATTCTTCGAAATGAGACAGGCAATTAGAACTTGTGCAAAGCTAATAAAATTAAAATTACTGATTTTACCCTGTTATTTCAGACGTGCAAAAGTTTCAACTTTGGCTGGAAAAGTTTTGGGAGCAGAAAGCCACTCTGGAAAAGGTTGAAGATCTCAAGTCGATGGGTGTGTTCCGCGTTAACAATTCCATTCTCCGAGCTCATGCCAATCCGACGATTCAACGATGTCTGGACGTTCTTGACGAAGTCATGCCCGTGTAATTAAGCCGTTTATTGAGTTGAGTGACGATCTTTACTGATATAAAAATTAAGCTTTTGTCCATTGTTGTTAATTAAAGTGTTGGAGCGCAAAATGTGGTCGAGTCCACGGCGAGAATGCAGAAAGCGATTGACCACCTTCAAACTTATCCCCAATTGGCGGACGATTATGTAAAATATTTAATGTACATGGAGGAGATTTCGGATGAGGTGAGTGATAAACTGCACATTATTGACATGCCATGCCAATATTATAGCTAAAATTTCATGCAGATGGAAGAAATCGAAAAAGACTTGGACATTACTGCCGAGTTATTCGATCTGATGGAGGACTACAAAATCGAGTCCACCCCAGAAGACTTAGCCGGCTTTGAATCCCTACAACCCACCCTCCTCACTCTGCGTGAACTTATCGATGCACAAACCGCCAACAGGGAGAAACTCATGGCCGAATTAATGGAACAGTTTCGAATTGAAACGGAAGAGATTTGGGGTCGCGTGAACACAATCCGAGTTGTCGTCCAGGCCCCCGAAGTCCTCAATCCGACCTCTGATCCTATCATTCTGAGCCACAAATTAACTCAAGTTCGCGACATTTTGTTGGCCGATCAAGAAAAAGCGGCAAAATTTACATCCTATCAGAAAAAGTTGAAAGTTGACGTCACAGATTTTGAGGAACTCGACAAACTCATCGTATTCACCAAGATTCGTCACCAACTTTGGGATTCCCTTGCGAGATGGGACGTTCAAAAGAAGGAGTGGGACGCCACCCCGTTTTCCACCCTCGTTCCAGAGAACATGACGCGAGAAGTGAATGACTACGTGAAGAGTATCCAGCAATTGGAGAAAGGTCTGCCACCCAACGAGGTCGTCCCCATTCTCAAGGACAAAGTGGACAATATGCGTTTCCAGCTCCCCTGGATTGCCAATCTGCACAACCCAAATATTCGACAGAGACATTGGAACGTGATGGAGGCCAAGATGGGGATAACGCTGACGGACCCAACCACGACTCTTCTACAGCTCACGGATCAGGGGATTGCGGATTTTGCGGAATTTATTCAGGAAATGTCAGCCCAAGCGAGTAGTGAGTTCAGTTTGGAAGCTTTACTGAAAAAGGTGGAGGATTCCTGGCAGGACGTGGAATTCATCGTGCTGTCACATAAGGATCAAAGAGACGTCTTCATTCTTGGTGGGACGGACGATATTCAAGTTTTGTTGGACGATTCTCTCATCCACATGACCACGATTTCGTCATCGAGACATGTCGGCCCAATCAAACCGAAGGTGGACGAATGGGTCAAGCTTCTCGATCTATTTTCAAACACATTAGACGAGTGGATGAACTGCCAAAGGAATTGGATTCATTTGGAATCCGTCTTTTCCGCACCGGACATTCAACGACAACTGCCAAGCGAGGCAAAAATGTTTTCCCAGGTGGATAAATCGTGGAGGGAAATCATGTCCAAAACGAACAGAGTAAATCGGCATGCTATGTACATATTAAATAATATGTACGATTTTACAAATGCATGTTTCGATTGGGACGTCTTTAGAACCCCTTAGCTCTGAAGGCGGCCACGACACCCGGATTGCTCGAAGTGTTCATTTCTAGCAACAAATTGTTGGAGCAGATCATGAAGTGCCTTGATGACTATTTGGAGTCGAAACGAGTCATCTTTCCTCGATTTTACTTCCTCTCGAATGAGGAGTTGTTGGAAATCTTGGCTCAAGTGAGTGAGATTCGCTAGTATTTAACAATATATATGATAATTTACGAGTTAAAGTAATTTTCCATCTGTTTTCTCCTTGAAATTAGACTCGAAACGCATCGGCTGTGCGTAAGTGTGTACATGAACTCACTGTGAAACGAGTCTTGGTCTTTTCTATAACCATTCTTCTGTCTTTAATTTACAGAACCCCATTTGAGAAAATGCTTCGACGCTGTGCAAAGATTGACGTTTGGTGGTCCTGCTTCCGCCGTGGTGAAGGACATTACGGCCATGTTTTCCCCAGAGGAGGAAAGAGTAGCTTTAACCAAGGGGCTCAAAACGAGAGGAAACGTGGAGGTACATACATACTTTAAGAGTTAATTAAGTGATTTGCAATTATCCGTATTACTTGCAAATTGTTGCAGGAATGGCTGGGGAAAGTGGAGGATGCCATGTTTGCCTCCCTAAAACGAAGCATGAGGAATTGTCTCACAGATTGGCACTTGATGGAAAGGGAGGAATGGGTGCAGCGTTTTCCATCACAGGTCAGCCATTCTATTATTATTTGTAGGAAATCAGAATGATCAGTACTAATAATTTGGATCACTTTGTGTAGTGCGTTCTATCCATCTCACAATTAATGTGGGCACAAATCGTCCACATGATTCTTGACGGTACGGACATGGTCACACCACTCTTAGGAATACAATTAATACTAATAATCGTAACATTCTAGGCCCAGGGAACTCAATTTTAGGGATGAGAGAGTTCGAAAAGAAGAATTTTGAGGTACATAAGTCCATTCATTCACTAAATCTGCTTGTTCATCAATTACCCATTTGTTCTCTATCAACTCTACAGAATCTCAAAAAACTTGCTGCAATGGTGCGAGGTCAGCTGCCTCCACTGGTGAGAGCCGTTCTCTGCGCCCTTATCACCATCGACGTCCACGGAAGAGACATTATCACAAGTCTCGTGGTGAAAAAAGTAGAAACCAGGTTCGTTCTACAGAAATTAAACTTCCTACTAAATTAACATCTACATTGTATGTTGATTCATTGGTTAGTTCCAATTTTGAATGGTTGAAGCAACTCCGCTACTACTGGAATTCTGGGGAGGAGGTTGTCGTAGCTAAAATGGCTAATGCTCAGTACAATTATGGCTACGAATATCTGGGCGCATCACCCCGACTTGTCATTACTGGTAATAGGTAACATTTAAATCAAATTCTGAAAATAGTACATATAGGCTACAAATTAATACGTTGGACCAATGTAGATCTCAACTCCATAACACTTTAACATAAACTGATTGATTTTGGTGAACGAAGTATCATCCAAGAACTTGGCATTAGTGAATTTATTAAGGCAGATAGGATAGGCGTCATAAGGAGTGGATCCTGCTGGAGAAGTGTAAGGGGGGTCTGAGACAAATTGTTGATGTAGATGAAGAAGGTCGGCGAAAGAGTTCGCGATGTGAAGATGAGCTTCGTTTGTCTCCAAATCATCCACAGGACAAGAGGACAAGGGAATCAGTTCCCAGGGAAGGTGATGTTCCATCAAACTGTATTTGGTCACAGTGTCATTCTGATCACCAGTGGCCAAATGAAGCTTTTTACCAATTAGGGTCTTCCCGAAATAATTAATGTGTGGGTTAGACACCACGTAGAGTGCCCCACGCTCTTTGGTCACCACCATTGAAGAAATCACGTCTTTTCCTTCTCGTTCTTTACCAAAGGGGTAAGGGAGGGTAGCCCTGAATTCACGACCCAAGTATTTGGAGATACCGAGCTGCATTCCCCAATTTTTCATTTCTTCTAATACTTCTTTCTCCGCTCCATTTGGCAACGCTACATTCTTATTCAAATAGCGAAATGTTGATGTTGCTGGGACTAGTTTTCTCAAAAGTGTGACAAACTACAAAATGATAAAAAATGTTGATCAACTGAATGAGTTAATTAATTGTTTAAATTAAGTACCTGTCTCGCTGCATAGACTTTGTTGGCCTCTTCTTCTGTTGAAAAGTATCGTCTTTGACCAAGAATTTCAGTACAAGTCGGAGGAGGTAACTTTGCATCTGTGAATTCTTTAACGTAACTGTTCCAAAACTGTAAATCCCCACCGGCAGTAATTATATTATTCATAGCCATACTAGCTCGTTTAGCCTTCCATTCCGCATCTTCGTATGTAAAGGGGTTATGACGTGAAAAAATGTTGTCATTCTGCTTCCTTTGTCTTCATAATCTGAAACGACGTATTCCCACTTGCTCTTATGGGAGTGACAAAATGGGGATGCACCAGACGTCCCCAGATATTTGAAACATTCTGAAATCAAATACATACTTAGAAAACAGTTTTTAATAAAATGAACCAAATTTCTCACCATCAAACATGCAAATAACTCTTCCTCCGGTACTATCATTTGTGTGATCATCCAAAACTAGTCTCTCATAGGCAGCAATTTTTCGCCAAACCAGATGTTTATTTGTATCATCCACTTTTATTCCATCTTTGGATGCCTTGATCTGCCTGATCGCCTCCTCCTTCTCGTTTTTACTTAATGGCTCCAGCACCTTCTCGGCATAACCCTCTGGAGTACATTTTGCGAAGTCAGGAGAGTCAAATTCATCCCCTTCTTCTTTTGGACGAACAAGAGCGTAGAATGTGTCCCTTATTTTTCCCACGCCACTGTCTGATTTATCCTCATGTTTGTCTCTTTTATTCATGTTCATGACCTTGCCCACTGAGCTCCACTCCTTTCTTACCTCCCTCACAACAATGGTCCGGCCTTTGTACTGCGGTGGGAGGTCATCAATTTTAGGTGGCTCTTGGGGAATCATTTCCCAGGAATACTTTGCCTTCTTAGCAGAGGAGGAAGAAACCTATGAACACAACATTATTATTGTCTGACAATTTCTGTATTATATCCTATCCTTATTTTGTTTACCTTATCAGTTTCAGTCACCGGAGAGGGTGAGGTTACTTTGTTCGATGACATTGTTTTGAGAATTGATGACAATATTTGTTAACAAATATAAAAAAACACAAAGTTTTTACTCGTCTTTTTACTACTCCCGGTTGAACAGTTCTATGCCACTCATCCTATATATAAAAGCGTAGTGTTGACTGGCTGCCTGCTCACCGGTATAGAGCCATCTACGCACACATGAGCATACTCGCTCCGCTACTGTTTGAATCGCGTGAGTGTGGCTCCATAGGTGGCTCTATCTGTCGTATGACAGGCTAAACGCCTAGTTCTAAAAATAAATGAATAATATTTCTAATAAACTAAATTTTTTTCAGCTCTAACCGATCGTTGCTATCTGTGTTTAATGGGAGCATTGCAGCTCGATTTAGGTAAAGAAATATGAAGGCATGAAATCAAAAAGGAGGAGGTAAAAGTCCTTCCAAAATTTAATGAGTCGTATGTTTGAGATCAGGTGGAGCGCCGGCAGGACCGGCAGGAACCGGCAAGACCGAGACGACAAAAGATTTGGCGAAATCTCTCGCCTTCATGTGCGTCGTCTTCAACTGTTCGGAAGGACTTGACTACAAGGTGACAATCAATTACGTCACAACATTTTTTTGAGGGAATTTTTAGGGAACATTTGCTATTCTTTTAGATGATGGGACGATTCTTTTCCGGTCTAGCCCAATCTGGTGGGTGGTGCTGTTTCGACGAGTTTAATCGAATCGACATTGAAGTCTTGTCCGTCATTGCGCAACAACTTATCACTATTCGACTCGCTAAAGTGGCACGACTCTCGAGATTCATGTTTGAAGGACATGAAATAAAACTTATTCGGACTTGTGCTGCTTTTATCACCATGAATCCAGGTATCCTTATTCCCGAGTGGCGTCACTTGGGGCAATATTTCTTATTCGTTAAGTTTTTGTGCTCATCATATTACTCATTGCGCTCAGGTTATGCTGGACGTACGGAGTTACCGGACAATCTCAAGTCCCTGTTTCGTCCGATTTCAATGATGGTTCCAGATTATAGTGAGCCTATAAATAAACCTAAATGAGGCTTGGTTAATTAATTATGCATATTTCTATTTTGCAGCCCTCATTGCGGAAGTTATTTTATACTCGGAAGGATTCGAATCCTCAAAATCCTTAGCTCACAAAATGACCCAAATGTACAAACTCTGCTCGGAACAGTTATCCCAACAGGACCATTATGACTTTGGAATGCGAGCTGTGAAATCTGTCCTCGTTATGGCTGGCAGTTTGAAACGATCAAATCCAGACATTAACGAAAATGTGGTCCTTATTCGAGCATTGAGAGACTCCAATTTGCCAAAATTTCTTGCACATGACGCCGTTCTTCTCCACGTGAGTACTTATTGTTATTTTTGCGGACACAAACTCGTCCGGTTAAAACTTGCATTATTCAATGAAAATAATTATATCAGGGCATCATAGCCGATCTTTTCCCTGGTGTCGTGATTCCCGAGCAAGATTATGGTCTTTTGCAACGAGAATCTGTCCGTTGTGCGCTTGAGAAAGGACTCCAAGCGCCGGAATGTTTTATTCGGAAAGTTATCCAGCTTTACGAAACGATGGTGGTCCGACATGGTGTCATGTTGGTCGGGTAATTCAGCATGCATCTTAATTATCGTTTCAAAATATCGTATATAAAATTTACCCATGCAAAATGAATGAATTTTAACTGCAGGCCTACCGGAGGTGGCAAAACGGCAATCTACGGAGTCCTGAAGAATGCGCTGACCTCTTTGTACCAGGCAAAAGTTGACCATCCTTTCTACCAACCGGTCGACACGTACATTCTCAACCCCAAAGCCGTCGCCATCGGAGAACTCTACGGGGACATAAATCCCCTCACTTTCGAGTGGCATGACGGCTTGTTGGGAATCATGGTTCGAAATGCTGTCCTGGTATGTGCACAAAATCGCCCAGAAAATACAAAAAGTTAATAAAATAAGCATCAAATAATTAACTGTAGCCCAAGATGACCCACCACCAATGGATCATTTGCGACGGCCCTGTCGATGCCATCTGGATTGAAAACATGAACACCGTGTTGGACGATAATAAAATGCTCTGCCTAGCAAATTCTGAACGCATCAAGCTTACAAATTGGGTTCGGATGATGTTTGAGGGTAAATTTATTGTTCAAAACATCGCTCAATGCACGAGGAAAACAAGGCAAACAAATTGACGAAATTAAAAAATATATAATATTATGTACGTACAGTTCAAGACTTGGCTCAAGCGTCGCCTGCCACAGTTTCGAGGTATGCAAATTTGCATGTTATTACTTGTAATTTATTTTTTTAAATTCACTACGGCAATTTGCATGCAAGATGTGGAATGGTGTACGTCGACCCGAACGAGATGGGGTGGAAGCCTTTCGTCCAGTCGTGGATGCAGAGAAATCTGACCTCAGCCCAAGCCCCCATCAGAGACTATCTTCTCCAGCTCTTTGACAAATATGTCGACGGTGGTTTCTCATTCGTCAGAAAAAATTGCGTGTAAGCTGGATTTCTTTCAGAAATTACATGAGTGTGAAATATTACATAAGTCTTTCTACTACAGGGCAGGTGAAGTGATGCCACAATCCGTCATGGGGAAAATTTCCATGATGTGTGCCATTCTCCAGGCTATCCTGAAAAAGAAAACGTTTGATTTTGACATGGAACTGCCTCGTCTTCTTCAACAAACGTCTCAAGTCTTCCTCTTTGCGTACATTTGGTCTATCGGAAGTAATCTTCAGGATCGATACCATGCAGCTTTTGATGCGTTTGTTCGAGGACAGTTCGCAAATGAGGAGTTGTGCAAGTAAGTTTAAAAAAATAGGGTTTGCAATTAAATTAATCGTGCATAACTGAGGATGAGACTTGGTCTTGTTTTCAGAATGCCAAAATCTGGCCTGCTTTGGGGTTACTTTAACAATTTGGAGACTAAAAAGATGGATGCGTGGGAAACTGGTAAAAATTTTGTCATATGACTTGGACTAAATATTCTTGACTAAATATTCAATGCACGTTTTATGACTTAAAATAAATAATTTCAATCATTTTACGTTTTCAGTTATGCCGAGTTTTGTATACAAATCGTCCGTCCCGTTTGTCGACGTGCTTGTCCCCACCGTTGACACCGTTAGATTCGGATATCTCATGGAACTTTTACTCTCAGTTAACAGAGCAGTTCTCTTCACGGGACCCACTGGTACTATAATTAGCAAAATAAAAAATCAACTGGACGCACTTAACGTATGCCTATTTCTGTAGGCACGGGCAAGTCTGCCATCGCAAAATATGTCCTCACCACCATTTCCGGTCCGAACAATTATCTCCCCGTTTTCATGAACTTTTCGGCTCAAACGACCAGCAAACGTACACAGGAAATGATTGAAGAAAAGGTGAATTAATTTGTATTTATCGCACAAAGTGCTAGCGGATTTATAAATTTGAAATATTTGTTGTGGTTGTAGCTGGAGAAGCGGAAAAAGTCCCTCCTCTCGGCACCAATGGGAAAAAAAGTGATTGTTTTCATTGATGATGTCAACATGCCAAAGTTGGATCGCTACGGGGCTCAACCAGCTCTTGAACTCCTTCGGTAACTTTATAGCTAAAGTTCTCCCTTAAAAAATAATTGACTAAACTTCATTAAAATTCGTTCCAGTCAACTTCTCGATTTTAACGGATGCTACGACCGAGCAAAAATGTACTGGAGAGAGCTGCAAAATGTCATCCTATCGGCGGCTTGTGCACCCCCCGGAGGCGGAAGGAACGCCGTCACACCCCGTCTGCTCCGACATTTTTGCATGATGGCCATCCCAACTCCGACGCAGACCGTGCTCAACAATATTTACAAGGTGAACAAGGAATCCCAATAGAAATGTTTCCTCACAATTTATGAGGATATAACTATTTTCTCCATTTTTTTAGGCCATTATGCGTGGCTTCTTGAAAGATTTTGACCCAGAAGTTCGCGACATGGCGGACACGGTTGTGACTGCGTCAATTGCGACTTACCAATTCATGGCAGCTGCTTTCCTCCCCACGCCGTCCAAGGCGCACTATCTCTTCAACATGCGGTTTGCAACATTTTTAAAGGAATCTTTAATAACGAAATTTATATGCATATTCAACACAAACAACAAAAGTGCATGTAACATTTGCAAAAAATTACATAGTTAAATAATGAATTGGAAATGAGGGCAAGGAAAAATTTCAATCAAAGCTCCAAATTCTTTAAGCACGAATCTCTGAATCAACTCTCGTGAATTTGCATCAAAATGAGAAGCTGTTGTCTCTTTGTTCAAGGAATGTGGATGAGTGAGGTTGAACTCTTTGTCCAAATGATTTCTTAGGCGGAATAGATAAGCCACATACAATCCGACATGCAGATGAGATTCCATCCTCTTCAAATTAGTAGATCTGACACCTTTGGGGACTGAAGCGAGTGGAATTATCTTGACATTTGGGTTAAACTCTGCTCTATATTTGGCAATAGTGTCATCTCCTTGAGTTTCCGAGTGTAATTTAGTTGTTTGGGCATTGATAGTTTGGCCACCATAGATGATTTTAGGATCGGTAGCAACATATAGAGCACCGTCAGTAGCAGTTATTAAGTCTGATAATTTTTCAGCTGGCTCTGCTCGTCTTCCAAAAGGGAACTCAATCTTCTCACCTTCACCTCTGTTGGCCAACATCATTATGAGACGTAATTCCAGTCCAACTCGTCTCAATTCTTCTTTTACTTCTCGTTCCAATCCAATTGCTAGTGAGATTGACGTGGAGTTGTATTCTAAAGTAGGGTCTCGAAGAATTTGAAACAGGACAGCTGTCTGCCAAACAGCGAGTGTTTTTTCAGCATCCTCCCGATTACTAAAAATTATCCTTCTTGTTTCTTGTCCAACTGGTCTTCTGATATACTGGATGGCTAGGGTCAAATGTTCTTCCATTTGCCCATTAGCGTATGTGAAAGAGAGAATACGATGATCCATTCCAGTACGTTGTCCATTTCTGTCAAATGTCCCAAATTCGATGACTGCGAATCCTGTATTGGGGCCCTTGTGATTCAAACATGTCGGATTTTGCTCACTCACTCTTGTTCCATTAAACGCACGACAACCTGAAATTAAAAATATTATCACTATATATTTTAGTTCATTCATATATATGTATGTAATTATTATTATTATTACCGTTACCTAATTGAGTACAAACTGGGGGATAATTCCAAAGTGATCCCTGTCCTGTTTTTGGTGTTTTGAGACTTAATTGTCCCGAAACACGAGCAACAGGTTGTCCAAAACCTCTTGGAGCTGCATCTTTCCACACCAAGAATCGACCAGAATCACCAATCTCGATTCCATCGTCACCAGCTCGTCTGACCATGTCGACAACAATCTCTTCTTCGGCTGGGGAAAGTGTAGAATCTGCTGCAGTTGCAAGTGGCTCTGGAGAAACTCGTCCTAAGTCGTAGATAAATGGTTCATCCTCATCAGATGGAATTTCTGGACGAGCAATTTTATAAAATGTTGCCACAACCTCAGAATCTATTCAGATATATTTCTTTTTAGCCAAATATAAATATATATATTGAACCATTCAAGCAAATAGCCATAATTGAACACTTACCATGTACATTGTCATTGGAGAACCTATTTCCTTCAGTGTCGCGTTTGATCATTTTGAAAACTTGACAAAATGCTGGAACTTGGTCACGAACCACAATCTCTTGCCGATGACGGGGGATGTCAATAATCACATTCAAATTCACGTCCATCGTAGATGAGTTATTTTTTATTAATTAACAAACTTTAAGTCAAAACTAATGAATTAAAATTAGAAAACGAAAGTGGTTTATTATTAGTGTTGGGTGAGGTTGGGAATAAGTATTGAGTGAGAGTAGGGAAGTAAACATTGGCGTGAGCCGGGTTTTAACATGAACGTTGATACCTAACCTAACCCAACATCAACTTGAGTTTTATAGGAATTCTTGTCTTGTCTAGGGACTTGTCGAAATGCATTCAGGGAATATTGCAGGCAAATAAGGAAGTCGTTGTGAGGAAGGCGCATTTGATTCGGTATAGTCAAGCAACATTTGTGCAGAAATAATTGAAAGTAGTGCTCACTAAAAATTAATTTCCTGCAGATTATACTACCACGAATGTCTCCGCGTCTTCCACGACCGACTGACCACGACGGAAGATCGTCACCTCTTTTGCAACTCGCTCGCTGAAATCTGCACCTCGACGTATAAAGTCCTCACCAATGCGGACGAGTGCAAAGGGATCATATTTGGAGATTTCATGAAGATCGGGACCAACAAGGTGGATCGTGTCTATGATGAAATAGTGAACAAGGAAAAGCTTAAAAATGTCCTCATCGATTATTTGGACGAGTACAACGTGGGGACTCCGAAGGAGATGAATCTCGTCTTTTTCTACGATGCGGCAGAACATGTGGCAAGAATTGCGAGAATTTTGAGAACGGATCGTGGAAATGCGTTGTTGGTGGGGGTTGGTGGCACTGGGAAGCAGTCTCTGACCCGGTTGGCGTCATATATTTCGGGATATCGGTGAGAACTTATTAGTAGATTTGCATGCAAATTTTATTTCTAGTTATAATTATGATTTTGGTCTCTTGTAGATGTTTCCAAGTCGAACTGATGCGTGGTTATGATTACTCCTCGTTTCATGACGATCTCAAGAAACTTTACGACTCGGCCGGAATGAGGAACGAGCCCATCGTCTTCCTCTTCACAGATACACAAATCGCATACGAAGAGTTTCTCGAAGATATCAATAATATCCTGAATTCTGGTGCGTGAAAAAATTTCATCTCAATTCATTTAGTTCTAAATGTCACATTTAAATTGAATATCTTTCTTTCCTGTTATTCATCAGGCGAGGTGCCGAATCTTCTGGGTAAATAACTAAATACAATTCAATCTTAATGAATGAGAATAATATTTTTTTCTTTACATTCTGATCATAGAACCGGAAGATTTGGAACGAATGCTAGCCCCGATTCGCGCAGATGCTAAAAACTTGGGAATTTCTGAAACGGATCGTGACCAACTTTACGACTATTTTATTCGCCGAATCCGTTCCAATCTTCACATTGTTTTGTGCATGAGTCCGGTTGGAGACAGTTTCCGGTGAGGAGCAAGAGTCCCCTTATTCTAAAAAATATTACAATTTTATTAATCTCTTTTCAGGATTCGATGTCGTATGTTCCCCTCCCTGGTCAACTGCTGTACGATTAACTGGTTTTCAGAATGGCCAACTGAAGCTCTTCTTTCCGTCGCGGTGACACTTATGTCAAAAATTCAACTCAACAAAGTCACCCCTGAAGCCATGGCTGAAGTGTCCGTTTTTGTTCATGAGGTGAGGTAACATACTTAATTTCTCCCTGAATAAGTAAATTAATTCAATGATACACTATTTTTACTAACCATTTAAGAGCGTGACCTCGATGGCGGCTCGGTACTACGAAGAGATGCGCCGCCGCTTCTACACGACGCCCTCCTCATATTTAGAACTCATTAATCTCTACGGGACAATGCTGAAGGAACAGCGGGACAAAATTCTCCAGGGGAAGGCTCGTATTCAGAATGGGTTATCCGTTGAGTGCAACACAAATTATATTTTATTTCACGGTTGGACATCTCGTTAAAAAAATTTAATATTCCACTTTTTCTTCAGAAATTACTCGAAACGAACGAAGTCGTGAAACAGATGCGAATCGAGTTAAAAGGGTTGGAACCAATTTTGGTTCAAAAATCGCAAGCCGTTGAAGATCTTATGGTTCGACTCGCGGAGGATCAAACCGAGGCGGACATTGTGCGGAGAAATGTGACCGTGGAGGAGGCTGCTGCTAAAGTACGATAGCTAAACATACATACAAACCAAGCACAGTTAATTAAACTATAAGCTCCATGATTTCCATGTCTTGTAGGAAAAAGCAATAGAGACCCAAGCCATTGCAGGTAAGATATTTACCTAATAACATTGCATGTTTTTTTTTAAACAAATTTCCAAACAAATTTCTATCCATTGCAGAGGACGCACAGAAAGACTTGGCGCTTGCTCTTCCGGTAAAAAATATTGCATGCAAAAAATAAAATATGTAATTTCACTCTTGATTTTTAATCAGGCACTTGAAGCTGCAGTCAAATCTCTCGATCAACTCAACAAGGAAGACATCAACGAACTTCGTCAATTCCAAAAGCCTCCCGAACTTGTCCGCACGTAAGCAAAATCCATTTATTCGTTGAAGGAAACCAATTAAAAAGTACTATTAGTAACCTTATCTGACCTCACAGTGTGATGGAGTCGGTGTGCATCCTCTTTGGGGCTAAACCTGATTGGAACACGAGTCGTCTTCTCCTCTCGGATGCTGGTTTTCTCAAAAAATTGTACGACTTCAATAAGGACAACATTTCTGAAAATACCCTCAAGAAACTCAAAGTGTACATTGACAATCCAAAATTCAATGCAAAATCCGTCGAGAAAGTGTCACTTGCTTGTAAATCAATTTGCCTTTGGGTGCGAGCTATTGACGGCTATGCAAAAATATTTAAGACTGTTGAACCCAAACGAAATCGGTGAGTTCAAACTACTTAAATGCATATTAATTAATTACATATTGCACATTTATAACTCGTGTATTTATCACGTTTAGCTATTTGACGGCTGAAGCCGAACTGAATCAAGTGATGGAAACACTGCGTGGAAAACAGGAACAATTGAACGAGGTCGAGATGAAGATTGCCGCACTTCAGACACAATTTACAAATGTGACCAAGGAGAAAACCGACTTGGAAGATTCTCTCGAACTGATCGCTGCTCGACTAAACCGTGCTGGACGGTTGACGAAAGCCTTAGCCTCCGAGCAGACGAGATGGGGAGAAACAATTCAGAGATTTGACGAAGAGATGCAAAATATTATTGGCGACGTTTTCATCGGGGCGGCTTGTATCGCATATTTTGGCGTTTTTACGAGTGACTACCGACAAGAATTGGTTGAACAATGGAGCACAAAATGTGTAGAACATGGACTTCCGTGCACCCCAGGATTCAAGTAAATAATTAAATATTTACTAATTGCTTGAATTATTACAATTTTGTTTTCTTTGTAGTCTGATTTCGTTAGCCGATCCATTCGAGGTTCGCGTCTGGAATGCGAACGGTCTTCCGAGGGACAATACCTCGACAGAAAATGCCATATTGGCGACACGCGGGCGACGCTGGCCTCTAATGATTGATCCACAGGATCAGGCAAACCGATGGATTAAACAGAATGAAGGCGATAGAAGTCTAAAGGTGTATTAGTGCTCGATTAAAAATTACGTAGAAAAAATTATAACGCTGATACTCGCGCTGATTAGGTGATGAAATTCAACGATGGAAATTTTATGAGAACACTGGAAAACTGCATTCGTCTGGGTCACCCTTGCCTTCTGGAGGAAGTAAAAGAAACCCTGGAACCTGCCCTGGAACCTGTCCTCCTAAAACAAATCTTTTATCAGGTGCATATTCATTCCCATCGCATAAAATCACTAGAAATTTAACATTAAAAAAAAATAATTACATAGAACGGACGAGCCATGATCCGTCTCGGAGACTCAAATGTTGACTATGACTCAAACTTCCGTCTCTACATGACCACAAAAATGGCAAATCCTCACTATCTGCCAGAAGTTTGCATTAAAGTTACAATTATTAATTTTACCGTGACCTCGTCCGGTCTGGAGGACCAACTTCTCAGCGACGTCGTCAGTTTGGAACGCCCCGATTTGGAGTCACAGCGAGCAGCACTCGTCTCCCAAATCAATGCTGACAAAAATATGCTCGTGTCACTGGAGACAAAGATTCTCAAACTGTTGTTCGCCGCAGAAGGAAACATTTTAGATGACGAAGAGCTCATCGAAACTCTCAACAACAGTAAAAAGACTTCGACAGAAATTGTAAAACGTGTCGCCCAAGCGGAAGTGACGGAAAAGAGCATTTCCGTAGCTCGAGAACGCTACCGTCCTGTCGCTTCGAGGGGAAGTGTTTTATACTTTGTGGTGGCACAATTGGCCGAGTTGGATCCCATGTACCAATATTCGCTCAAATATTTTTCGCAGGTCACATTAATAAATTTACGTTATTTAATTAGTGGATTTATAATTTTTCTATGCTTTTAATTCAGGTGTTTAATCAATGCATCAGCTTGACTGAGAAGACTGGGGAGTTGGAGGAACGGCTAAAAATCCTCCGAAGAGAAACGACCCTGGCTACGTACACCAACATTAGTCGTGGCTTGTTTGAGAAAGATAAGCTCATTTTTAGCTTTATGCTCTGCTGTGACGTTCTAAAGAGCAAAGGTAACCTCGAAACTGTAATACTCTTCTTAATCCTTAAATAATGCAGTTACTTAATTGTGATTGATTAAATTGGTTTCCAGATGTCATAGCCGAGGCGGAGTGGGGCTTCTTCCTCCGTGGCGCAGCCGGCGTGGAGTCGGGAAGGACCAGGAAACCTGGCGCAGCGTACTGGCTCACGGCTCAACAATGGGAAAACCTTTGCGATCTGGAAAATTCATTCCAAATTTTTGACGGAATTACACTTTCTGCACTTGAGAACGTGGTTCGAATTCATATCGGAGGCTTCAAAGTTGTGAGTGAATTAAATATGAAATGTTTGGCATGAAACGTGATAAAGGATATTAATTGAAATACTGGCGTCAGAATCTATTTGAGCGTTCAGACGATGACGAAGAAGCCAATTTTATCAAACCGACGGACAATTGGGATAAAAAGTTGTCTAAATTCCAGAAAATAATTCTAGTCAAATGTGTAGCTCAAGAAAAAGTGGGTGGAGTATTCCTATTTCACATTCTAACTAGAATTTTTATTAATTATTCAAATTCATTTCGCAGTTGATTGCAGCCGTCACAGAATTTGTTAGGCACGAATTAGGACAAAAATTTGTAGAAAGTCCGGCCGCAGATTTGAACGAAATTTTTAAAGATATCAACAAATCTACCACGCTTATTTTTGTGTTAAGCGTGGGATCAGATCCGATGGGTGGATTTTATCGGTTTGCTTCCGAACAAGAAATGTTAGAGCGAGTTTCCTCCATCTCCCTTGGTCAAGGACAAGGTCCCATTGCGGAGAAAATGATATGGAAAGCGACAGAAACTGGGGATTGGGTTTTCCTGCAAAATTGTCATTTGGTAAATAAATCTTGCATTTCAAATGATTTATTTTTTTTACAAACTCACATTTTTTCAGGCGTCATCTTGGCTCCCGAAATTAGAAACTATTGTGAAACAAATTAGCGATAATCCTGACCCTGTCGCGGATAGTTTTCGTCTCTACCTCAGCTCCATGCCCACGTCGACCTTTCCAGTGTCCATCCTCCAAGAGAGCGTCAAAATCACTAACGAACCACCAAAAGGACTTCGAGCCAATGTTCGTCGAGCTCTGGTTGAGATGGAAAAGGAATTCTTTGAAGCCAACAGTAACAGATTATCATATTCTTATTTTTATAAATTACTGATAACGTAATAACTCTTCTTTAAAGTGCTGGGCGATCCCTGGAGAAGAATAGTGTTTGGAATTTGTTTCTTCCACGCTGTGATCCAAGAAAGGAAGAAGTTTGGACCGTTGGGTTGGAACATACGGTAGGAAATTATAATTATACAAAAAAGTGCGGTAATTGCTGAATTGACATAATTTGCAGATACGAGTTCAACGATAGCGATCGTGAATGTTGTCTCCTCAACTTGGACATGTTTTGTCAGAACGGCATAATTCCTTGGGACGCTTTAGAATATATTACGGGTCAAATCACTTACGGCGGTCGAATTACGGACAATTGGGACCAACGGTGTCTAACCACAATTCTAAAAATCTTCTTTTCTCCACCAACTCTGAGTGTGACGCATAAATATTCGCCCTCTGGACTCTATTATGCCCCCGTTTTGCCAACCGTGGTCGAGTTCGTCGAGTATGTGGATCGTCTCCCTATTATGGACGAACCAGAAATATTTGGGATGCATAACAATGCCACCATCACTTTTCAGGTTTATTTATGATAATAGCTTTCTCCAATTGTTTTATGTTTACGCCATGATATGCAACTACTAATTTCTTGCTTGAAACCAGCGTCAAGAATCAACCACATTTCTCAACGCACTTCTCTCCGCCCAACCAAAGCAGGCGGGTGGTTCCGCCGCCACGGCGAGTGACGAAATTGCATACGAGTTGGCAGAAGAGATCGAGAGCAAACTTCCGGAAAAGTTGGACCTGGACAAGAGTAGCGAGTATTTGTTCCTTCCGGACGAGAGGGGCAGAACGGCGTCACTCACAATCTTTATCCAGCAAGAAATTGAACGGTAACAACCCATCAGTGAAATCATTTCGTTTTCGTTTAAAATATTTTACATAAATTACAACCCCATAATTTAGGTTCAACAAATTGCTTGCTGTTATCAAAGATTCACTTGTCCAGTTGAAAAAGGGAATTCGTGGTTTGGTCGTTATGTCCGAAGATTTAGAGAAAATGTACCAAGCTTTCCTCAATAATCAGGTTCGGTTAAATTCATATTCCGTATTTTTAATTTATTAGAATCTATAAATATTTTGTATGGTTTGTTATACGTAGGTTCCAGATTTATGGAAACCAAAATCATACGGATCCCTAAAATCCTTGGCCAGTTGGTATAAAGATTTTCAACTTCGGTTCAATTTCATCAGGGTGAGTTGAATGCAGATACGCATAACAAATACATTTCTAATACATGCATTTTAAATTCAATTTTCAAAATTTTAAACCAGGGCTGGCAAACGAAACCAGTACCACCGTCCAGCTATTGGTTGTCCGGTTTCTTCTTTCAACAAGGCTTCCTCACCGCAGTTTTGCAGACGTACGCCCGACGCCACAACCTTCCCATTGACCAGTTGAAGTTTCACTTTTTCATGGTTCCCGTCGTGAAGGAAGAGATGATGGAGTTGGACCCCAGACTGGAGTCAGCTATCGAGCTGCCCGAGGAAGGCGTCCTCATTCACGGCCTATTTATGGAAGCCGCTCGTTGGGACATGGACGAGATGACGTTGGCCGACTCGCTGCCTGGCGAAATGAACCCGCTCCTCCCCATCACGCACTTCCTCCCATCGATGGACCCCCTCCAGACGGTCAACGTCTACACGACGCCCCTCTACAAGACGTCCGTGCGACAAGGAACGCTTTCCACGACGGGTCACTCTACCAACTTCATTGCACCAATTCAACTCCCCTCCCTCAATCATCCAGAAGACTATTGGATCCTGAAGGGGACGGCACTACTCAGCCAACTCACGGACTAAAACTGAGCAAGTAACGCTGTGATAAATATGGTATTTCGATAATATTACGGAACTTGGATTATTTTTCTTGACCTTTTCAATTCGCAGACAACGTGTTTATAATCGAGTAAATATGATATGTATGGTCTATTGCAAATAAATGAGATGTAATGTGAAAGGAAAAATTATCTGCTTACTTGCACATAAATAGTTCCATGTTAAAATTTAAAAGTCTAAATTTTGCATAATGATATTATCTTTCCATGCTTATTGTTGCAATTTGTCTGTCATATTAACTTCACTTACAAGTAGTACAATTGAAATGCAAAAGCATATTAAATTTCCGGAAGCTTATCTGAACATAAGTCATATGTACGTATACACCTTGCCAAAAACTGAAATGAAAGTGAAGGGGTAAACACACTGACAACGTTTGAGTTGAATGTCTTATAGAAGTCGACTATTTTTAGCTGTATACGAGTTAATACACCGAACCAGAACGCTGCAAACAGAATAAGTTTCCAGTATATTTCGTACGTGGACAAGTTAAAATTTTTTTCATAAAATAGTCGAATATCGACCTCAGCTAATTCAAATATTTTCACGGTGTATATATAATAATCATTTGAGCGTGTGCATAAATTAGTTTCAAGTCACATATTGTACATGTATCGCTAATATGTGCAAAGTCGCAAATATCTCAAAAGTCATGCAGATTACCATACCCTATAGTTTGTTGTATGGGACGCTTGGGTTGACTTTGCCGGAACAATGTGCTAAAATATAAGCACAACAATATACTAAAAGATCGAAAGTTATCTGTTTATTTGCGAATCTGTACATACATACCTAAGTATATATTGCTTAGCTTAACTAAAGATAGATTCACGATTTGGCACGCGTCTCTGGTGCTTTCCCAACACTATTAGTAAACAGAAAGAGTTTTAGTTAGTAGTTCCGTACATATCAGTCAGTATTGGATCTGGAGCATATGCACGATGCCAAACTAAACGGGATCTGTAAATATCTGCTCAAGCTAATAAAATTGTGCCTATTGTCTTAGCAAACAGTGTTTTAGTGAACCGTGAGGAGGAACAAGTTGCAGCTGGCTACAGAATACCTCATTTTTTTTGCAAAATCTAGATCTTTCCATATCCACGGATAAATGCGCAATTAATTAAAAGTTGTATCGAGCCGTTTAAATCGTTATAATTTTCGCCCTCGTAAAAATGGCTCTGGAGCATATATCATCATCCAGAAGCTTGTCCACAACGGAAACAATTGCTATTGCGGAAGGTATGACATTTCTAATTTATGCAATTTTCTCCGAAAATCTCTATTTTTGACGTACACTTTAGAACTCCACGGAAAGGACCCCGATGGCGTTGCGGAATTTTTAAACTGGAAATTGGCCGAGTTGGAAGCCAAACGGAAGGAGGAGGAAGCTCAGCATTTCGGCGTGAACGAATCTGGCTGGGGCCTCCTTCCCGACCTCATTTTAGAAAAGATCTTCTCCTACCTGTCCATCCAACAGAGATATTACGCCTCCTGCACGTGTCGCCAGTGGTACTTGGCCTTCTACTTGCAGAAACCGTGGCACGATTTTATCATGGATGACTACACCCTGTGCAGAAGAAAGTTCGACTATGGGGATAGGAGTTGGAGGGTAATTTGGACACATATGCAAATTATTTGCATGCAATTTGTGACTTTTGTGACAAATTTTGTAAGAAAATACACCAACTAATTTTTCCCCAGTACATCCTCGACCATCACCGAGCGCAACAGTTAATCTCGCACGTGGGACAATACCTTCGTCACCTTTCCCTCACTCCGACATCTTTCTTTGGATTATTTGCTCATTACCATTTTATGAATCATGTCTCTGCATATGCGGAAAGATTTTTGAGTAAGTTCTTCAAAGGGACTTGGCCAAAAACCGTGCTTAAAAGGTTAAAGTTTAATAGATACATGTCTTTCTTTTTGTAGCTGATCCGGATTCTGTCCAAGCCTGTGAATTTAAAATACAACATTTTCGCTTCACTTTCTACTGTGATATTCCAAACCGTGCGGAAAACTATATCATCGGAACCGGTGTGCATTATTTAGTTTGACACAATTTTCAAAGTCCCTAAAAATCATAATTTCACTAATTTTAGGGGGTGACATCCTTTGCTCATTAAAACGTATCATTTCCAACCTTCCGCACCTTCTTCGTCTCGACTTGATCGATCTTCTCCTCATTCCGGAAGACGCAATCCACCTCTTGGACGAAGCTTGTTCCGTTTTGTGTCAAAATCTCAGAATTTTAACGTTAATCAACGGCACGAAAGATCATTTCAGCCTCCTGCACCCCGCCTGCTTCGTGAACCTACAATTTCTCTACATTTCCCCGCAAAACTTGGGGGAGGAGATGGTCGAAATGTTGGCTCATGCCGCACACTTGAGAGAACTGCATATTGTGCAGAACAGTTATACCGGATATGCGCAAGGGGTCGATGCAAAAAGTTGGTTTAAAGTGAACCACTTGTTCAAAGTTTTTCTCAGAACAAAGTCAAAAGTGGACAAGGACATGGTTTGGCAGGAGAGGGCAAACGTAGTCTCGGTTCTGTACGATTGTCCATTCACCAAGGTTAGGAGAGAATAGGGAAACTTTTTTTTTTAATTTTTAATTTTTTCATGAAATTTGTCGTCCTTAGTTCTCGTCCACCTCCGTCATAACCGTGATTGACCTATATTCCGAAAGTATTAAAGAATTTGGACACCTCGGACTCCCGAAATTTACTTCCTCTCGAAAATTCGTGAATCGAATTGACGCCCAACTTTTAACTTTATGTCGGCGGTGCATCTACCTCACAAGTCTGGTCAGTATTTCGAACCAATTAGTATATAAATTGGTATGCCATCTTATCAACAATGTTCTTAATCCCGTAGTTTGTCCGGGATCGGATAAGCACATCCACCGCTCTTCTAATCGTCAGTATGACGCCAAACCTGAGAGACTTTAACATCCGAAGAAACGCCCTCTTAAAAAAGATTGACTTCATGTTTCACCATAACCTTTTCCTCGACAATAATTTCACACAGTGGATTAAACTCAATGCTAAAAGTTATGAAAAGAGTGGTCGCGAAATTGGCAAAATTTTGGGAAACTTTGCCTGGAAACCTTTGTCAGATAAGGATTTCAAGCTGATTTGTTCCAAGCAGACGGCGTATTGAAAAAAATCAAAATTTCTAATACTTCTACGATAGTAGATTCCTCAATTTGTTGGATGTATGTTCTTATATTATTAAAAAATGTTTTTACATAAATATAAATTTTCATATTTTATCCATAAGTTTTTCTGCAAAATAAAAAATCGTGCCATTCGACGATGCATGCCATGCCACAATTCTTGACTTTCTCTCGACTCACTTTCCAATATGTGAACGTATGCAAAGTAAATTTCAGGAATTTTATAGTTACATAATTGAGCAATATTATCATCATAAATATTCCGAGGTTAATTCCTGATTAAAACTTATTTCTCTAAATAGTTTGCCTCCACTGCCTCCTAAATAGCGTCGCAGTGGAGGTGAATATGTAGTTGAAGTGCTATTTAAAAGACGTGTTTTACCCAAAATTTATTCATTTCGCTCTCATTATGAATAAAAAGCCGTAAAGCCACCACACACCAGCAGCGTTGCTTTGAAGATATTTATGGCGAAGAATCACGCACCATTCTTCTTCTAAATAATCCTTCTCGCCTAGTGGATGGATTATTATATGCACGTACGTATACAACTCTAGTTAGCACCCCCATTTAAATAAATACTCCCGTAATGTCAGGTCCTCTAGGACGATATTGCACTGCAATTTTCAACAACATTGACATTCACACGGTGTAATAATAATAATAATCCTTGCTGCCATGAAATACGACCTGTTTCAAAATGCCGAAACCTACACATTCATCCACCAGGGTTTAGCTTTTGGCTGGTTTACCTAGGGGTTTATAGGTGTTGCCATTATTTAATGATACATTTTCGACCTCACGGAAATTTACACCTTTTTCACATTCTTGTTTCTTTCCATTCTCTCGTATTCTCGGTTTAAATAAGTGTCCGCTAACATGCGACAACATTTTACAAAGTACTTTTGCATCTCACTCGCTCCACGATTCATGTCAAGATCCGTACAAAAGCTGAACATAAGCAATTCTATGTGAAAATTGGGCCTTTGTATTCATGCACTTCTTCATTAACTGATACATAAGTAAATAAATGGTCTCTTTATATACTTAAATGTTGTACCGTACTAAATACAATTATAAAATATGTATCAATTCATTATCTAAATCTTTATTTGTCCACCCACTGTTACACACACGCATCAAAAAACTCGTAAAAAATATTGATTTTCACATCCACTTTCTCTTTCTGTCCAGCTTTCACTTTCTACCGTTTTTTTCTACCACAACCACAAGGAATAAATGTAAAATGACTTTCACTCCAAAAAAAAGTGAAGTAAAATTCCCCCGGGTTTGACCCTCAACTTCAACTCGAGCCTTTTTTCCCACCCCATCCTCCACTCCAGTCCACCGCAAAAGAAAACTTGCATAATAACAAGAAGACGTATGTACATACAAACTGGACAGAATTGACCACTAGCACGTATGTTTATTTCTTCC
Source organism: Folsomia candida (assembly GCF_002217175.1). Lineage (NCBI taxonomy): Eukaryota > Metazoa > Arthropoda > Collembola > Entomobryomorpha > Isotomidae > Folsomia > Folsomia candida. The sequence continues at coordinate 475,300 of NW_019091200.1, read as the reverse complement.
CATTTTTCGTCGCAGAGTGCAACTTGTGCCATGAAATGGGGGATTGAGAAGTAAAGTATAAAGTAAAAGTTGTGTCATTGGATTATAACAATAAAAAAAGAAAATAAATGGGACCAAGCAAACCACGACACCAGTCAGACGACCGACCAACCGACCACTTCTCGCAACTTGACTTTCTCATATAACAATTTCCATTCCCATTCTAGAGCAACATTGAACATCGATAAGATAAAAAGATTTCGGGAAACTTTTTCGTTTTATCTTAACGGCACAGATGACAATAATAATATTTCTCTCTCTCTCTTTCTACCCTTTGAATATGTGTACATACTTGCACATGTGGGGACGACGACGGGGGAAATGATTGTCACGAGATGCAATTCTTGGATGATTTTTTGTATACACGTACAAGATGTAAAGTCGGATGAAATGTAAAATATTTTTTGTATAAGAAACATGCAAAAGGAAAGCATGGGGTGTTATTAAAAAGTAAAAATAAAATATTGTAAAATAAGCATTTGTTTCGTGACCAGGAAATTCTATGTATTGTTATTCTTTTAAATACACTCATCACTTTACTGGACACTTTTGAAGCAATTAATTTAATTTAAATTTAACAGGCACAAAAAGGAAATCTAGTTCCATAACGTTGTTCCACTTTTATTTTTCATGATAAATTGCCAGTTTAAATCATATTCAAATAAATAAAAATTACTAGAAATTGGTAAGGTTCGAATCCAGAAAATTTATTTCAATCAAAATCATGTTAAATAAGTAGCTCGTGAGATACTTCTTTGCCGTACGGGTCAAAAATCAAGCGTTACATTGCATGAATATAATAATTATCAATAAATAAAATATTTAATTTCGACGTCCAATTCTCGCAAATTCTATGTCTGTCTTACTAACAAATTTTAAAAAATTACTAATTACACGAGACTTTTAAAGGCCACCTATACAACAGACCAAGAGGAATTGATAAAAGAAATACAAAAATTTGATCCTATTCCTCTCCAATTTCTGCCAATTATTTTACAGTCTAAATAATTTAAGGAGACCAGTGCATCTTTGCTCACACATTTAATTGTTACTTATGTACACACACAAGAAATCTACACTACAGCTGAGGATGAGCACATTACCAATTATGTCATCATCCCATTTTTTACACCCTCTCTCTCTCTCCCTGAACCAATTCATGCTCCTCATTACTTTACATCCTCTTCTCATTCCATTTCACAAAAATTTATTACCTTGTCAGTTGTTGTTATTCCTTCAAAAACTTTTATGTCTCTTTCCACCCAATACATAAATTAGATCCGTCTTTAAAAATGAAGGGGAGAGAGGGAGCAATTTGAAACAAATTTAATTACCCGTACATACTGCACAGCCAAACTTTATTTCATTTCCGTCTTGAGGAGACCCCAGAAAAAAAGATCGTGGCGAGCGAGCAGTCGAGAAAGTCAAATGATTATAAATTACATTACCAGTCAGATTGCACATTTAACTTTTAACTCGCAACCAACAAACTCAACTATGCTCTGGCCTCGTCTTAATAAAAACCGAACGAAGAGGCTGCAAAAAATTAATAGTTTTCCTCTCGCAAAAAAAGTTGGTAGTTAACTTTTATATAGAAAATGTCTCCAAAAGTTGAACTCTGTAAAGATTATGCAATAGTGCATCTGTCCCCTGCACACGCTTTCCGACTGCATGCACCATCATCCGGCATGACATATGTAGCCACGTACGTGACGTCTGATTCTTAGCTCTCCTGATCCCGATAAAAGTAAAGTTGGACTACAACACCACACAAATTCTGCTTTCTTTACAGAAGCGAATGGTCACGGTCGACTCGAATACATGAACAACTTTTTTTTACTTTCATTTCGTGGTATTTCTTTCTTTTTAGGTAAAAAAAGAAAACTTGTCCCGACCGTAAATCAATTTTAGCCTGGTTTGATATTATTTCGTGGTGTTGTGTAACCGAGGAGGAAATCCGAGATGAGGGTTGCATTGGATTGCAATAAGTAAGTTGAATCTGGGTCTGGGAAATGTGACCAAATCAGCCAGCAGCACGTATGGGTGGGTGTACAGTTATGTAAGCTCTGTGGGCAGTTCTGTTCTGCCCGGTGTATAATTGCAGGTTGTGATTTACGAGAAATATACGCACCCACCCAGCCACGCGTTCACTTATCCGCCCTCCTACGCACTTACGGGGAGATGAAGAGATAAGCCCAATTGTGCGTGTGTGGGTGATTGGGTAACGTTTATCGGATACGCTTACTCCAACCGAGTGCAGTTTCATGGTTCAGGTTCACTCATTCACTGCAAGGCAAGGCAAAACCATGGCAGGCAAACTTTGCGGTTTATTAGGAATGAATGCATGCACTCCGAATCCGGGGATTTATTTCGTAAATCGGAGAATTTGAATCTATCGTAGTTTAGATTTGTCTCAATTATCTAATCATCTTGCTGGTGGGAAATATACGGCTTAAAACTTTCACTTCCTGGACATGCACAATCTTTAAATGTGTAACGGTACAGAAAATTTGCATTTTATATTTAATTCCTCTCGTAATGGAAACATGCAAGGTGAATTTTCTAGTTACGTAACGTGCCTCGTGCTTTCTTTTCATTGATAAAAATTAGTTGGGGGAAAAAAATCGTCGGCATTTTCCACGAACTGAATTCTCTCCCTTTAATTTAACTGCTGCGTATGTAGTGAACAGGAACTGGATGCATTTCCGGTATAAGAAAAAGCCGTGCGTCCAGTCAACCATGCGATGAGAGTCGTACTTACAATTCCACAATAAAAAGTACAAAACTAATAAAACGCACACAAGACCTGACCAGACCACACAAAATATCCATGTACGACTAGAGAATTTGACTTTCACAATCCCGACTTTTGACTTACATTGAACGTTTGCACACAGCAAAATGCATACGTTCTCTTACTGCACGTTGTAAAATCATTATTCGTACTCGTATGTACCGTTTCACTGCCTTTTCCTCTTCCAAAAGTCCAGTCAGTAGCAGCCTTGACCGGGTCGGCGGCAGATCATGGATTACACCGCGTGCATACCAATCACTTGAGGGGAGACGGCCGCGTAAGGTCGTTTGGAGGAACAATTTGGTTCACTTTATTTTATTGTTTTATTACAAAAGAACTTGGAGGCTTGTTTTTCTCGAGTCGAGTTTATGAATTGGGACAGTATTTTAGGGTGGTCATCAAAGTTGGAAGGTCACCTAAACCAAGGAGACAACATGCCACACGGAAGAGAGAGAGAGATCAATGAGACCGCTGGAATAATGACGACGGCGGAATGTAGATCTCTCTGGGAGATGCATGATGCTGATATTTTCGTAGAATGAGTGACGATAAAATATTTTCATCTCGTTTTATACAGTCGGCATCTCCTGATATATAAAGTAAATGGACTACTTAAGTAGTTTTGGGGACATTGCATAATAACATCGTTGGTAGTACCAATTTTTTTTAGTTTGGCAGGACTAGGGCCAGTCCTGCCAATGGTGGTGCTAGTCCTGCCAATCTAAAATGTTATAATGTGATTACAAGTTTGTTAAATAATTTTGTCTGGAATTGAATTTGTACATTTCTGTAAATAAGTATTTTCTACAAATTATAAAATGTTTGTTGCTACAAAGTTTACAAAAATTTATTTAGAACTTAAATAACATCAGTTCTCATAAGAAATTATAAAAACGTATCCAGTAATCAGTGACCGCGGAAGCGTAGGGACGGAGGGGCAATGTCCCCATGGTTGTTTGATGTCCATCGTATCTGCCCATATTACATAAACCCCTCGCTCTCTTATCCGACAATGTTCATGTCCCCACATGTCCCCGCGGGCACTGCTAGTAATATTACAAATTAGATATTTATAGACTATTTGCGGAAAAGAAATAATAAATCGAAATTGAATTTCAAGTTCTGCTAAATATGAAGAAAATCCTATTTTGAATAGTATTGATATCAAACAGTAATCGACAACAGAAGCCAAAAAGAGTATAAATTAATTTTTATAAGATTTGGGTGTAAAACAGTTCTCCGGCGGTTGTAGCGAAATTATGGTTCAGAACAGACACATCTAAGGATAACTTGTTTATTGTTAACGTTGCTCAAAATTTTTAACTGGAGTTTAACTCATGCATATACACACTTCATACATGTAGTACTAATAATAAAAATATGGACATTTTAAAAATATTTTACTAATAATTTTTAAATTTTACTTCCAACTAACATATTCATTATTTATCATTAATTATAATTATTTTTATATTCTTTGACTTCATCTTTCTATTAATTTTATAAAACCAGTTGATAAGTACCGTTAAAAGTATCTGATGTCATACAAGTTGTAGTAAACATTTGTAAAAAATCGTATTACGGCGTTGAACTCATACTTTAGTAAATTTAATAGCAAAGTTCCCTGATTTCGCAACTTTTTCAAAAACTTCGTTGTTATAAAATAATTTAAATGCTGAAATGGGTTCCATTTTATTCTGAGTTCAAGCCTTGTATGCTGCTTACTAAATTAGCAAATATTTGTAGTCTCCTTCTATTAAGAGCAGTATACTAAATATTATTATTAAGCGCAGTTTACATAATTATTAAGCTACAATTAAATTCTATGCAATTTCACTATAGTCATAAAACTTTTGTGATGAACAATACCCTTATTTTTTACCAAGCATATAAAATTACCATACAAATCCTAATTAAAGGGAAAATTATATCTAGAGTAAAATTATCGTCATGAAAAGTAGAACACAATGATCCGCAAATTCCACGCTATTACTTTTACAATTTTTTTCAAAAACGAATCCACCCCCAGTTTCCTACCCTTCGAAACACCACTTTCCCCTCAAATCCAGCATACAGGGTTGACTCATCCTCTTCAATTCTGCTTTACTAATTATACTTGCATTAATAATTAAACCCGGCCCCCAGAGCACCCTCCTCCTCCCTCCGCTAATTCTTCACTAATAGAGACAGTGAGCGAGTGAATCTAATTAAGCAGACAACTTTTGAGGACGGCTTGGATCAGGATTTCGCCTTGCAAGATCTGACACTCCACTCCACAACCACTCCGAGAAAGAGGTTTGCTTGGCTGAGCTCGAATACAGACTTATTTCATCATTTGTATTGTTGATGAAAACAAGTCTGTGATAAATCCAAGTTTTAATTCTTCTCCGTCTGACTGACTGAGGGTGAAAAGGGTGGCAATGTGACGAGTGACAAGCATCCATCCCCCATTAAAATTTGAATTACACTACTGAATTACAATTCTTCAACAAGAGAGAAAACACACAAAATGCGTACGCTCTTTTATCATTAAATATTAAACATCCATCCAATCCAACTGCGTACCAGGTTGTGATTGTTTTATGTAAGAGGACAAAAAGCAGCGATATTTCGGTGTCACACATTTTCAATTTCATTCTCCCAAAAGTTCCCAAGCTACATGAAAACGAAATCAATTTTACGCCACACACGCAATAAGCAGTTGTCATATTTCTCCTCATTTTCATTCTCATACTAAACCGATCCATCCATCCATCCATTCAATCCTGGGAACGTAACATATTATTATTTTATTTACGTCAAAAGTGACAACTTGACAATAGCCCAAGTACGGATACACATGTATGTAAACGCATTTTCAACAAATCAACACATTTCTTTCACTGTATTATTCACGTCACACGGTTTGAAAGTTTCTCCTGGCATGCAGTATTTACAATACATACTCGTTTTGTTGATGGAGGACGAATTATGATTCAAATTATTATGGGAGCGGAAAATACAATAAAAAAGATATAAAAGTGGACTGGTTAAAGGACCGTGTAGGATTTTATATCACGTCAAATCAAGAGAGATGCCGTACGATAAGCACCACGGTGCAGGTGACAGCAAGGACACGGTTGACTTATTATTATTCTGTGGGGGCTATAGGCAGACGCTGGGTTTTAGCTGGATATACAGTGGCCGCGGAAAAGTGGGGACAGAGGGACAATGTCCCCGCGGTTATTCGATGTCCCCATCATCTCCTCATGTTATATAAACCCCTCCCTCCCCTATCGCACAATGTTAATGTCCCCACAGCTTCCGCGGCCACTGTTTATATATTCGGTTGGACTCCTGGACACCCAGTGACGATGATGATAATAATGATACCGGCACGTGAAGGGTTTTTCCGGTCGTGGTTTTGTTCGATGCAATGCAGGTTCGGAAATTATTACACTTTTCAATTCCATGAAATGCAGGCAGGCAGGCAGGCAGACTGTGCAGGTATGAATAGCTTGGCTGCTACTATTCAACCCCCAAATAATGAAGGGAGGAAAGGGCTGCTGCTGCTGGCTGCACACGGTTGACGGTAATTTATACAAATTCGGATGTCAGAAAGGAAGTGGGCATTTATGCTGCCTGCGTAACTATTTATCAGATAATCGAGGGTCGAGTATGTGAATTGTTGCATTGTGTATGTATATTTAGCTGAAGGGCTTCACCAATTTGGTACACACATAAATTTACATCCCGCTCCAGGCCAGTTGCATACATACATATCAAGTAAATAATTTGAATGTATTATAAATTCCGTGTAAAAAATGTGGCAAAATTTCCCCACAATTTTTTACCAGTCTTTTTACAAGATTACAGTTGTTCTGAATTTTGCAGATAAAAAACATGCATAACTGAATCCAAATTCTAATCGAGAAAGTGCATCCTGACGAGACAAAGACCAGACGACGACGTAAATATGCCTTAAATTAGCATCCCGTCCTGTCAGTAGTCGTCCTCCTATTTTCTTGTCGGACATAATGTACTCAACACTTTTCCATGTCTTACCCCCTCTTTTTTGGTTTGTCTTTTATTTAAAAAGTGTTACCCAACAACAATCTGCTTATACGTTTTCCCTCCCACTCGTAAATTACCACCAGTATAAAATAATATAAAGCCGAATAAAAAGAAATAGTGCTGCTGCATCCCATCCCCATTGGTAAGAATTTCTTCCAAATACATGCGTCCTTATGCACATTCCCAACTATTTAATCTCAACTTTTCCCTTACTTTTTGCCATTCAACTACTTCTTTTTGCCTTTAGAGAAAGACTTTTAATTAATAAGTACAAACTTTTCATTCCCTTCTTGCTCTTTCTTGCAATGCATTTGCCAACAAGTCTCTTGAGAGATTTTTTACCACGTAGTAAATTGAAGCTGTTTATGCAACCCGTGTAAAAATTGGATGCGCTTTTAATGATTATTCATCTCCATCATCATAATCATCACGGCTCTCATACGTATTCTGCAAGTTTATCGGAATTCCCGGAGGACATGGTGGAAAAGTTAGTCAACAAAATATTCATGTCATTTTATTACCTCATTCTGGTCGTGGTGGTTTGTAAAGAATTTGTAAGATTAATGCATTCTTCTTGCGCATATAGCCTTTATTTACTCCTTTTCGCTTCATATAACCTTGCCAGAAGTTGCACAAAACGAATACCACGTAACACCGACCTTTTCGTCCTCATCTCATCTCCTCATCGTCAGTTTAGAGACGGCATGAATGGTGCTGCTTTTTGTACCGGTTTATCAGCAGCATTAGCTTTACTTGCATTGCATTCATGGAGAATTAGCCTCCTGTTTAAACCCTCTCGTTCTTCGTTGTATAATAAGGTATGCATTTTGTTGTGCTGCTGGAGTTGCTGCATTTTCCACACAGAGATGTGTTGTCAAGTTATAAAAAGAATGAAAATGAACCCCTCTTCTTCTTATGGTGCATGCATGCAGTTACTTATTGGCATTGGAATGAAGGGTGGTGAACAGTCGTTTCGTCGTCTGTTTAAGTAAAATGCCATCATGGATGTACTCCCCTGGACCCATTTTGTTAAGCTCTCTTTCTGCTATGGGTTCCTCTCCTCTTAAATAAAATGCAATGCACAGTGCCGCAAGGCCTATGAGGCAGCTATAGTAGTAAATACGTTACGTATGTACATCCATCCATAAGTACTGCATTGCCAAAGTCATTCCTCCAGTGTAGAGATACGCGTATCCCATTTACTACGCTATTAGTGCATCGTGTTAAATATTATGTGTGGTTATTTCATCCATGTCGTTCGTTTTTTTTTCTGGGGTGGAGGAGAGTATTCAGAAATTTTGGGGTTATTTTTCCATATTTTTATCCTTCTACTAACCTCAACTTTCATCTGAATCAATTCAAATAATATATTTATTTTGATTCATTTTTCACAAATGGCGTTAAGACTTTGCAAAATTAATAAGAACACCAACTTCTTTAATCATGGTCATGCAATTTCTGTAATAAACAAACCTTACTCTTTGAAAAAATCGTCATTCGAGGACGAAGCCGGTGCTGCACTCCACTCGTCGAAGCAGTCCAGTTCGTGGTACAAGTTTTAGCCATGCATGCAGAACATCTTGTGAGTCAGTCGTACCAGAGCTTGCGAAGTGAAAGGACGCCGCTTCACTCCTCTCTCAACTAACTCGTTTGAAAACCTCGTGCTAAAAAATTATGGAGAATTGGCTACAAAAAGTTAGCTAAAGTGAAGTAAAAGTGCAAACTAGGCGAAAAGAAAGAAGAAGAAGAAGAAACCTTTCCCCAATTTATTATTAAGTGAAAGTGAAAATTGGAATTTCTTCTTAACAATCTTCTCTCCCTCCCCTCCTTGATTTCGTACTTATCCGAAAGTGTGAGTTGAGACGACTACGTTGCTTTTTAAAAAAGTTTGAAGAATCGCTAAAAAACTTTTTAAGGAGTTAATAATTGGGATAGGATTGGATTTTTGGGTGAACTCAAGTGGTCGCGTTATCCGTCAATTCACTACTATTCATTCATGTGGGATGGTTACGAGAAGAGTGGAGGAATTGTGCACAAGTAAAAGTTTTTCAAGTTTTTCTCTTGTGTAAAGTTGCTGAGAGTACAGCAAAAGGAAAACCAAGCTGTTCTCCTGGCTTGAATTTTATTCTATTCTATTCACTGTTCCATTATATCCGGGTTGGTTTGGTTGGTAAGTAAAGCGTTATTATTCTCTCCGGTTTTACTCGCATGTAGGTAGAAAAACTTGTAAAATAAAGTTTAAAAAAGAGAATTGACTCGGTTCTTTGAGGGGGAGAAAAAGTAAATTTTTTCTCCACTTAATCTGGTTAAAAGGCTGTTATTATCGAGTTATGTATGCAAATATGACAAAGAGAGGGGACCAATTGGTTCTTATTGTTGGTATGAAATGAAATGAAATTGCAAATTAAAAATTTTGCAAGTTTTATACTTACTTATTTAGTTTTCTTGGAATATAAATTATCAATTACGATTTCTAAGAGTGAATGCACGCAAAATTCACATTTCTTGAAAGACGACACATAATTATAAATTCATAATGTTGACAAATACATGAGCTAAATACCGGCTAAAACTGTAATCTTCTCCTCCTTAAAGAAGGAGCTAAAGGTTAAATCCTACACTAAACAAACAAACAGACAGGACAGGACAGGGCACGTATGTAATTTACGGGGTTGACGCACCTGCAATTTTAAGCTATATTTATTCACCTGAAGTATGATTTTGGGTTGGTTTAGTCTCAATATCCTGTCAAAAATGTGCATATAAAGTTATTTTGTAATCTGGCCGGATAATTTCTATCCTCACTCAAGAAACAGGATGTCATGTCATTTGTACCTTTACTTAAGAAAAAAGAGCTTATCGTATTTGTATAAAATGCGCAAAATGGATAATACTGATTATCGTGTCAAGACGAACCCAAGATAAGACCTGGTAGGGAAGGAAATCTCCTTAAATAAATTTAAATTTGCACTGTCAGTCATCCAAAAAGTCTGTCAAGCCCATTCTTTCATCATTTTTGGGACCGAGAATGAATACATAACTTCTTAAAATATAGTTAAGCCGGTGTCTCTACTCGAGTAATGATGGTAATGAAATGCAAATAAGATGATGAACTGAACACATGATGAACTTGGGTAAAGAATGGAAAATAAATTATGGAATGGAACACGGAAACCGGTTTACTTTACATTTTTCATACGTATTATAACAGTATGAGGCATATTGTTTTGTTGTTTTATGTTCAGTTCAGTTCAGTTCTGCACCTAGGCCCAGTTTTCTGCAATGTTTGTGATCATGCATGAGAACTAAATAACTCTGCAAATTATTCAATTTGAGCAATACCTTGAGAAATTACAAGTCCAGTTTGCAAATAAATTTTCTTTAGTGTTGGACTTTGACTGGACTGGACAAATTAACAACTCGGTTGCAACGCTTTGTTTCACTATGCAAATAAAAATGAGGAACATTTGTTTGATTTATTTCTTGCTTTGACTTGAACGTGGACATGGTAAAGAAGTCAACTTTACACGACTTTGAGTAAGTTGTGGGGTCAAATTATTCCATAAAAAAAGGGTTGAAGGACATTGTTGTACTAAACGTAAAATCAATCTTATTTATTTTTTATTGTATATTGACGAGAAAATTGACACAATTTGATTTTGCTTTTATTACCTGTCCGTCCTATAAAAAAATGCTGAATTATTTACTCGTATAATAATGGGGAAAAAGAGATAATAGGATTCCAACAGATTTTTTTTTCTGATTCTTTAGTTTGGATGTCCTCATCTGTCAAAAAGTCGCAATCTTCTTATCAAAAAAGTAAATATCATTACTCGGCTAATGTATAAAGTAGAAAATCATGTCGTTCATCAATTCGTGTCAATACTGTTAAGAATCATCTGACTTAAAAATCTGTACAAAATTTACGGCTTTAATGTCAATCAAAAATCGCCGTTAATTCGCAATAATAATAAAATTATGACCTACGAGGCTCGAGTCAAAAGCCAGTCTTTTTTTGCTCGTATTCTTCTTAATGAAATTGAGCACCACGATTGAATCCAAGTCGGTCTGGTCCAACTTAATTTCCACTTATCAGGAAACAACTCGTAAAACTCGTCTCAATTATTATACAGTAAAAAAGGTCAACAGTCACCAGTCAGTAACAAAAAAAAGCGCATCTTTATTCGACATACCGATATCTCACTTATGCTACTTAAAAATCCAAGTTCAAGTACCGACAACCGGACCAAATAAACAATCCGGCTCGTCTCGTCTTTTCCATCCATCGTAAAGATTTCTTTAACAGTTTTTAACACTGAATTTCTCCTCAATTTCCATTGTCGGCGAAATAAAAAATCTCTTATCACGTCTCTAAAATGTGTCAAGAGTCAATAAAAACAATGCATGCAAAATAAAATAAAATGAAATAATGGACATTTCATAAACCCGTATTTCACTACGTGTCAAAATTTCACACAATTTCATATACGACACAATGGTGTTCAAGTTTTGAAAAACTTAACACTTTTTCGACTCCTTTGAGCAGAAAAGTAAGTGATATGAAAGGAATAAGTTAGTCGAAAACTAGTCAAACAGCGAATTACTTATTACATACAACTATACCATTTTTCTTGGAGGAGATGCATGAAAAACTGAGAAATGAGTTTCACTCCTCGCGAATATGTACATGTACATAAGTGGAAGATTAAATGAAATTGAATTAAGCAGGGTCATGTCATCGTCGTCGTCTTGTTCTTCTTCATCTTCTCTCTTCTTTGATGCCTGTCTTAACGTCTTTTGAGCAAGCAAAGTATGGTTCATGAGAGGAGGCGAGTTTGGCTTAATCTTCATTTTCCCATGCTGTCCATCATCTTCACGAGGAGAGGAGAAAATGATGCAGAAATAAATTTAAGCAGGATAACATTCTTCTTCTTCTTCTCCCTCGCCATTTATTATTACGTACAATTTGCATTTTGCATGCATCACCGACCTGCAGTTTAAATTGTATGATAAAACATGAGATAATAAAGTGGAAATAAATTTTCCTACAAAAGTATCAGTATTGCATACTTAAATATTCTTTCTGTTAAAGAGCAGATGGTCGAATTTTCTAGCACCACCACTACCACTTTTTTGCAAAGTTTATCAATTATATAACGAGAATTGCACTTGTAGACTACAAGTTGTAGTGATTTGCTTGTCTGTCATAGATCACGAAGAAATGAAATTATTACGTATGGATTGACACGTTAACGGTTTCAGTGACAGTTTGCTAACACCATTGGGCAAGCAGATGAGCAGAAATTAATTTAGTAAAACCTACCACTCATTGTAATACCCAAGTAAAATTCAATTCCATCAAAAAGGCACGCACCCAGCACTCAAGTTTTTTTTATTTCAAATAAATTCATGTCGCTTATCTATCTTCACTTCCATCCACTTCTTCTTTTTTTTCATCCTGATAAGAACCTTGTCACGAGTTTATGTAAAGAATTGAATTTATGCAGGGTCATGAGATTGAGGCTCAGATTTGAGATTGACAATGACAAGAATTTTGTGAATTTGAATTTTGGCCAAACTTGAAACTAAGTGTCATGTCGTCGTCGTTGTCGTATTCTTCTTCCCACAATTTTGTAAAGAATTGGAGATATCTATCTGATCTGTGCGTATGCACAAGTAGCGAGTTGATCTTGATGGATGGATGGATATTGGATTTGATAAAGTGGGCAAGAAATTCTGGACTTAAATTAATTAACTAGCATTCAAGGCAGACCAGAAATGATTATTATCGCGTTATGATTGTCACCAGTGTCCGTGTCATCGTCACTTTGGCAAGTCCTAAGAAAAAGTAGATGGGAGATAAGTGAAAAATGGAGGCAATTAGGGACCCATTTAATTTCAAGTTCGCCAGATAGCTCCATTATGGCGGATACTGAAGTAATTTGTACTAATTTACACAATTTCTTTACCTTCAAAATAAATATATAACTAAATTCACTCGTCATCTATTTAGAAATTGAAAGGATTTTTGACGTTCTTGATGACACAGCAAAAACAGAATTAATTATTGCTTGTAGAGCGTTAAATTCTATATAGAATTTGCAAATATCTATACTTCTTTGACCAATAATATTAGTAATTTAGCTGGATTTTCATCCTGCGTAATATGTACGTAATCTGTAGCGGATTTTAGTGTGTCATAATAAATAAATAGCTGAGCTGGTGGGTTGAATTGAATATGTATGAAAACTGGTCGAGTGTGCTGCACGCATTCACGTTGCGCGTTTGCTGATCTGTTCTTTCTTTCCCTTTGATGATCCCACATTTGCTGAGTGGACTGGACTTTAATGAATGTGTCATCATCAGTCCTTTGATAAGCTGCTGCTTCTTCACGAGTCCTACTTCATGATGGTTGCGATTACATACGTACGTTACGTTATGTGCATATGTATGTATGCATTGGCCGCGGAAGCGTGCGGGGCCAGGGACAATGTCCCCACGGTTATTCGGTGTCCCCATCGTCTGCCCATGTTATATAGACCCCTCCCTCCCCTATCTTATAATGTCAATGTCCCCAGATGTCCCCACGGCTTCCGCGGCCACTGTGTGCAGATATATATGAGCCACTCAGCCAGATTTTGCATAAATATGTATCACAAACCTCAATCATCTATTTCCTCATCATCATCTGCAGTAAAAGAGTCCATAGAGTAACATCTAGACCAAGTGGCCCTTCATTTCATCGTGTCTCATGAAACAGAACTACATAGTAAGTAAATGAACCCACAAACATAACATATGTAAGAACTTGCATAAATACATATGTGTCGACAAGTAAGTAATGGTGTCGTCGTCGTCCTACTACTACCACTTTTACGTAAATGTAATGATTCTGCTGTCCCTGAAAGTTGTCAATTTTACTTTTGCTCACACATTGCAAATGCCCGACTCAAGAAGGGTTAAGCACAACTGAAGTATTTATTAGTCGCAATTCTTCAAACACGTAGGTGTGATGACACTTGGCAAAAATAGCATGCATATTTTCCCATAGTGGGCAGACACGATGAGTGAGACAGTAAAATACGGTATTTGTAGACAATAAAGCAAACAAACTATTACATACGAGTACTTGCGTGGTCATTGGTCTGTTCTTGATGAGACGACCCAGAAGAATGCAGTAATGAGGACGACGTCAAAAAACCAAACTCTCTCGTCGTATACTTACTTAAAATAATAATGATTAACGTATTTAGCACTTTATTTATTTATGTATGTAACGAGTCCCATTTCTGCTCGTGCAATTTACTAAATAATGACACAGTTTAAATATGCATGTAGACTCCTATTTTTATCAAAACCTATTTACTAACTGGTGCCCTTTTCTTTTCTCTCCCTCAATTTCAGAGTAGCCGACAGACGACAAAACGGAATAAACTGATGATGTCAACCTCGTCGTCAACCCAATAATAAAGTTGTCTCGGGGAGAAAAAAGTGCACAAAAGTTCGGCAGGAATATAAGAACAGCAAAAACAATTGAATTGGACGACTAAAAATGGAATATTTATAAAGTCGGGAAAACAATTTGCACACTTTCTCTTCAGGAAATATACAAACAAACAAATATTTTTCTTCTTCGTCAAATTCTCAACTTTCTCTGGAGAAAATTTTTAATATTTCTTCCTTCTCGTCTGGAACAGTTTGTCTCGTCGTGAAAGTTGCACATTCTGATTATTGCGAAGAGAAAGTTATAACTTGACAAAAACCAACAACAACTGGGGACAAGTATTTCTTCTCAGAGAAGTGTGGAGCTACTACTATAGTGAATTTCCTTCCTGAGAAAGTTGGTGAGTTTTCGGATTCACTCCTCCCAAAATTTACAAGAGATTCAGATTTCTCCTCCCTAAAAGCAAGCTAGAAAAGTCTGCTTGGTTGGTGAGTGAGTGAAAGTGAAGTCTCAGCAATTTCGTCTTGCCGGTTGCTGAGCAAAATAAATAAATATCTGTGTAGCTGTACAGATAAGTGTGTGTGGTTTAGGATAGCAGACGAGTTTCGGTGGGTGTAAAGTAAGTATTTGGTGTGGGTGTGGATTGGATTTTGTAACTACACTCTCTCCATATTAGAGCATTAGAGCGAGAATTAAGAACAGACCAGAACGATCCCTGAACCAGGTAATTAATTACTTTCTTCTCTGATTAAATATTGTAATATCATGCCAGATAAGATATCCAATATCCACCACCCACTCTCCAATTTTGAACTAAGGGTTAATTAATTCCCAGATATAATTATAATTATTTATTATATCGCTAATCCCAAGTTAATTGTGACAAAGATTGGGTTACGTGGACATTGGGGAATTTGCAATTTCAATATCCTCCATCCTGCATATTCTTCTCCTCTGCTTGTTTATCTCTTCATTTCATTGTTGATTTTAGTACATTGTTCTTTGAGCTGTTTTGTTTCGCGACGACGATGACGATGACGACAAGTAGTACAAATCCGTGGAGAGTTCTGGCTCAAGTGGACAAACTCTCTCCAAACGTAATGCAAAATACGTGTGCGTCTCTCACGCAGCAGTGTATAAATATCGCCTAAATTTGCATCGTTTTACCAATTCCATGTCCATTTACATTTTACAACGTACCCTCATTCCCCTGAGTGACTGACTGACTGAGTAGGTTGGTTTGGCTTAGCTGTATGTATCTGTAGCTATGAAAGAAAATTAGCAATTTGACTCTGTCGGAATTCGCTCCGGTTTCGGTTTGGCAATTGCCTTGCAATTTCCATTCTATTCCATTTAATGGACGCAGTGCGAGTGGTTGTTCTTTACTTTAGTTTGGCTGTTGGCAGCAGAATCGGTCACAGCGAATAGAGAGGCAACAGTTCATGGCTAAGCGAGAGCAAGTTCAAAAGAAAGTTATCCAGAAGCATATTACGTACTTTACTTTACTTACTCTCTGAAATGCAGGCATGCAATGCCGTCAATACTACCGCACGATACCATGCCAAACATTTATTAGACACATTTATACCCCATTTTAGTTGCGTGTGTGCAATAAAACAAATGGACTAACAACAATTTAGCCAAGTAACTAAAAGTGAGCTAAATTTCATTCAACTTCCTCCACAAGGAAACTCTACACGTATTCAAATGAAATGGAATGTCATGTCGTCTATTGTTCCCTCGTCGTAAGGGTGGTAAATATGTGCAGAAATCTCTTTCTTCTTCCAACTTGGGTTGCTAAAATATTGCAAAATTTAGAATCTCTTCCCGCAGAAATGCATGACGCATAAGAATAATCATTCCTCCACAAAAGCCGCAGGTGTATGTGGTGGTTTTAGTGGGGAAATTTGCAATATGGGCAAAAACCCCTTGTGCAGCTTGAGAAGAAAAGGACACGACACAAATTAAATACCTTTTACACCCGAACCACCTCTTTTCCTACCCGCTGAGTCGAGCATATATTAAACTTAAGTAGATCAGTTTAGCAATCAATGAGGCGGACGAGAGGCATCATCGCATCCAGGCAGAAACGCTCGTCTAGAATTACACGACAACAGAAACATTATCCATTTCACATATTTATTATTCCGGTCCGTCAGTTGTGCTGTACATATTTGGCTGGATTATGTATTCGCGGATGTATCGGTTCATAAATATGACATCACCCGAGCCACATGGTCCAGGCCCAGTTTAAAAGCCACGAGACCTGTAAAATGCGTGTGGCGTGGCGTGTGTTTGACACGATATCCATACAATGTTTTCATTCTTCTTCGCGTAGATATTTCCTCGGTTTACTTTATGTGCGCTGCTGCTTTACTCAAGTTGAATGCATGGATTCAAGAAATTCCCGTGAGAATGGAGTAAAACCGGGTACAAATCCCCGCATAAAATAAAAGTTGTGTGTACATCTATCCGAGAGAATTTAAGACTCGGGACGACGACGCCAAGCCAAGAGCCAAGCGATCCGCATGATGCCAAAGGTTTCAAACCAGCAGCAGGAGCAGTAGTATTAGGCATTGAGAGGTCTGGTCTGTTCTGTTCTGGAGACAGATACAGGGTTGGGTTACGTTGTCGTACAGGCGGGTTGTTTTTAGTTACGATGGGTGGTATGCTATGGTGGTGGGGCTTAAAGGTGAATGTCTCTCGTTTTTGGCAATCCTCCCAAAATCAGGGAAACCAAAGCAGAGGCAAAAGCTTTAAATACAAACAAACAAAAAGTTAAAGTAACAATTCATTCACAATGGGGAGAAAAAAATCATTTACTTTTTTGCCACATGTCCGACTTGGGTTGAGAGTTCATCAATTTTCGTATATTCGTTATTATTTGACATCTTAATAATACGTCTATATCCCGTCATCATATTCTAAATATACATATGTGAATAGGTATTTGTATGTATATTATTTTGCAAAACAATGGAATCAATCGTTCCACTGGTTTAGCATGCTTTTACTTCCGCAGTCTTTCTTGGCTGTGACGCAATAACTATTATTGCCAATTAAATGTTAATGACTTTGCAAAAAATGACGCTGGGTTGTACGTAAAGAAGAGCAATATTTATAAATATGTATGTACATAAGTAGCTAGCTGTTCCCATTTTCTAGTTTGAATTACCCGTTTTTATTACATTTTCCATATCGATAGTCGATACCCGATACAGAAAAACGCTTAAATATTGGTGATTATGGTGTATGTGCAAAGTAAGAAACCGGCCCTGTACGTACGACTCTGCCTTATTTATTAGGCCGGGTCGGTTTCGCTATTTCTCAATTTTACGCCGTTTTTACACCCATACATATCAGAGAAACCCTGACATGCATGCAACAACTCTGGAGAAGTGTGTATTACCGCAGTCTGAATGATGGCATTTTCCTGATAAGACTCTTTAATTCCGTCCGAATCGATGATACCGCTATATTGGTCACCATGTAGCCTCAACAATATGCATGCAACGAGTAATAACAACACAACACACACAAGGCCAAGAAAACTTTGCACGTAAAAAACACTACTTTTCTTAAGAGAGAGAGGAAGTATATAAAATGTCCGTAAAGGGCAGGGAACTGGGGAGAAAATAAGTAAGAGAGAAAGTAGTAAGAGGAAAGAGAAAGCGTTTCACAATCAGGATCTACATCGGAAAAAATTATTTCCTGGCATCGACTCGACTTTAACGTCCAGCTCATTCGCCAACACCATAACGCTCAACCACGCCACAACTTTCCTCCTCTCCCTTTCTGCCACTGTCTTATTCTTACGTAATGGCGGCAATGCAATCAAATGGCGATGCTTTGCACAAGCAGTGCCAAGTCAAAGTGTACGAAAGTCTATGTGTACGGAGGATTGCTGCACTTGTGGAGAAGTTGACTCTTCTTTATTCGTATCAACATCCAGTCTCGTTTCCATCCACCAAGTTGCAACTTGTGTCATGTCACGTTATCTTGATCATGATCACATCATCTCATCACCTCCTTTCTTTCTTCTCTTTGTTTCCCCAGTTTTCCTCGTGGTGCCAAAAATTTGACATGAAAAGAATTTTCTGCCACTATGTACTCTTACAAGTTAGGAATTTATTCTGTGAAATTTCCGAAAATTACAAAAGCCCAAAATTCCAGGCGGTATAGTATTACGTAACTAACATTCTTTCCCATTCTTAACGTTGCATCCTTTTGGCTTGGATTTATACATACAATTTCGGTCGTAACGATATGCATCCTGCTGGCCAGATTTTTACCTTGAATAAACCAGTCGAATTTCCGGGCCTTGGGCAATTTAACCTCTACGTACACCACCCACACCACGGCAAACAGACACTTTTTTGTAACCGGCGAAAGAAGCGAGTTGAATTTTATGATGATACCTCGCTCTTCCAAAGGAATGAGATCGCTGCTCGTCTCCTGGACTCATTTTATTATAAAAGTTGTCGAGCCTTCCAACAGCAGCAGAATACTTAATGGTTCCTCATTCTCCTCGTGCTACTACTGGCACGGTCATAACGAGAAAGTGTTGTTGTTGCTACTGGCATCCTTTTCTCGAAGGAAGATTCTACGAGTAAGTAGTAGTGTGAAGTTTAGTGTGAAATTGTAAAATGCAAATTATGCCCCATTTCTTTCTTATAAACTTCTTAAAACTCTCTATCCATCCAGGAACCTCTTGACTTTTCAGGTCTCCTCCACACCTGAACTCGTCTTGTTAGGTATTCATAAGTACTTCTGGAATATTACCCCCCTGGAATGTGGGTGGAATATGAGTAGCGAGGACCAAAGGTGCCATTCTGTTTATCTATGTATGCCTGCCTACCTTGACTTCTTCTGCACTGTTACACGAGGGGACCTAAACTATTCCAAAAGTTTTATCATTATCGCGCACATTAATCATATCATAATAATATTACCAACAACTTCTTCCGCCCAAACTACTGAAGCCCTTGCCAATAAAAACTTTAAAGCTTTTTCTCCGTAACGATGAGCTACCCACGTAAAAAATAAGTGAAGTGGTGATTTCTCGTAAAATGTGATTGACAAATATGTACATGCATGCATGCATAAGTTCCATCAAAAATCGCCATTTGCACGGCTACCGATAAAGTGGTTATCATATTTATTACCATCCGAAGGACTGATCCTTATAGCAAATCACCGATTTTGAGATTACGTCGATATTACAGCTAACAAGAAGGCATTTCTGTAATACTAACACTTATGGAAAATGGGGTGGAAGGAAATTGTTTGCCTGGGTTTCTTGCTTTCTTTCTTCTCGTCCCTCCTCTGTGTCTGGGTAAGAATGGGTTTCTATTCTGTATGGATTTGTTAAAGAAAAAAAGGAACATGATGTTTCCCAAGTATTTTTTTCGCCTTTTGTGAACCTACACAAGTATAACTTCAACTTGGTCGTGCAATCTTTGTGATAATGTTTTATCTTCATTTTTCCTCTCGGGTATGACTTTTACTCAAGATAAGTTCAAGTTACGTAACACGAACGGAGAGATCAAGCCATGGGAGCAGACACAATTTCATGTATAATGACTAGACTGACGTCTAAATCCTTGTTTAGTGTTGGCAAGAAGTGAAAAGAAGAGGCTTATCGTTTCTGCTCCTCTTTTTCCCCCAAATTTTGCAGGTATTGTGTTCTATTTACATCTTTCTTATGTATTATTGGAGGTTAAGTTGTGAAATCCCGTTTCCGTTCACGTATGTATTACAAAAGAACACTTGTTTTGCAACTTTTCCACTAAAAAGAGATAGAATTTAGCCTAAAAGTTTCCCAATCTCTTCGTGATGTTCATTCATTAAGTTGCAAAAAAAGGTTGCAAATCCAATCTGCATTTTTATTCTGGGTCACAAAATGAGATCTCCTTTAACTGGGGAAAATTTACTTCTTGTTGGAATACTTTGGCCCTGAAATTATTCCTGAATCTGGAATACTTAAAGTTTTTTTGTTACTCATTTCATCTTAAAGTTGATGCACCTTGAAACTAAAATTCTTGCCTTTTATCAGATTTTTTCCCCACTTTTCGTATTGTTAAGAGTTGCATTATTATTTGTCTGTCTGGCTTATGTATTACGCCGGTGGCTAAATGGTTGCCTATCGCATCTCCTCCTCCTCCCTCGCACAAACAATAATGGAGCCTAAGCAGAAGAATTACACACAAAAGCAAAACTTTTCTCAAAGTCTGGTGTTCTTCTCAACTTCTTCTAACTTACTATTCTTCCCGTGAACCCAACCCAACCCAATCGCATCGACTCACTCATTCATGGGTTTGGCATGATGTTTGTATCTCTGCAGAGGCCGGAGTGCAAATAATAAGTTAAGTATTTGTTGGTTGTTGGGCTTTTGGACTGCAAGCAAATAAGTAGACGAAGAAGGAAGAAGAAGAAAGAAGAGAGGGAAAGATTTATGGACGGTTCACTTGTTTCGCTGCAATAGACAGGCAGACAAGGAGGGCAGGGAAATGTCGTAAATTTCCAATTGGAAAGAAGCAAACCTATAAAAACATAAACCGGGCATTTTATTTTACCGAGGACCAGGATGCAACGCGATACCACGATCATTCATCGTATAGATACGTAGATAAATGTATACCGGAAATTGTACGTATGTATGGCAGGTCTTATAACCGGTCAAATCTGCACTAAACCAATTCATGACTGACGAGATCGATGCGAAAATCAAAATAAAAACGTGGATATCGATGGATTTAAAATCAATTCACAAATGCAATCAAATCCGTGTTACATGAGTTCTGGATCATGATTTTATGTGTGTACTTAGCTTGCATGAGGAGGAGGAGGAGTGGATTCTCACCTTGGAGCAACAAATAGCATGGTGAATGTAGCATAATTTAGCGTATTTTCTGCATGCGATAAAATCACGAAGTTTAAATAACATGAATCATCTTCTTCTTCCTCCTTCCTTCGTCTTGGGTGGGTGGGTGGATGTCTGCTGGGTTTTCGCGTTTTACAAGAATTATGTCATGTTTTGTTGAACACAAACACAAAAGTGTTCATATTGGCGACGTCGTATCGGAAAATATGATTCATCTCCTGCCATTCCGTGAAGAAATTATCTACCATCTAATAACCTGTAATAATAAAATAAATAATACTCTTTCTCTGCATTTTACCCCGTCTGGAAGGCAAGGATAAGAAAGAAGTCGTCATCATCTTCATTTCGTTATTATCGCCGTGTCAAGTTCATACTTATCTGGAGGAGTTGGTTTCAGCAGGTGTATCACCAGCACCACGGTCAAATCTTAACTGCAATCCATCCAACCAACGCCACGAATTCGTAACGCTCAAGTGTGTACATCATCGAGTCCAGTGCTATTTATATTAAGCAATATATGTACACATATCCCGGCCAAGGTGGAATAGGCACCAGATACATATACACATTTGTAATAATACAGCTTTCGAGGTAGGTAGGACACGGTACACACCACTCGTTAAATATTTGAAGGAAATAAAACAGTGTAAATATGAACAAGTGATTAGATCCAAACCCCGTCTAAAATTTGGCCCATCCACCCACACACAAAGTCGTATAAAAGACTTTATTCCATATGTATGTACATTATTAAAGTCGTCTCAAATCTCTGATCGTCTCCGTTGTCGCCGTTGTCTTCATCTTTGTCATCCTAGTTAATAATTTTCTAATATTTGACCAGGGTGGGACGCAGACCAACTATTTAACGAGCCTCGTAGTCATAATTGACTTTGTGTAAAAGTTACCGTCATTCATAAGACAGTCGAAGATGATGATGATCATCTTCATTAAAATAATACCTGGAGACGTATATACGAAATTGCAAAATAAAGTGCAATTCCTCTTCGTCATCGCCATCCAGCAGTTGTTCTTCTGTCCCTCTCTTGAAATAATGCTGTCACGATTATGCATCCAATTCCTAATTCGATTATACTTTTTTTACCCTTTAAGATCCTCTGTTCCATGTTTGGTATCAAATTGTAGTCGACATTTGTATCATTATTTCATGCCATAAAATAATGACGGCCAACTTCAAATTCAAATTTGAATTGTTATCATAACAAAACTGATTCGACTTGAAGACAGACAGCGATGTAAAATGCTTACTCATAAATAATCAAGCCAGAAGAAGAGGAATCGTGAATACCTACATTTTTTGTATTCTTCTGTCAATTCTACATGCTCATGTCCGATCCAATCCAATCCAGGTAGACAAAAAGAGGAAGGAAAACTTTTAAAAGTTGTGCAACAAGAAGAAGACGACAGAAAAAGTAATGTAAAAAGCGTGTAAATAAATAAACAATGAACTTGGCAAGGCAAAGGCGCAGATCAAAAAGTCCTATTCTTTCCGACTTGTCTCTTTTAATGAGAAACTTCTTGCTCCTCTGTGTGCAAGTTGGCTTTGTTCGTATGTATGTTTTAGTGCGGTTTTGGCGTGTCTTGAATCCAGAAGATAAAGAAAACCGAGACAAAAACGGGTTGTTCTTCAATGACAAATTATTTATTAAGTATATGTACACACATACAAATATTTATTACATAAAGTCAAATGTGGCTTTGAAGAAATTGGCATCCAACTAAATATTTTGGGAGTTGCCTTTCCTCCCCTGTCTAATTAATTGTTGCTAATAAAGCTCCAATGTCGCCAAACTAACTAGAATTTCATTCATGCCATCCTCCATTCCACCCCAAAGAAAATCCGATCTCTTTTTCTTCATTTAAGGAAATCAGACCCGACACGACACGTAACTCAGGGAGGACCCGTTACATAACTGACCAACTCCTCTTCTCATTTCTGCCTGTCCAGTCAAGTCCGATCCACAAAGTAGGTACATAAGCAAGCAAAAACACAAAATTTGGACAGAAGACGACGACGACAACTAAACTCGCATCATGTTGTTGGCGTAATTGGCTTGTTTTCTGTCACTCTTTCATTTCACATGGTTTCCTCTCCTCAGTTTTATTTCTATCTCGCAGCTTAAACTTGTACAAGAAGAGGCTTTCTTCTTCTTGGCTATTACTTAGCTGGGGGGCAGAGAAGAAGACTTATTTCTCCAGACTTACGAGGACGAGGATGTACTTGTGGGTGGCTAGATTGGATTGAATGTCTCTCATCTCAGTAATACCTGGGTACCTACCAAGAAGTCGGTACTGACTGAGTGAAATATGATGCCTGCTTTCTTTCTCTCTTTGTGCATCATCTTCTACTTATTTATTTATATTTACCTGCCACGAATCCCATCCTTTTAAGGGGGATGAAACAAATAAAACAAAAATAAGAAGACTTTTTTCATACAAAAAGACGAAAAATAGAACCCGTTTTCAAAATAGTTTCCCGAATTTCGCATATTCAATTATGAATATTTATGGTCTTTTACCTGCGGATATGAATTTGTGTACTGTATGAACTCTCATACTAAAATATGTATGTATGCAAAAATCGCGTAGGTGGTGTAGGTACCATGTAAGTAGATGCAGATACATCTTTTCTGCTCGTACCGAGTACCGACCGACCATTTCATCATCTTGGTCTTTTAAATGAAGAAAAATAATAAAGATTTTAATTTAAATGTTACCCTTTGATCTATCCCGGCTCGTTCGCTTTCCTACTTTTTTTTATTACATGGACATGTTTAAATCATTTTTTTGTATATATTCTTGTTCTATTTTCGTTTCGAACTGGACTCGCAGGGAAAAAATGTTCGTTGCATTAATTAAACTTTTTTTTATTTGATCCTTGACATTACGACATTTTTTTTACGTAATGTGAGTGTATGCACATAAAATGTATGTAGTAATATTGGGTACGTACGTATGTATATTCGTAGAAAGTAAAAGTAAGTAAGTAGGTTATTTAACTTATTAGTTTGCCCTGAACTGGACAGGACTGGGTTGGACAACCTTATCACACATTTAGTCTTGATTACTTCCATTTGAACTGGTCATACGACGGCTTAAAATAAAACAGAAAGGTTTTTCCTTCCTCTTCTTTCTCTTCATTAAAAATCTATAAAAGCGAACTTTACTGCCTAATATTTAAATTGGGAAGGTTGTCCGGACCAAGTTTCCAATTATAAAAAGACGTTTCCTTCCCTTCCCTTCCACTCGAGACATGAGTACGTAAATAGTGATCAAAATCAGCCAATTTAATGTGCAATAAATATATTTCCTTGAGGAATCCAGCCGATTTTCACTCTTATCCAGTCCCCCATTAACATTTATGCGCATTCTTCTCGAATGGTAAATATGTAAATATATTTGTAGCGTTGAGTTGCAACCTGCACATTTGAATCTACCTTTTGATGGGGCGGAGGGGGTCGGAATGCTGCTGCTTGGTGCAAGTGCTATTTGATTTGTGGATGAGATAAAGAGAGAAAGAAGAGATGACAATGTGGGAATAAATTGGACCATGAATTTTTAAATTCAATCTCATCCTACAATCTCCACTTTTATGGGTCATTAATCAACTTCACCTATCTCAATATCTCCATCTGAGGACGAGACGAATAGGCTGAGTGACTAACTGATAATGCGTAATGAAAGTTAGGCTAATAATATTCATGCAGTCTAATCTTGACAAAAATCAAATCCCAGATTTAAACATGCGAAGAAATCTTTTAATTTGGGTCAAAGTCAATAAGTCAAAGGTGCCAGATTGGATTTGACTTTTGTGACCGGGCGTAAAGTAGCCTTCGTTTTTTTATCTTAAAAAAAAGATTTTATGGGCACGGGAAACTTTGAAATTCACGACGTATTCACAACGAACGATGACACATTTATCGCAATTTTTATCCTTGTGTCATCCTCTATTTGGAGTGGGTGAATAGTAAGATTTCAAACTTCGATACGGTTCAGGATTGAATTTTTTAAGCTGCCATTTTTGCATTTGAATTTTGAATGTCCATTGTTTAACTTTTTAAGATGGATCTCAGGTCAAAGAGGCACGTCATCGATCGATCACTCGTCTTATCCAGTCTGCTCTCGTATTACACGGCTTCTGCTTCTGATCAATTGGTTCATTGTTCACAATTGTATTGTTGTTGCACCACCACAATCCTTCGTCATTCCATCGTCAACTTGGTACTGTGAGTTAGGAGTTGGCTGGCTGGCTCCAGGTTTTTGAGGAGAAAAATCCATCAAATCATTACTAAAAAATTACTATTATTTGTGGCTGAGTGGATTTGGTTTAAAAATAGCATACCAAAAAAGAGGGAAAAAATATATCTTCATAATTTTATAAATTATAAAAATTTGTAAACTTCGAAATTAGACTTTAAACCGACACATTTTTTTATGACAACTTTTTCTTAAATACATGAATAATCAAATCATTTCGATGGGATGATTTATTTGTAGAAGACTGATTGATTTTGTGACTACAAAAATTCTCTTACTATATCTTTATGCTTTTATAAATTATGAAAATTTGTAAAAATTGAAATTGGACTTTAAACCGTCACATTTTTTTGGGACATCTTTTCCTTCCATGACTGACACCCCTATTTGTCTCGACTTCTCGAATAATAAAGCCAAATAAGTCCAGCCCAACTAAAACTAAATCAACAATCACTCCAATTTAAGAGAACGACGCGTATTAAGATTAGACCCATGCACACATTACACTTATCATCATTATTGTCATTATTGTTATGATACCAACCCGCGTTAGTCATTGCGTGTCATTGTCATCACGCATAAGTAAATTATCCCCCTCATAAATTAAACATGTGGAAAAGAATGGGATGAAATCATCTTGTTTATTTTATTGTCAACTTTACAACTCCTGCAGCAGCTAGTCCAACTTTGCGGTGTAATAAATCAGCAAGCATTTACTTTTCACGGTAGGATTTGGATTATGTGATGATGAAGTCCACGTCTTAAAAGGGTGAATCAACTATTTTAAGATAAGATATCACCATCCTCGTCTCATTGGCTGGCGGATATCGGGTTACGTGTCACACTTAAAATAAACAAAAAAAGACAATGAAAAGCTGTACCTTTTTGTCAACAAAACGTGGCAGCCTTAAATTTCGGTAGTTTTGTTTTTACTTTTTTGTACGTTGAACTCTTGACGGAATATTGTGTTCGGATACCACCTTGACTAATTTGCATATTATTTTTCTCGCGTGTAATTTAATACGATCACACAGTTACAAAAATACTATCCAATCTACCCGTTTATCTGGTCTCTTTCTGCTGCATAATGGGTTTGGCTAGAGATTTCTCTTTCTGGTGGACAAGTTGGTTTACGAGATGACATGACAAAATCAGACTTAAAAATGTCCACCCAACTGCAACTAATGGAAGATCAATGATGCAAAAAGACCAGACCAAATCAAACCAGACCTCAAATAATAAAAATTATGCAAGCACGATCGATTCACTTTTCTGTTTCAGTCAGCGTCATCCGAGATGAAATGATTGATTGGTTTGGCTGCATTTTTATCCCATTACACACTACACGACACCCATTTCAGCCTAATAATTAAGCTTATGCATATGTATCACTGCCAAGTCGCCGTACGAATCTTGCACATACATATTTTATTTCATCAAGTTTGTCCGTATTCATATTTATAATTTGCAAAAAATGCGTTTTTTTTACATATTTCTCTTTCTCTCTCAATCATAATTTTTTAAGCCAATCCTAAGTCTACACCACCCGAGAAACATATCACCATCTCCTCATGAACTATATCTCTCCTCCAATTCTGAACCACCTCCTCCCAAGTTTAGCTCCTCAGAGCAGAGCTTACCCAGTAGATTAATGGACTGTCGACATCCCGATAATACACGTAATTTATCTGCATGTATGTACATATCTATCTTAGCGAAGAGTGAGAGACTTAACCAAGTTAAACCAGTAGAGAAGAAGTAAAAGATTAGATGCCTCGTTGCAGATAGTGTTTAGCAACACACACAATAAATCAACAAGGAGAAGAAGAAGCAGCCAACTATGTAAACCTCATATGTATGTAGGCATAAATATGTATCATTCATAAATAAATTGTGCAGATGCACTCGCTCATAACAGCAGCAGCAGCAAGGACTACTGCATGACATGGACTGCATTTTGAATAGGTACGCAGAGCATATTTGAGAAGAACACGTCATCATCGCCGTATAATCCATTAATCACATATCTCTGCAAATTTATAAAATGTCCTCTCGTCTTTAATAACGTATGCTTCGGTCGGAATGAATGAATGGATAAGTCGCGTCTTATTAAACACAACCATGGAATGGATTGAGAAATCGTGCATACAGATTTCTTGCAATTCAAAATGACGATGTTGACGCGATGTTTATTTTTCTAATTCAATTTGTTTTAAAATTGGACATGAATTTCCGTTTAGCTCTGCCAAGCACTTCAAAATGCAGAGTGCACTTTTCACTTTCATTTTCTCACGGTCTGGTTTAATTCACTATTTTTAAGTGACAACGTGACCAACGAAATTTTTAATTTGTATTGTACAATGATTACCCAACCCTAATTTGTAACAAACTATTTAATAAGTTGAGCACAGAGAAGAAAAAAACAATCTCGGAATCAATTTCATCTCCACGATCCAGATAAATTAATTCTGCACCAAGTGCACAACCAAGTGTGCAAATTACTCCTTCTTCCCCCCTCTTCTCTCTTTATATTCTTGTCTCATTTTAAATTCCATTTCATCCTCCACAGCCTCCATCTTTCTCAAAGTGTTAAATTATTAGAGTACGTTTTTTAATACTGACTGCAGGACAAGAACGCGAGAAATAGAACAGAACAGAAAAGATAATTTGATTCACAACCAAAAACCTCGTCCTCCTCCAGTAGGAAGATAACTGCATGGATTAGATTTGAGATTCAGATCAGGCACATACACACATCTCTCAAAAAGTCTTCTTCTTCCTTTTACTTTTAAATCTCAATTTGGTAAAATATGTAGTAAAATATCTCATCTGCATGGCATCCTTATTAGAGGAAAAGGATTCATCACCATCCATCCCTATCTTTGCCCATTCCGTGTCTTTCGACTGGAAGTATGCTGCATCTGTATCGGAGAAGAATCATCACATTTTTATTATTCAGCTCTCTCTCTTTACGGCTCACTAAGCTCGAAAAAATGCTGCATTTTATTGAATTGAATGAATTCCTTGCCTTCCTTGTGCGTTTCTTTCTATCTGTCATTTCTCCATCTCCTTTGAACTCGCCGTCTTCTCAAGGATGATGACTTTGATGATGATGATGATGATGATTTGGAAAATTTCAGATTTATTATTTATTTAGTAAATACGATCACTCCTAAGCACATAAGATATCTGTTATTCATCAAATATTTATAGATGATACTAAAAAAGGTTACAAAAGGTAGCAAACATTGACAAAAATCTGGCCACAATTAAAAACTTAATTTATTTTTGTATTAATTATCACGAGACATTTGATTACATCGTTTCTGAACTGAACGAAATTATTTGTCTTCCTCATAAAACCCATCAGGACATTATTACCATCTAAAACCAATAATCCACCCCACTAATCCCATCACTGTCATCTTTTCCCATTACATTTTGCATTAAACGTGATCCAACCTCCATCACCCCCATCACTTAATTTACGCTTATTCCGTCCCGTCGAACCCATCAGCTAAATAACTATGTAATAAAGAGCAAAATTGTGCCATGTTAGTTTAGTTTAGCAAAGATGACGAGGTTTATATAGATGAGCTCTCAAGTAATCTGTGTGCATGCATGAAATGTTGTTGGTTGAGCAATAAATCGCATCTCATCTGTATCTCTGTGTCGCTGGCTGTGTACGATAAATAAGTGATGTAGCCACAGATTGGTTCAAGAAGAAGAAGAGTCAGCCATTACATAAATAAACATTGCACATTTAATTATTCACAAACAGATCATCTTGTGTGATTCTTGTGCATATAATCGTAACTCATAATAATAATAATAATAATAACAGAACGTTATATCCTGTACCGTTCAGACTATAGGATTTCACAATTTTCTATTTAAGGATCCACCTCCATCCACAAAATTAATGGATAATAATCTAGTAGCAAGTTACAGATTTATTAAACGACTCACTCTCTGGATATGACAGCACATGACTACACGAAAATGATTTTATGTATGTATGTATGTCACTTGTCTCAAAAACATAATGGGACACACATCACATCAACTTGTTGTCTACACATGAAACGAAAGCAAAATTAATATTTAAATTCATGACAAAACCATGCATCTCTTGATTAATAATATTCCCAAGATCAAATGTGGGTACTAAATATATATATTTACACAATTATTTAGGCTAAGAATACCTTCAAAAATCAGGCACAGCTGCAATACGGGTATCTTTTACAGTGACAACAAAATCACTACCATAAAATGACAGTGTTAAGTTCTGGGTCGGTCCGTAAGTCAATGCAAGTCGCCCCGTAGAGGAGACAAAGAAGGAAGCGGAGCAAACACTGCATGCATGAATGCATGAACTGCTACCCCATACATACATCAACTGATCAACCAACCATCATTACTCATCAATAGTGGTTATCATGATAAGTGATCGTGATAAACACTATTAATTAATTATTTTAGTTTGAGAACTCCACCCACAGCGAGTGGCATATCAATTCGAATGTATTTTTGACGCTGAATCCAACGCCATTAATAGTTTTGACCTCCGAGGCCCCCGTGACCTTCCCGTGACCGTGGCAGCCAAATATGGCTTATTCGTGATGTCGCATATCAATTCGAATGTATTTTTGACGCTGAATCCAACGCCATTAATGGTTTTGACCTCCGAGGCCCCCGTGACCTTCCCGTGACCGTGGCAGCCAAATATGGCTTATCCGTGATGTCGCATATCAATTCGAATGTATTTTTGACGCTGAATCCGAATCCGTCAATAGTTTGACGTTAATTATAGAAGTTGGGGTTTATGGAACTGAACGGGAGCGTGAAGCGCGGGAATATAAATAGTTAGCTATGCAGTTACTCCCACACGACGGGAATTTAAGTAATTAACTATTCAACTACTCCCACAGGGGGAAATCAAATTGTACTGTGACCAGGTTAATTAAAATGCAGTATGACTGGGGCAAACCCTCACTCTGATGTATGTATGTAGTACGACGAAGTCTCCACTGGGAATTATTTAAAGTATAGCATGACGGATTTTTCGCTTTGGGCACACCCCCCACTGGAACTCTAGAACCCGGCCTTGGCCGGGCTATACGCTAGTCTAAAATAAACCAGTCGGATGAAACAAAGCATCCATAGTCGCCATCCACGTTATACACCTTCCTTTTTCCCCTGAAGAAGATGATATTATGTTATTCACTCTTTTCTCGAGCTCCCTTTAAAAGATGAGATTCTTATAATTCCCAGAAATTCGGCATATGGTTGATGCTCTCCTCTCTAGCTGCTGGCGAAGGACTTGAAACTTTTCCAAGTAGTGGTCGTGGTCCTGACTTAACATACCTACATAACCTTCCGTCTTTCGGTCACAGACACACCGGTTCATATAATATCTGCCTCTCTACAAGTCTACATGACGATGCAGTACGGAATAAATACACTTTTATTCTTCTCCTCCATCCATATTAAGAGACAAAGACAATGGAAAATGGAAGGGGCGATGAAACTCAAGGCGTTCCTTTTAAAGGGTCCAATCCAACCAACCACCGAAATAAAGCAGAGTTTTAGAAGAACTTTGTTCCAAAAGCTCAAGGCTAAACATTCACTCTCATCTTTGAAACTGCAGCAGCACGTTAGTTCAGTGCTGCCTTTTTACTTGATATTTCTGCCCGTACGTACACACCTTCCTTATTCCTGCATATCTTCAAGCATGCAACGCATATCTTCGTCTCCTTATGATGTAACAGAAGAGAACGTGACTCGTATTATTCCTCGAGTCGGAGAAGTAGCAGCAGCAGATGCAAGACAGACCATGCCAGGATCATACTCCTTCGAATTTTTTGCTCCTCGGTCTGGATAAGCTTAACATTTTTTCACTTCCTCCATCCCATCGTTCCCTCTCTGCTTGGATTCGAAATTCAAATTAAATCCTTGCAAAAAATTTGGACTCGTTTCTTGGACTTGTTCTCCGTTATCCATAAAATTGAATGAGATCATGCCTCGTAATGAGGAGAGGGAACGTATAATAAAGAAGGAATTAAAATTTAATCAAGAAAATACAGAGTAAAGATTCCTACATTTCTTGATTTATCGATTTGTTTATAAACTGAATTAAAACGCTGCGAATACGTATGTATGAGCTCATAAAAAGGAACGGAATGCAATCTAATAACAATTTGTAGTCGATTTATTAGTCTTCTTCTTCCCTCCGAGTTAAATTTGTTTATATGATAATTTCAGCCCAAAAAAGAAGATTAAAGAGATTGAAAGGATTGCTTGTTATGTGGAAATTGTGTGAATTGCATTTCCATGTCGGTCCTCTGCTTGGCTGGATGCATTATGCATTTTGATTATTTTATGAATTTTTCTCCCATTCACACCATTGATGGGGTTTCGATAGATTTATGGGATTTGTTTTGTGGAGGAGAGAGAGAGATGCATGCATAGTAATAAATAAATGTGGTAATGTGCACTTTCTGTCCTGATCGAATTGAGATTGCATTCAGAGAAAAATAAATAGTAGTAATAATAATAATCATAATCTGAGAGAAGACCGAATCCAATTCGTAACTGTACAAGTTGCCTTCTTTTTAGCAGTAATGTGATTTATATGTATGTATGCATTTGTGTGTGCATGTAAGGCTAGAAAAACTACTTAAATACTAGTCGCATTCATTCGTCATCCATCGTAAATTGGATTTATTTAGTGGAGTCGTATTTAGTTAGATAAGCTGCAAAAATTTGGAGGAAATAATGCAATTATTTATGTATCGCAGACTAAAAAAATGTATATACGTAGGGTGGGATATAGCTCAGCAGATTAGAAATACGTACATTAAGTAGTGCGTGCATATTAGAGCAGGGTGTGGTTGGTTGGTTTGTTTGCTTGCTTAGATTTTTCTTAAATTGTGACTCGATTCAATTTGTTTTTTATTACTACGGCATTTTCCCCAATGAACAAACATTACTCGGGACAAAAAATACTTCTGAACACGTCGCCCATTCCACAAAATCGTACAGATTGAATCGGTCGTCGTAATAATCGTATAACTTGTAACAAGCAATGTGGTCGTAAAGGTTTCAGGTTCTTGATTTTTTAGAGGTTTTGCCTCTTCGTCGTGGTCGTGGTACTTCAATTTTACTTTTACACCTCCGATCGAGAAGTGCAGTCAGTACCTAAAAGTGCAGTTGATGATGTTCGAGGGTGCAAAGTGCATTACGGACGGAGAGAAAATGCCGTTTCCTTTTTATCCTTCTCCTCCTCCTACTTCTTGCCTTGTTGTCGAAAAGTTTGTGTACAGATTTACGGTAAAGTTTATTCAATAATCTGGCCTTCCCTATCACCACCATTTTCCAATTTTGGAAAGAAAACGGAGAAAATTGGATTTACTAAAATCTTATTATCATTTGATTCTTACTTTCCATCCAAAAAATAATCCTTCTTTAGCCGAGTATGAAAAAATCGAGTCAAGTTAAGCAAAAAACAAATAAGATCAGATCAAAAACTGCAGAGATGCAGTAGTAAAAGAGATGCTATATACTGTTATTGTTATCTGGGTAAGGGTGGTGGGAGGGGGACATTAGTCTCTGCTGGCTGGATGATGATGATGAAGATCCGCATATCAAGTTATAAGTTGGCTGGCTTGGTTTGTATGAAACTGAAATCTGTGCAAGTTGATGAAGATCTAAATATCTGAATGAGGCGAGGATTGGTTTTCGATACGAACGAGGAACGAGGGAAGGAAGGAAGGAAGGGACCGGATTTCGTATATTTCATCATGAGTCACACACTCGGAAAGAAGAACTTAGCAATGTGCACCATCGAACCAGAAAAAGGGCCCCCCCCACTCGTTCCCTGGCTGGAAAAAAGGCCAAGAAGAGAGTGTTGTTGCTTTGCTTGTTGTTCGACTGGGGAATGACGAAGGGGAAATTACACCACCATCACAGAC
Organism: Folsomia candida; assembly: GCF_002217175.1. Lineage (NCBI taxonomy): Eukaryota > Metazoa > Arthropoda > Collembola > Entomobryomorpha > Isotomidae > Folsomia > Folsomia candida. Next base: position 441,836 of record NW_019091200.1, on the reverse strand, counting down.
CAGCCATTATTCCACTTTACGATATGTATGTGCACTACGAGAACTTCCATTATGTTGAGGCAGTCACATTTATACATTTGTACGTACGTACTAAACTGAAGGGAAGACGAAGAAGGGAATATTGTAGATATTCCCCAATTATTATATTACTCGACTGGATCACGCAGAGAAAATAGAGCGATGATTCCCTATTCACATAGGAGAAAAGCCCATCCATTTCCTCATCAATCCTTCCTTAATTGTAGCGATGCAGCTACAATCCTGCTAATTTTCTCCACTTCCTTGCGACATTTGTGGAACGGAATGAAGATTTATTCCCGTACAAATAGTTAAGGATTTTTTTGAGAGACTTTGCGTCCATTTAGAATTTTTCGACAGGGAACGATATTTACCAAAGTTATGTTAGATCATAAAAAGTTTTGCATCTGCTTCCCATGTCTCGAGAATTTGAATTCGATTTAAAAATTCTCGTGCATATAACTTTTTGAGGCATAATATTTGGATTATATATAATTTTTAGGCCTCTCCTAGGTTATGTTACATCTCCAAGTTAGAAGTTTGCCCAATTTTTGCGTTTATTTTAAGAACATTTAGACCCAAAGGTCAAATGATATTCATAAATATTTGATACAACAAGAACATCGAAGCAATAAAAAACTAAAATTGTATGATTTATAATATAATGCAATCAAGCTAGGTATTCTCGAATTTAGTAATCGATCTAAACTTGCTGAAAATACTCATGTCGACCTGTATTGCAAAAAGTTTCTATGTACGTGTTTACAAGAAGTACATACCTATGTAACTGGTACTACAAAAACGTAGGGAACATTAAGCGTTCACTACCAGCTCGCCTTAATGAAGAGGAGATGGTAGTACAGAAACAAAGAAAATCACGCACGTATGTCGTCCCTGTGCACAAACGCTAATGATAACGAATGGCCGTGGGGGGATGAGATGGAGAAAAAACGGACGAGGTTTAGATAAGATTACGGATTACGTCGTCGTACGTGTAATTAACCATCGCCAACCAACAACCATTGCTGCTGATGCTCCTTTACTGAAAGTCAGAAGCTTGTTAAATTCCCTCCTCCTCCTCCTCCTCCGAAAGGTAATCAAATCACAGTCTCAAGGAAATTTCTTGGTATAAAAGTCAGTCACAAATCTCATTCCTCTCCTCTCTTTTACTACGTACGGACTAATCTCTTCCTCGCAGATGTGCTCCCTGAATGCACAAAATGTTGGAGAAATCAGGAAAAAGATCTCGAATTGCATAATCTTCAAGTATCTATTTATTCATGATGATGATCCATTCTTGTTCGATGTAGTTTTTTTACACGGGGAAAATTGTACATTTTCAAATGACCCAGTAATTACGAAGGACAATAGAGAATACAAAATACGAGATAACTTCTTTTTCTTTTCAAAGAAAATTTCTGAACGAGATGCGATCCCAACTTTTGTACGTATCTGTTCCTAATTTATTTATTTCGTCTCGTCCTTCTCTCTCATTTCATGCATGTGCAAAGTACAAGTGCCTACCGATTCCATGTCATTGTTCTTCCCGTTTCGTGTCGTCGTGTCGCGAATAACAAATTACTTAATTACACTACGTGATGAGCAAAGTTAAAAAGAATTAGGAGAGTAGCATAAAAGTAAAACTTGGCCTAAAATCAATCTTACTTTTAAAGTTTTTCCATTAAATTAAGTAAGATTTCTGTCCCTTTCTCTCTTGTTAATTCCGGTCTGGTGGTTGCGTTGCGGAGCTATCGGCGATGCACTGCTTATCAACGTATTTAGATAGGCACGTTACTTACTTTCTCTCATCTGTCTTGATTGGGTGGTGGTGCTCGTGGTGGTGCATCTGTAATTTACGTAAATTAAACTGGGTCGAGTTTCTGAGGATTTCTTGCCGAGTCTGAATAATCTAAAGGTTTTAAATTATGTACAAACTACTAATTACGAGTTCTTTGTTTGTGGTGATGATTCTTCTTTATCTGGACTGGAGACGACGGGAGGAAAATAATCATGTCGGAATTTCATGTGCTGTGATGTGAATGAGGCCAGATGATCCTAAGCAAACTTAAAGTTTTTTTAGTTTTACTGATTCCACGGCTAGATTATTATTTTACGGAGAGATTGTACACATCGATATGTTTACAAATGTACACAGACTGAGCACGATAAGTAGAATTGAACAGGTGTACACACCACAAATTCCTGGGCTGTTTTTGTGTTTCGAAAATGGGAGAAAATAGGGCATATCATTAGTTTTCTCCTCTGCTATCTCCTCAGTTTTGATGATTCTCTCTCAATAATTATGTTCCACACGCACACGCAAGTACGAAACAACAGCTCCTTGTAAGTAAATAGGATGAGATCGATCACTTCCAGAACAAAATCCAGAAAACAAGAGTATAACAACTGTCGTAATACTTATGTATCGACCCATCCGATAATTTCCACTTGGTAAACTACTACTCACCACTTACATAATATTTTCCCATGTTTAATAAGTACGGAAAAATCTATGGATTGGATTCCACTCGAGAAAACAGGATCAATTTGAAGCACATACTGTATTCTACGCCAAAATATTGACACAGCAATTGCTTTGCTTCTCCACTTTCCCTGGGACTGCTTTCTCTCTGGAAATGGAGAAAATTATTTTCCACGCCATAATTCACATCGCCATCATCGTCACAGTCATCTATCCATTTATTTAAATCTCTCTCTTTCTCAGCTAGTCTGGTGCTGTCATCTCATTTCATTTTACATATCCAATCGCTCTTCATCTTCTTACATGCTGCGTAGCATATGTACTATGTACATATTACATATTACTTTTGCCACTTTGTGCAGGGCCTAAAAGATTTAAGAAGATTTGACATGCTAACGAATCTGATGATCCGAGTTGAAAAATATGGTTTCTCTTCTTCTCTCCAACCAGATTTAAGAAGCGAGTTAACAAGACGTCAATATAAATTGTGTGTGTGCACGAGCAGTGTCGGTCGGTCGGGTCGAGAAGTAAGATAACAAATTTCTTGGGGAGAAGAAGAAGAATTTCTTCAGAAGAACGTTCCTTGTCGGTCTGTCATCTCCTCCGCTCTTCATCTTCATTTCCAATTCGAGGAATAAAATAAATGAGTCGGGTCGATCCCGAGGAGAGAGATTGATCCCTCAGTGACATGGGGGAAATTGGTGTGGCGTTGGTCGTCGTAATTTGGTGGCGTTTGTGTACATACAAGAAAATATGCTCAGCAACTTATTATTGGTTTCTTCGTTTATTTCATAAAATGTGCGTCACGGTTTCCAAAATTATTATTATTATCAGTATCATTATATTTTTCTTTATATTTTACTTTACGCTAGTTCTCACAATTATTACTTTTCTGCTTCATTTCCAAGTCTCTCAACACATCCTGCACCGTGGTTCCTGCCGGTGTTGCTATAATTTCGTACGGTTCCTGCTCAATGCTCGCTTCCGTTTCGCGTTGTTTCTTGATGGCGGCCGGATCGGTTCTTTTGCCGCGATAAAGTTCCAGCTTTTTGCGATCCCCCATCTTCCAAAAGTCCCTGAATTGTTTCCGATACAGGGTGTCGGTTTCTTGGAAGGAGCACGGGTTCACGCAGCGACCCCCTTTGTTCGGCGGTGGTGGCATCCGTTCGGCACGGTGACCCTCTTGCAAAACGTAGTCGTGGCGATAGAGCGACGTCCCCCGTTGGACGGAGATCGTCTCGCACATTTCCTCCTCAAGGAGACGGACCATTTCTTTGCTGCGGAATTTAAAGTCGTGATGATACGTGGATCGGTCATCGAATGGGCCGCAGGGACATTGTTTGGTCTGGGAAAAATGGAAAAAGTGTGAGGAAATATTATGTAAATGAGGTCACTTTAATTGTGGGGTATTACGAATGGTTTGAGCGGATGACCGTATGGCGCTGGGAATCGGGGAAGGCATGTATCCACTTTTGGCGGACATTGAAACGGACCCCAAACTTTTCCGCAGGTATTGCCAGCACTAAACTTGGCGTTTTTGTACTCGGTTTGATTATAGGCTCGGAACGAGATGCGGTTCGTGGTGTCATCTTTTGGACAAGAAAAAATATGTAGGTCGAAATTTGCATGTACTGGTCATTTTTTCCTTTAAAATTGTGAATTACCATTGAAGGGTTGAATGGGTGGCGTGTATCCTTGACAAGGCGCATAGTTCGTAATTTTAGAACAATTCCGTTTCGGAGTAAAGTCAAACTTTTGCGTGGTTTCGTCTCGAAACGGAGCACACGGATCGGTCTGAAGATTATCTTGGTATCGAATCGGGCAAGGTTTGACGTACGGCCAGGGATCGTTATCCTTGAGTTCGACGGGCGTGCGTTGCTCTACTTTCGGATCACAGCAAGTGTACCACATGTTGTTTAGGGTGGGAAATGGGATGGCCCCGGGAGAGGTCATGACCTGCAAATCGGGTAAAATTTAACTAATCATCCGTATCAAGTATTTTCAAACTTACGTCACTCCTTGGAGGATACTTTGGCAGGGGATGTTCCACATAGAAATGTTTGTACGTCGTGCAATCGTCCATCTCCGGACATGGCGGAACCCAGACTGAATCCTGCAACACCCAGTCCGGAATTTGGGGATACTTCACCGTCTTCGGTCCATACTGGTAGCATGTTTCCGACGCTTTGGCAAATAACCCGGTTCCAGAAGTGAGACTATTTCTGGGCAGAATAGGTCGACGATGTGTGTCACATTTGGGTGGAAATTGAGTCAAATGTTCAGTTTCTTCGGAAAGTGGTCTGCAAAAAGGAGTTAAATATGCAAATAATTTAAACAATTTTTAAAAGTTGCACCCACTCTTCCGAAAATTGATCCATCGACCACATCCCATGTTTCGTCACGGCTGCCGTCACCGGACCATTGGGGACACGTTTATTATGCGGAAAATCCAATCTGTACGAAGTTGCTCCTATAAATAACACATGATAATTCACTTCCGGTCAATATGACTCATCACTTAATTTCAGACCTTCCATCGGACAATGGTTCGGAACATAGGGTTCCACCCGCCTCTGAGGTCGCGGTGGGACAGGTTTCTCGTAAAAGAAGCAGCGGTGTGTCGTCATATCGTCCAACGGGGGCAGCTCCTCCTTCGGTTGACAGCAATAGTCAATCTGCGGTGGTTTGATGGAATTTTGGTCACATGGACAGGGCGCTTTGCAGCAGTCATCCTATTCAGACATTATTTTGACCACTGTTTAATTACCAAATTTATCCCTTCTCATACGAACCACATTATTGTGCGAGTACGGGACAGGAAAGTCCCTCTTGTAGTTCGACATCCACCCCTGAGTCGGCTCGATGCAGACGTTGTCATCATCATTTCCATCCGCCTTGCTCGCGTGGTGTTCCTTAAATGGATTTATCTTGCAGTGGGCACGCGGATCTCTTTTTCGAGGGTTGCGTCGACACGGATCCTTCGTCGCGAGGGCGTCCCACCGCTTCCGGAAGAAGGTCGTGTACTTGTCCGTGGTGCATTCTGGCGTGGGGTCGAGTGACTTGTAGGACAACGGCGACTTGTAGCAGGCGCGTTGACGAGAGATCAAATACTGTTCGAAAGGCATGCTGAGAGTGTTTGGGGAACCGTTTTCTGCTCATACTGGACAAAATTTCACAGAAATTTACATACGAAATTTTGATGTTATTAATCTTTTTGCTACCAACGGTAACCCAACTAGTAAATCTCACACCTAAATGTTCCTCCTTGATAAATGGACCCATATTGTCCCGTCACTCAATAAATGTCTATCAAATCCTTGCACTTGTACCACAGTTTTTCTCCATCTTAACTTGTCTGCATAATAATACGTCCTCTGATGGTTCGAACATTTGTTGGTGTCAAACTCATCCTCGCCTCGTTTTAACTCGTACTTGTGCCGACTTGTGTTTTAAATCCGTATCGAATATCACGCTCTCCTCCGTATCGTTCGTGTCTTATTCCTTTTGGTTTAACCATCATGTCGGTTTTGTCACGTTTCACGACAATGTTTCTCAACTTTAAAAGTTTACCTTTCATGGTTTGGTATTCCTCGTTGTATAATCGGCAGCATTTGGCTCGGGTGGGTGTCGCAGTAATAATAAAAGTAAGTGGAAGTCGTGGCGTTGCAGTGATACGGCGTTGGCTTCCTCCTCTCGCGTGGTGGTGGTGTCACTGCCAAATTCTTTCCGATTTTGGTAGTAGAATTTGATAATAACAATGCTTATATAATAAATAATCGTATAAAAATTCAGCCTCGTGTAGATTCCATGTCGTGATATCGATACTGCTGTCGTGTAATGGCTTGCGAATGGCAAAGGAAAATAATGATCATTTTGAGAGAATGGTCATGATAAAGTATTTCCCACTTATGTAAGAAGAATGGAGGATTTTTATATCATCGGCTTGTTCGGAAATTCGTATCGCATATTTATGCAAATGGGAAAATAATGCAAAATACGGTTTTATGGAGGAATTTGACGTTAAAAAGCAAGCTTTTTGTAATAATCTTCGTAATTACGAAAAAGCGTCAATCTGCAAATGTTACCAATCTAAACTACACTTTCCGATTAAGCTGAAGGAATTGATTTACATCTCAATTTCAGTCCAATTTCGACTCGACTTCTTTTAAAAGTCATCATCAGCCGAGGAAATAATAAGTTTTCCTTTATTATCTGCCCTTCATTTCCCATTCTTTCCCGAACATGAAGTGAGAACGATCTTCTTCTTCTTCTCCATCCCGATGAGCTATTTCCAGACTTTATTGTTTTCTCACTCACGAGACAAGACATTAAGTTAACTCACTACTCAAAAAATGAACTTTTTTTTGCTGCATCTCCAGTCTTAAATCCTGCTTAAAAAGAAAGAAACTCACATCCACATCCACGCATGGCATGAAAAGCCAGCTCACTCGCTCGGGAATGAACACACATAGATCTCTCACTCTCTCTTATATTTTTAATGACTTGTATTATTATGGACAAAACTGGAGATATATCGATACAGGCAGACATCAATAATTTTTACAGTCATGCACACACAGTGCGATTTACATATGTAGATACGTATGTGCAGTTAAAGGAAGAAAGAACTTTTTACTCTGCTCAAGGGTCATAAACGCGTTGAGAAATGTCTTCTTCTTTTAAAAATGTCTCTTTTCCCAGTAGATCGGATTCGAGAGTAGGTTCGTACGTAGATATGCATGGGAGGAAGAAATACGTTAAAATTAATGCCATCTCCTCCAAGGGCACGATTCTCCTTATCTTCAGGTATTTTTACGACTGTGAAATGAATGTGTGACTAATTTCCTACATTGTGTACAAAACAGTACTAAAATTTCTTTTGTGAAGTCAGGTACATTTTTGGAAATTGTATGCATGCAATGGTAATAAAATGGGGGAAAGGAATGAATATTTTTGAAACCATCCTCGTAAATATTTTGGTTTTCTACTACTCTGACAAAAAACCTTGTAGTTTCGAATCGTCTATCTCATTACAAAGTTCGAAAGATTTCTTATGCGTATCTCAGCAAATAACTAATTTAAATATAACCAGAATCGCATTACGCGTACGTGTCTGTAACGGTGTAACAAATTAAGAAAAGACGCAAAGACACCGGGAAAAGGGGAGGAGAGGGGAACCGACTAAAATAAATTATTTATACTCTTCACGTTTTAAAAATAACTGTACCCCCCAACCAAAAACTTTCAGAGTTCATTTCCTCTTATTTTTTTTTCGTTTTCATTATCACGGGTGATTTAGCACCTTTATATATTTCCTCTAACGGAGCAATTTAACAGATCGTGAAAAATAAAAAAAGAAGGCTCGCTTTCATTTCTTCTTACATTCCACCCTAAAACTCTTCCTCCTTCCGGAAGTTCCATCTCCTCCGGGATGCAAAACGCACTTTTTCGCTTAACAACTTCCTTAAAACTATGTAAATAATCAGGACATGAATCAATTGCACGCTTCGTTACCTGTGGACTCTAATTTAAACTCGGGGAATGTGACACGGTGATCATGATGACTGATTAAACCCACAGGGAGACAAAGTCTTATACATTCTCCGAAATTAGTTAACTTTACATTGTGTAATTAAAATGAGCCTCATTTCACAGAAATTCGTCTCCCGTCCTCCCCTCAAAATAATATTTATTCTTGAAACACCATATTTTCCAAGTTTTCCTTGTGTTCCCCACCCACGTGACAGTCGTGTCGGTCTTATGTTCCTTCCCTCGACGGAGAATTATGTATTGCCCGTGCAGCAATCCACCGTCTTGTCTCATTTGCTTGCATAACACGAACAAAAAATGTAATACGCACAAATGCACTTACTTTCACGGACCGGAACGGCACACAGCCCCCGAAAAGAAGACGACCAAGACATGCATGACACGCTAAAAGTTTAGATAAACGAATGAGAGCTTTATGAAAATTGCATTGCATTTCTCAATGTCGGGAGAAGAAAACGCTGTTCTTGGTGGATCGTCTTTTCACTTTTCTCATTCGCAACTTGCACTTATTCCTTATTCGACTTTATCAAATCCACGATTTGTGTATGGAACATTGTGTGGCGTGCAATGCGACAGTTTTTTTTGTCCCACTCTTCTTTTTATCTGTAGGTTTCAAGAATCCTTAATTTTTTACAGCCTTCTTTCTGAGAGGAGTTTAGTCATGAATTTTTTGCTGAGTGGATTATTGGATTGGATGAGTTTAGTGGTGGTAATAATTTTAATGGAGTTGTGTTCTTGATTGTATTTCAGATTAGCGGCTGATCTCCGTAAGAAAAAAATGGGATATTGGGAAATCTTACAATAAATAGAGAACTACAAGGTAAAAATTTTGATAAACTTTGACGCCAATAGTTAAGAATTTAGAAAAAAAGATATAATTTTGTAAGTACAGATTTAATTTTTGAAATTTAGAATTTTAAATTTTATGGTGTACAAGAAATATATTTCTGTTCACATTACGTTATTGGAGTCCATGTATTTCGAGTCGTAGAAAAGTGGTCCATTGCCCCACATAAATAAAAGTTGGTCTGTATGACTGGACTTGACTTGATTACATTTTCAATCACTCTTAACTCACTGAACCAAAAATATTTAATGATTCCTCTGCGACTACTAACTCTGTTTTGTTTTGCTTGGTTTAGTTTTACTTGCATCCGTTCGTCTGGTATTTACCCTCTCCTTGCGTCCCCTTTATTGACACAGTAATGGCAAGACAGAATTCCTCTCGAACCATTTAAAGATCCTTTTCTTCAGCTACACATCACATTGGCAAAGTAAAACGAGATCGCTGGTTAGTTAGTGGGAAGGAAAAAATCAAAGAAAAAATCTAGACGACCGGATATTTTCGTGTCGTGTTTTCTATCATGTCAATCAATTAGTTCGTAGTCGAAAGTATTATAAAAGTCGGTGGACAGATCGAAAAAACATTTTTCCAATTTTCTAAATTACCATTCGCAAATCTGTTTTTGGTCTGCATAAAATAATCTATTTTATTTATTTATTACAAAACAGTCATAAATCCATTACCGGCATAATTATTGCACAGATTAAACATTAATCAGAAAAAATATCATAAATTTCCATTGTCAAATCACAACTTCAGTTCATTTTCTCATCATGAAAAGCAAATCATCCCTGTCTTCCTCACCCTGATTAGATTTCCCTCTAATTTTTGCATTTCACTTTCATTCACAAAACTGAATGATGATGTTATCACTTCCAACCCGACGTAAAAGTTATCTCGTTTGTCACTTTAAAAAATAAAATCTGCTCAAGAAAAAAAATTCTGGCTGAATTTTCCACCCTCCTCCTCGTCCTCCGCCTGTTCCGTTCCGTTAACGATTTCACTGATAGGATACACATTACTTGTATTTACGAACCATACTGCATTAAAACCTCGCAAAAAAGGAAGAGTTAAATCAAATAGGAAATGAAAGTGAAGGGTTGAATGATGTTTATTTGTTCTCCAGAGTAATTTCCCATGTTCCTGCCAACAGCACCAAGCAGCAGTGTGTTACATAATATAATACACTAACTAAAACCGTTGTATACAGTGACTGACATTCCCCCAAAAAAAGAAATAATTGCATCCGATCCACTACTAATAGACAGCTCAGCATCAGAAAATGTAAGCAGCAGCCCACCCAAAAACACAATCCACACTCTGTTCCTTCCTTCCTTCCCTCTGTCGGAACATTTTCCCTCATTCTAACCACACGTTGATGATCAACAACAAACAAATCAGTTAATTTCCGAACCCGTACATAAAAGGCTGTCCAATTTTTAGCCAACTTCATTCATCACTCTCTCTCCTCTGGCAGAGAGCTAAGTAAGCAAACAAATAAAAACCAGGGCCAAATGAGGAAGAAAGAAGAAGTTGAGTGAAGCTAACAGCAGAGGACGAGTTGCTGAAATAGAGTAAAAAATGATCCAGAATATCAGTAAATACACTCGTGACACGTGGATTTGGATAAATGATGACATATATTCCGTTATTTACGCTCGCTTAATTTATTACTTCCCGATCATCACTCCTCTCTTCCGGATTTGTTTTAAGAGTTATTTTGTGTAAGGTGTCAGTCATCGTTTAAAATCATCAATTTACTGGATAGCGATATGAATTTATGAAGTGAAAGTCTTCACATTTTTATCATCTAAAAAATTTCCCCCAATTTTAACCCTCCTCTTCTTCTCCGGATGATAGGTGTGGATGGATTGTTGCAGGGTTGGATTGGTTCCTCGTTTCCTCCGTTCGTTGATGTGATGTGGATTCCCGCAGGCCTTTGTTTCCTGTCAGAATCAGGATTAGAAAGTAAATTGGCTATACGGCTGGTGAGGAGGAGGGAGCGAGGCGATGGGAGGGGGTGGTACATACGGATCTCGGAGAGAGAAAGTTGCATTTCTTCCTGCTTGTCCTCCTTCACAAGTTTGGTAGCCAACGCCAAGCCATTCTTGGACTGATTCTGCTTCTACTTTCACCGACCCACCATCAAATTCCTTTCTTTTCTTTCATGCTGTTAAAAACTGAAGGAATTTTATAGTGTGGAAGGAGTGAAACAGTTTTGTGCGAAATGTGGAGAAAGGCAATTTCCGGGGGAGGCGAAGGAAGAAGCAGAAGAGGAATCACATTATTGCCACTCACTCACGTTTACTTTCTCCGAATGAGTGTGGAGAGAAAGAAAGCGAGTAAAAATAAACGGGTCAGGTTTTTCCTATGTGACGTGATGTCCGCCACAGCACAGCACTACACAACAGCAGCCATGTCATTTTCGAATGGCTGTAAAATGCTGATAATTTCCCATTTTATTTGCAACGGGACCTACATAAATTCCCAAATTCTTTTTATGTGCGAGGATCCCCTTTAGTGATTTGTTGCTTTCTTTCTAACCATGCGATTTAATTAGTCCTTCTTGTTACGAAATTAGATGAATCGCATTCCAATCGGGGTGCGTAAACGGTCGTAAATTTTATACGCGTCCATCTCTTAACCGGAAATGATGAAATGAATTTCTGTATTTATTTACAGACGGAGTTGTGCTCCTCTCTAATTTTTTGCACGATTAATTAGTTACAAACTAAATTATAAATAAAGCTGGTGATTATTCTGGCCTCATAAATTTTGCATGTCGTCGTCTCCACGAGTGGTGCCATTCAATTAATTTGCAAACAACAAAGTATGAATAGAGATCGTCACGGAATTGCGAATTTATTGAACTTGAAGGCCGATCCAGTTACTTACTCGTTTGTTTGGCATGCATCTCTCGTCATGTCAGGATTGCATCATCGCAACTTCCACGACCACTCGACAGCACTCTGCGAAGAAGGAGGAGGAGGAGGTGGAGGAGGAGAGCATAATGGTTTAGAGTGTGAGTGTGAATTAGGCCAGGCTAAATTAATTAGAGGCTTTTGCTTCCGTGCTAATTTAACTAACAGCATGCACCCAGCTCTTTAACAACCTTAGTGAACGTGCTCTCCATTTTATTCTAATCGTGTAATCCGTTAAGGTGCGGATTTAACGAATGGCTCGCTTGGTTTCATTCCTCCTCTGAATATTTACTGCGGAATCGGACAAAGTTGCAAAAATTTGCATGGTTTTTTAACACGTTTGGCAATCCATGTATGAAAATTGTATGTCTGTGTTTCAATACAGATGCGTATTTACTGCCAAATCGGACAAATTGCAAAAATTTGCACATTTTTCAATGCGTGTATGAATTTTTTTTATCTCTCTCTTTTAAAACAGATGCATCCATTACAATTTAATTTTTTCGTCTCACAGCATTTTTTTCTCTTTGATTTATTTTCTACACAAAAAACCCAACTTTTTAAACGAACCATCCAATACATCAAAAAGAAGGAAAGGCATGTTTTAATCATGGCAGCATCAGTCCAACTACCAAGTAATTTACAACTCGGAAGAGTGGAACCCGTTCCACATGAGATGCGACTAGTTAGTTACACACCCCGCCCGCTTTCACCCTGCTGATGCTTGTTTGTGGTTCGGTTTTGTGTGGAGAAAGGTGTGAAAAATTTATCTGTTTGGTTCCCTTTCACCCAATTCCCTCGTGTAGTTTCTCGCTTCACTTTCTCCAGGTGTGGTGCTCTGCAACTACCGAGCAGCCAGCCAGTCAACCAACCAATACTTTCCCGACTTTCACCTTGTTTTCCATCCATGCAGTCGCGGAAAAGATGTGGGGACGAGAATCCAATTTCACGTATCGGATCGAATGAATAGGATATAATAATAGTTTCGCTTTCTAAGAACCACCGCGTCTCTCATCATCATCTTGGGAAATGAAATGTCGGTTCCATTCTCCAATTTTAAAATAAGTGTAAAAAATCATCGTGTCCTTATTTTTTTCTTTCCTTCCTGTTTGTCACTTTTCACTGATTCGTGAATACAAATGGAAAGTATGAAAATGTTTGAAATTATAAAATTAAAATAATTACATGCTTGGTTAGTGAAAATAATTTAAAAGCTATCCAGTCAACAAAACCACGAAAACTATTTAGTTTGCAAACTCTGCAAAATTTTTGTGGTGGCATGGCTTTCATCTCGGACATACAGAGCTCATCTATCGTATACATCCCGTATGTTTACTGGGAGGGAAACTTTCTCCATTTGTAAAATAGTGGCGGAGGAAAGTTAGGTTTCCACATGTGTTTCACATTGCGAAGAACTTAAAAATATGTTGGAAAAATGAGTTTAGTAAATTCGCCTAAAATCTTTTGACGTTGGCAGATATATAGAGGAGCATTTTAGATAGTAAAAATCTGTAAACGAATTAAATCATAAATTGTATGTTATCAACGAAAATACTGAATTTCGTAAAAATCTAACGCCCCCGAACTTGCAAATATCTATATTATATTTTACAATTAAGGATTAATAATTATTTCCTATTCGGCATCATTGTTAAGCAAAATATGAAATTAGCGATTTAATTCATTACAAAAATTATAGGGATTTAAGTATTTCGCTAACACATTTTTCTAACCCACGAAATCTGACCTTTGTTAAATTTAGATTTCCAATCCAACCAAAGCCGGTATCAAACCCCAAGTAGTTCAAATCTCATATTTGATCTCATCATCACTCCCGATTTTCGGATTAGTTAATATTACACAGTAAAAAAGATAGCGTATAAAACTGCTACCATTAGAAAGCACACGTTTACAAGTAAAGCGCTTCTTGTTACAATTGGATACTGGGCAAATAAAAATCCGCAAAACCAAGAGGGAAACGAGTATCTACAATTTATTTTAAAATTAAAAATTTATAATTATTTGTAATTCGGCATCCTAGCTAAGCAAGTAAAGTAAGCAAAATTTGAAACTAGTGATTTACTTCGTTAAAAAATTTATAGGGATTTTTCACATTTTTCCAACACATTTTTCACACTGTTATTGAAATTTTTCAATACAATTTTTTTCATTGCACATTTTTCTAACATACTTTCTTGAAGGCTGACGTGTGTTAAATTTCGATTTCCAATCCAACCAAAGGTATCAAACTCCAAGTAGTTAAATCTCATATATTTGGTCCCATCATCACTCCAAACTTTCGTTTTCGTTACTATTTCCTACATTAAAATATGCCCACCATATTTTCCAGTAGCAAAACATCTACATACCACTTTCACTACTTTATTTTACTGACACTTATTCAACCAAGTTGCACTATCATACATACCATATCACATCGTTGTCATTATCATTTCCTCGATCATCACGAAATTGGAAAAGCTCAAAATAAACCATGCCCAACTACATTTTGTTCAATTGCCTTTCCAACTTTATACTTTATTTCTGCCGAAATAAACTACATAATGGTCGGCTGCCTACCACTTGATTCCGGTTCCTTTTACGTCCATGTATGCATGCTCACCTCGCCACCTCCTCCTCGTCTGAATAAATAAGTACAAGTTACGGCATGAAACGATCCATCCATTCAAATTGAACTGAAATATCATATTCTGCCTGCACATACATACATTTATGCACATACTTGGCCACTTTATGTATTTGTGCAGGTCCCGATATAGGATAATAATACTTTATAACTCAATATGTGATGATGCCTCCAATTCCATGTGGCATTTGACATATAGCGAATATTATACACATATTGCCTGCCTTGATGGTTAGTTAGTGTGCAGGGAGAAAGCAGCCACACAAACCAGACCAGCCAGCGAACCACTTACGTCCTGTGCACACAGAGAGGCGAATATCTGTAATAATGGTAATCGCGACTCACTCATTTTACGGGAGAAAACCGCCTCAAAGACGAAAATCCTTTTCTCACGTCAATCTTCTCTCTCTTTACGCCAAACTGAAAAAGGGAGGAACGAGGAATTGTGCATTTCAGCCAAGTTACATGAGAAGAAAGAAATTATATCGAAATGTCACCTGCATAAAAAAAACTTAATTTCATTTCATCCTGGAAACATGTATTGTTGAAATTAAGGTGCATAAAGGCTGTCAGGTACGAAAAAGTAGATTAGTTAGAATTACTTTACTGCATGCCTAACAAATTACGCGTATTAAAGAAATACACCTTTCTCCCCTGTGTTAGCGTATCCTTCCGGTGAAAGTTGCTCATCCACCCACCTGAAAATACATACATGCCCACAGTCAAGTCAACACCCACCACCACCACAAAACCCAAACTTATCGGGAAGAAAGATACCCAGGAAAGAATGAATAGTCGTCGCCACGCTTTCCTTTTTCCTGTCGTCGTCGTCGTACATATGTCGTCCGATGTTCTTGATTAATTCTTTTATTGATTGGATATGAAATTGATCCCTGTTTTCTTTCATCCGCTTCTCCTCTCCTCGTCGAGTTGGAGCTTAAAGATGAAAGTGAAAGGCTTCTAATTCTTCCACACACCATTACGAATTCTGTGTGAGCCAAAACTCGTAAATTTGCTCTATATTATTACATATACCGCGTCTCTCGCTTCCTTTTCCTGCCTCCTCCCCAACTAACTTCCTACCCTCCACGTTCTCTAGATACCTACCATGTGGCCCCTTTCAATTATTAACCCTTTGATAAATTCGGCACGAGTGGGCCGAATACCAAACCAACAGCGAAAGCTACATTTGTAAACAGGTTCTTTCCTCGGAAAAGGAAATTCCCACATGATTTTACCACCTTCTTCTTTGACTCACCACCACCACCACATTCGTACATTTAATCAGTCTTTTTCCCCTCTGATGTGCGGATTGGTAGGGCGGATGTGTCGTCATTCGCGGTGTAGGAAGTAGTCACTGAGGAACCTAATCGTTGAACTCCTCGTGACCTAGTAATGTCTCGTAGAAGAAGAAAAGACCCAATCCTAACACGAAGTGAAAGCGAGACACATTATCGATATAAATTCTTCTTGAGGGAAAACTTTCACCGTAAAATAGTGCCGAAAAATTGGTACAAACACGTGTTTAATCTCTCTCTCTCCAACTTTCTCTCACCGCATCCATTCCATCCATCCATATTTCAATCCCTACATCTGCTTCTCGTCAAAAAATAAAAAGTAAAACCAACTTTTTTTCCTCAACTTCTTCCCCCCACCTTTCAAACACATGAGACAAACGATTGGATGTGTTTAGTGGGAAAAAATGAGCGACAAGTGAATTTGTTGCACAACTCGAGTCAAGAAATTTGTTTATTTTATTTTCACCCAGTAAGCCAAACTAAACCACTTTCACTTCCTCGATCCACATGCATGCACACACTCTGCGGGGATCTTGCTTACATTACAGCGACGCGGAATGTGTTAACGTTAACGGAATTTACTTCAAAACACGAAACACACAAGCTGTCCGGACAGGGATTCAATCACGTACGTAGAAAAAAAACACACGGTAGATGAAGAAAAGTTGCCTTCACGCTCGCTCGCCAAAGTTTTACTTTACATCCGTTTTTCCTATTTATGCATGAATGTCCATCCATCCAGCATATACTTTGTCCTGGGAAATGTTCCACTAATAATATCAAGCGACCAGGCCAGGCCAGACCCGACCATAAGCAGCAGGGAATTGCCACCACCCGCTTTATGACCCATCAACCAACAAACCTTTAACCTGCTGCCTTCATGCTGTTGCTCTCTTTCCGTCCGTGAAATGTGCAACCTTCTGTGTTTCCCTCAATCCAATCCAATCTACACCCCACCAAAACCACAAAGTAAAGAGAGAGAAACAGGAATTATTTAGTCGTGCATGCAGGCATACAAATGATGTCGAAAGGCAGAGAAATAATTTTGCATAGTGATCCCGCCTGCCTGCTTTTTTGGGCCGGGAGACTTTGCTCAGAGAGATCAACAAATGGAGCAATTTATGCCTTGTTGTAAAACGCAGAAATTGGCTTGACTTTGCCTTTTCCGTGGGTTGGTGCTGTGTTGTTAAACAACAGTTGGGTTGGTTTGGGCGTAAAATTCATTTACAAGGAGGTACAGAGAAGGGTCGGACGGGGAGAAAGTCAAGACTGGTCAAGACGCGACGACTGCAGGGAAATAAATGAATTAAACCGCTCCAACTTTTATAGCCCAATAATTGGATGTGTGGTGAATTATTAGGCGAATATTTAATCATCGCACTGCACGGTGGAACATGAAATAAATTTAGAAAATAACAAGGTCGGTTGCATACAGAGTAGTTTCGAGTTATTTTACGCCCCATAATTTATCATCGAGGAGTAAAGTGAAAGTTGGAACAAGTACGAAACACAACCAACAATACATCCATCCATGCAAAACAGATGTGAATTATGACCTGAATTATTAATTCTGCCAGGGAAAAGACCAACTTTGAGGGACGAAAATTGTGTATATTGACTCCAATCAATTCATTATTATTATTACCTTTTTACTTTCACCATAAATTGTTGTGTGGTTGGTTAAGCACTCAAAAATAATGCGGCGCACCGGCAAAAGTTCAGATATGTAAAAGTATAGCAAGCAAAACTCTTGGAAATGTAGCGGCCACGATTTGCATATTATATTTCATTCCATTTCATTACGTCACTTTGCTCCCTTCCCTCCCTCACTTTTTTATATAAATGGTGTAATATTTTGTGGTACTAAAACAACAATAAAATTCAATCCTGTCTACTTGCTGGGTGCATGGAGATGTCAAATTTATGCTGATTTGCGTCGGAATAAAAATGTTTGGGGTGTTTTTTACTCCTTTTCTAGGTAGTAGGGCAGTAGTGCCCGGGTGTGGTGCTTGGTTCGTTCGTGGGTGGGTTGAATAATATTGCCGCAATTTTTCTTCCCTAATGGGAATAAAGAAGCATCTTTTCTAGGTGAGGGTTTCTGCAAATCCAGTTCCACGAGGGGATAAAAAATGTATATTTCTCACGGCACAACTTTCCGCATTTAAAAACCAAAAAGTCAACACGACTCGGATACATACTTCATTCCTAGTACGACTACTTTTCAAAGTTTTTGCAATTTTTGGGACAACCTGCATTTTTCAAAGTCAAAGCAAACCTATAATTGAGGCTACTACACTCTTACTCAACATGTTTTCATCGGTGTATTTCTCATTAAAAATGAAGCACTACAAGATGTAGATTTCCGCTCCAATTTCTACGTCAATCTTAATCTCTGCTGTGTACTTACATAATCTAATACGTAATCCACCTCACTGACCATGATGGCCTTATCTCTTATTACGTATTGCTCTGCCCAACTTTCTCTCTCTCTCTCTCTCTACTTTTTCGTGCTTTCACCTCATCCCAAATTTCCCTCCGTCTTGTTTCTTATTTATCTCTTAATTCCATTTGATGTACAATGAAGGATTTATATTTAATGCGTGTCTCTACTTTATCCTCCGTCCTTCCATTATCATTCCTTGTCTCTTGACAAGGACAGCAGCAGAGTCCGTGTGGTGGTTGGTGGTATAATTCTTACTGGGTCGTCGTGGCCTGGCATGGTTCATAGCGTGTGGAATAGAAGAGCACATTTTAAAACGAAAGACCTTTCTTCACCCTTCCCGTGTCGTCGTCTTAGTAAAACTATGCCTCTAGATTAAACTGGACTGTGTGGAGCAGGGGAAATTTTGTGTGTTCTGCATAAGAATTTGGCACGGAGATAGTTTTGCATGTGTGTCCCACTTGACTCAACCTGGGGCCACCTTTCTCATAAAATGTGAATCTTATTACGTACATATCTCTCTTCCCATTAGGAGACAACTGTGCGGTCGAAAAATAACTAGGACCACCACACGATACGAAGTTAAGAAGAATCCGTGAAATCGTGATCATATTATATTTATGGAGGCTAACAAGCAAGAAACAAATGTGCAAGACAAGGAATGACTTGAGTGGGAGTTATTATTACGACGAACTAACGAGCAAAACATGTTGTCGCCATGATATCGTTTTTTAAAAGGAGGCACCAACAAGAACAACAATTATGATAGTATTATTATGATGACGCCAACCGAAAAAAAGACAATACGACTCATTTATTCGCATGCATGGCTGGATTGGGTGGCAATTTTTGGCTAGGTTTTGACTTGTTGTATATAGAGTCACATTTTCATTTTTTGGTTGGGTGGTTTAATTAAATTTTAATAAAGTTTTTGTCCCATTGAGTGTGATTAAGGTGTGACAGTGTTTCTGAGATTAATATAGAAATTCTTGTCGCATGCGAGTATTTAGATAAAAATGATGTAGTAGACTCTGTTCTGGAAATTAATATGGAGGTTAATCAAGCCAAATTATGTAATATTGATTCAGACAGAGACAGACTTTTCTGATCTGCTGAATGAACGGACTCATTCTTAATTAGGGATAAAGCACCCACACCCAGGCAGCAGACTATAAATTATTTATCGGTCGGTGGATCAGTGTACTATTTATAATTACAAGACCTGCTCAGCAGACAAACAAAAGTACATTATCCTAATTGCATCAAACACATAAAACATTACGTTACATTCATTACAATAATTTTCGTCTCTGAGCGAATCCATCCATAAGTCATGGAATGATTTATGGATTTATATGTATCTCCTCTAAACTAGATTAAATACTTGAATGACCTAACCTTTTCGATATGTTTGTTAACCCTAAATTAAAGGTGCAAGGTATAAATATATGGCTTTAAGGTGAACTAAAAATCATGAAATATTCAGTCCTTCTATATCTGAAGTGCCATTTGGTATAATTAAGAAATAATTAAGTTAATTAAATTAACAATAAATAGAATCAAAATTTTCATTTCAATAAAATTCCGGGATATCTAATAACAAAGAAAGTTAAGGAATTGAAAGTCCTGGAAGTGAAGATACATTATGTTGAAAAGTGTGTCTTATAAATCCGTATCAATTGTTTGTAATATGATTTTGGCAAAATCTGTAACGAATTAAGTCACAAATTTTGTACTTTATTTTGTTAAGCAAAAATGCCAAATTGGTAAAAGTATAAATATTTGATATTTTCTATAAATTAAAGATTCTGGAACTGTTTGTCTCAAAATTGTGTAAACTTTATATGAAAAATTATATTGGCGTTACAAACTTGACAGGAATTTAGAAAACGAATTTCATTTAAAAATTCACTTCAAATTGAAAATGCTACTAGTTGATTATCATTAATTATGAAAATATTAGATTCCATGTCCCATATTTTACATGCAACAGATAACAACGGCTCAACTACCAAACAAAGTATGCATATTTACAAATTAACAATAATTGACTCACAACCTTGAATTAAACGTTTCGCAAAGTATTTACTAGACATAAAATTATTTTTAATTCTATTCCTGTCCAGTCTTGTCGTCGTCAATGTGGACAAGTTACATACATATGGGGTCAATGTCAACTTAAACTCGAGTGATTATTACTTCATTATCTTATTTTTATTTGGCTACGAACCAGGTCAAATGCCAATTAAATTAGTAGTAGTGGAGCCACAGACGCTTACACAACGATTATTTATCTCAATAGTTAAATTAATTTTTAAACTATTAAAAGATTAGATTAGTCGCCTCTATTAAAGAAGTATTTAACCTCCGTTGTTATTTTGTTATGCAGTAAACTGGAACATGATTAATTTGTTACTACTACTTCGTCTGATATATGAATAATCATCCCTCTCATCAGACACCGGTTAAACGAATTTAATGGATAAGTGTGATTTATAGCGAAACGGGAGGCGTCAATCTTTAATTTAATTGCTGAATGTGTCTCGACAGGCGGATAATGGCAAATCTCGACGTCTCTACAGATTAAAAAGGATTTTGAGCTTTAAAATAAACCGTAGTAACGTTAGAAGTAGCTCACCCTGTCATAATTATTTAGACAGAAGTTAGCACTGAAGGTGCAAAATAAGCCGACAAAATAGATCATGACTCTTATACATTCTTGAACCGATGGTGCAATACAAACGGGAAAATATATAAAATGTCGGAATTACTTTCATTTAACTTTAGACCAAATGTGCTGAATAACCGCAAGTATAAAATTTATATATTTTAGCGTCAATGGTACAGAATAATGGAGCAAATAGATTAGAATAGAATTTTCAAATAATTTTGCATTAATGGTGCAGGATAATCGAACAAATAGAACATGATTTTTTTCATTGACATGATTTTTGGGGGGAAATAGATGGCCCACTTGTTACGCATCATTGATTTTTGGGGGGAAACAGATGGCCCAATTGTTACGCATCATTTTTAATAACCAATTGCTCGGTACTAACGGTGCTACTTATTCCAAAATTATAGTCCTATCTCGATCTATTTGCTGAATTAACTTGCACCATTTGCGCTCGGATTGTTCTATATCAATGGTGGGACCAAACAAGTCTATAACGGACAAGGGGATTTTTAATCAGCATCAATTGATGCAAAAAACTCGTCAACGGACGGACGGACGGACGGACGGACAGACAAGAGGAATTCAATAGCTCCCGTGCTATGCAGGGTGAGCTAATAATTAATTAAAGATTGAAAAAGTTAGCGAATCATTATCTGAAATTCAAGATTCCAAATTTTTGCAAAGAAAAACTTTACATACATATGCAAATTTTAATTACAATTTGCAATTTTGATTTAAATTTCGACACGACTGTTTCCCATCCATATTTCATTTTTCAACCAAAATACACAATAAATACAAAGTTTAATGAGCAAATGAAATTACTCAACATCAAGTGAAGCATGAAATGAATGGAATTCAATCCGACGAACCCCTCCCACGCATTTAATGTGCACGCATTTAAGTAAAATATGCACCCCTGTAAAATTACGATGATAAAAAGGTCGGAAAACAGTGCTAAAATAATTGTATTTCTTGTCCTACGCGTTTCCCATGCAAATAATGTCCATTCATCATCAAGTCGTAGCTACATATGTAAATATGAATGTAATGCGATTCTGCAACTGAGGAGCAGAACACGTACCAAATATGACCCCCTTTTAACCTTGATTAACAATTTACTTGTGGGGTACAAGGCATGAATAAAGAATGGCTCAATTAAAACATGGAATCTAGCAGTAAATATTTTGCAAGTTTGGTGAAAATTATTGATTTTTCGCGACAGAACTTCATTCCAAAAGTGGAAATTATTTATTTTAGCTCTATGAAATTAATTTAATTACAATTTAGAAACGGTGTAAGGAAAATAATTATTCAGTTAATTCGGAAGTTTACAAATATTTAAATATTTATGAAACTAGGATTAATTTAATTTCTCAATTTATAAATCCAAGCTAAAATGATAATGGTCTTATCTTATCGCTAAATATAGCTCAGTTATTATTATCGTAAATATGTGATTATTTCTTATCATAACATAATTTAATCACTTATTTGTATAATTTACCACAATTACGTCACACCACACCAACACCAAAAAGGCTCACTTTTCACCTGGTGTCACATTACTAACCTCAAAAAATGCATCTCAAATTTTTATCCAGGACTTATACCATAAGTAAAAGATTACTACATTCATATTTAATCGCACAATTCAATGGCATCATAAAATAAATGATACCATTCTTTTATTACACCCACCCACCCACCTCTAAAAAATGCTCTACATACATACATATTTACACCCATATCTCCAGAATAATACCAAAAAAGACCTTATCTCTCCTCCTTTTTAACACGAGTACCCTCGTGTCAACTGCAATAATAAAGTCTCCCTTATTACGACTTCCTGTCCCATCCCATCACATCATAATCGCCACACGTACATAAGTATTACATTTTAGCGAAAAACGGCATGCTGCCCAACCCTTTAAAAATCTGATTGCAATCCAGCCATTAAAAAAATGAATGTGAAATGCAACTCATGCCCTCAAATGAAATGTATCTCTCTCCGTATTATTTATTTACTGTCATAAAGTAAAGCCAGCCAGCCAGCCAATTCACGATACATGCAGACACGCTTTCATACATACAGCAGCAGAGACATAACAACAACAAGGCAGCTAAAAACATTCATTAAACATGGCACTGACACAACTATAACCAACTTTTTAACCAGAACGAATGCCACACATTTTACAAGTAAAGTTTTAACCAAACATTTTTGCAGTTTGCGATGCAATGCAATCCTCCATCTTCTCGACGGAGAAGTCATTTGACATGACATTTACTCAGTTAGCAGCAGTATTTCGCCTTGCTTTTTAGCTGACAGCATAATAGCCGGCTTTTACTGGCTCGAGGTTCATTTGCATTTTTGAATTTAATAAGTCATACATTTCCACTTCTGCAGCAGTGCAGGCAGTGTACAAATGTACATAAGTGCGTTAATTTACTTGAGTGCAAACTCTGTAAGGACATTGTGTTTTTCGTGTCTGCATTTATTTATTCATCTCTGTTGCACTTGTGTTATTGAAATCTGCATCTGAATCACAGGAGCAGCAGTAGTTGCATGTGTGCAACCAATTCTCGATTTAATTGGCATTGTACAAAAATCAGGACTTTGTTATACATAAAAAAACCTGGCCCAGTAATTGCTCCAGCTCGTCTCTCACCGAAGATTGATTCTGGATTATTTAATTGTGTATTTTTTTGTCCTAAAAAGCATTGGCTGCATGCATAATAAATAAATTTCTTTCTTTCGTCGTGAGGTGAATGAAATTGAATATGATGGCGCACAATGAAATATGACTTCGGCGAAGTGCATTGTTGTTTTTTAATTTCTTAAAACAAAAAAGTTAATTAACAATGAATTGTTAATTTTTCTCTTGTGTCACAAAATATGCAGTGATGAGTGACACGTTGATGTGTTGTTTTGCTAGCTTGGAGCTCCTTCTACTGCTGCTGCCGAGTGAAGCGTGGTGTGGTTTTTTAACATATAATTTTCGCAGTTTTTTAACTACTTAATCATATTTGGTGGTGCCAAGTTGTCGCAAATTAATTTGCATGCGGAGAGAACTTTGTTTAGAAGAAAATTGAATTTGAATATTCTTTAAGAAACGTGCCCAGTTATTTTTTTTCAAATATGGCTTTGACTAAATCCAGCGTCACGAATAATTTGTAAAATCGCATAATTTTTTAATTGTTTAGTACAAAGATGCAAATAACGGGACGCCGTTAAGAAAGTTGGATGGAAACCTAAAAGTGAGCATTTCCATTTTTGGCCTGGTACAAAACGGTACAATGTCAATTAGACAAGTTTAAGTGGTGACGTGATGGAGATAAATTATTCGACAAGATTTACACCACAAGACGAACGAGTGATGAGGTGAAGAAGAATTGAATAATGGAATTGGTTAATAATAAAAGTGTCGAGGTGGACAAATTGATTTAATTGACACGCCGGGCAAAAAAAGGAGTGTGAGGAGTAAGTAAGTACTAATTTATTGAGGAAGCTTTATCAAGATGGGATTATTAGCAACAGATAATTGCTTCTCCTAATATCCACCAGTTCTAGTCGAAACTTGTAACTAAAACTTTTTCGTAATTGGCATCAAAAACTGGCAAAAATTCAGTCAAAATTTTTGTTAAAGAAAAATTCAGTCAAAATTTTTGTTAAAGAAAAATTCTTCAGAAATCCCATTTAATATTTTTGCCACGGTTTTCCAAGTGGTTTGTATAATTTTGATTTGTTACCTGTACCTGTGGCACTGACATTTATTTAAACATTTGGCATCTGCAGCTTAACTTACTTCTTGACATGTGCACTATTTTTTTCGTACATACATTTCTCTTCAATTCACTCGATCTTCTCTAAAAGCTTAAATTTATGTACAAAGATTTAACAACCAGATACGATCGATTCATGGCACAAGTATTTATGCATCTCATACTTTTCATTGTGATGGTTGGTGTGTGTCACAAGTCAAATGCAGAATAATAACGTGCCGTTGTTATTCATTTTTTTTCTACAGAGTGAATCCAATCCATCCATCAATGCAAAAACTGACATCGACATTTCCATGACATGACACTGACTTTTTAAGCAGACAGATTATTTGTTACTTTTTGACTCACTCTCATATTTACACAGCAAAAGCACATTGCTACCACTTGACGGGAACATGAAATAAAACCACTTGTGCATATGTAAAATGCGTTACTTAATAATTTACATATTTTTTTTTTTTGATATGACATCACAGATAAGGAGGCAAAAGAATACTTACAATGAGCTACACAATAACAACAATGCAAATTGTGCGTAAAATGCGTGAGGATCATGACTAAATCTCATTTTGCGTTTGCACGCATGTGAAAAATAACGGAAAATTGCATGCATTGTTGTCAAAAATATGTGGCCGATAAGAGCCAGTGACATCATCATAATCGCTTCAGATCTCAATTTAGATTTATTATCGCAGTCGCAATTTTAGCGTCAAATTACACTCACACTCAACCGTCAAACGTCTCAATTTATTGGATTCTTTTATTTGCAAAGTTGCTCAGTCATTATTGGGATCAGCAAATTTGCATACTTGCAAATGTTTATATTTTTTGTAGACAAGAATGAACAAGAGTAGTCTTGTCTGAAACAAAAGTGCAATTCAATAATTATTTGTTACGCGTTCTTGAGATAAAGTGAAATTTGGGGCAGGAAGACGACAGGGACGCTTAATAAATAATTATTTTGCATAAACTGGATTTGGTCTACTTTCAAGAAAGAAAGAAAGGCTAATCAATAATGGAATTATTGATTAATTAGCTCTAAACGTGGCCAACCTTCAATCAAATCCAATCCAAGCTACATTCATGGTTGACTAATTAATTAAATATGTTAATTACTTAATTATGCAGGAATTTAGTTACACTTTATCTCACTCTATTTTACTTATGGGTTGATTCATTAAAGGCAAAAATCAGACCAAGCTATTCCTACATTCAATGTGTAAAATCTATAAAAAAAATGAAAAATAATGAAAAATAATATATCTAATTAATTCAAACATTTAATTCTTACATAAAATTTTAATTTTTGCGTCGTACAAATCATTCAAAATTGTCATTTTTTATACCTTGCAGAATAAAAAATTGCCTCAAAAACGTCCCACGCGGAAGAATGAGGACGAAAAGTGGGAAATTTAGCAGCCAAGGTGGGCCATATTTCCCGTCAATATGAGGATGCGGCGACCACACCCACCCTTAATCCCTGCGGTGGCGGTGGTGGTTGCCATCATCCCGTGCTGGCTCCTCATCATCGTCACTGCCGCCACCACCACCACGACCGGAAGTGGACATAGCAAGGGACCACTCCGCGATGGTGAGGGCAGCGTAAAGGACGACATCAAAGATTTCAAATTCACACAGCCCTCGTACAATGCCACCGTTCCGGAAAATTCGCTCGGATCCACACTCATCTTACCGTACACGGGGGAACAGATTTTCACGGGTGGAAAGGTTAGTTGGAGATTTTTTTTTAAAATTTATGTAAGAAAAATGTGTCAATTTTTCGAAAAAAAACTTTCAGAATCCTTCATCATCATCTACCGGTCCCCAACTAAAAATGGGCGTGTGGAACCCTACCAAACGACCCGTCCATTACAGCATAACATCCGGCGATACCTATTCCATGTTCCGGTCTGAATCCTTGCAAATTGGAGATTTTAACTTTCTCATTTTACGGGTCCGAAATAATGATCGAATTTTAAATCGGTAATTTTTTAAAACTTTAAAAATTATAGCGCACTCTTCTTAAATTATAACACATTTTTCTCCCACTATGTAAATCCAGTGAATTCAAAGAATGGTACAAACTCGGCGTAAAAGCAGATCTGTTGGATCACCACCACCCCAAACAATATTTCAATAATGCCTCACTCGCCAAAGCTTTCCCACTCGTGGGGTCGTCGTCAGACTTGCTGTTTGAGGAGGAAGGAGAGCATGAGACTGAACCCCCTCCAGACCAAAGTCAACCCCAACCACCCCCAGCCACCAAGATGTTCATCATATCTGAGGAAGTCCTACTACCACCGCCAGACAAAAGCAGCCCTTTCGGAGACGACACTTCGCTCCGAGACCCATTTAGTTTAGTCCAGGATGCAAACAGTGTCGGTGTCAGTGGTGGTAAAAATAAGAAGAATAATAGCAAAGTGTCGAGGAGAACTACTAAACAGAAGAGAGACGATGATGTGAACAGTGACGATATTTTTAGTGGTGGTGGTGGTCGTCGTGGGGGCAGGGGGAGAAAGAGAAACGGAAGTAGCCGGATAGAAAGTGAAACCGACTCTTTCGACACGACCCTTTTTCCCCCCTTGAGACGAACTCTGAGAGACGAAAAACTCAAGAAAACGAGCTTCACTCCGAGTAATGTGACGCGATCCGGTGGGGGCAAGCCTAACCGGGTGCGTGGTGGGAGTGGTGGTGGTGGTGCTGGGAGACGTCGGAATAAAAACCGACCCTCATCATCCCAGGAAATAAATGAGATTAACGTGGATGTCGACATGGTGAAGAGTGTAACTGTTAGAACTACGAGTAACAATGTGCCAAGTTATAATAAACGAGTGACAACGACAATGACCACGACGCCAACGACGACCACAACGACGACCAAACGTCCAAAGATGATGGTGGCGCAGCAACAGGACAAAAATGGCGGAATTATTTTGACCAGTGCGGAAACGACAGTTTTCGTGAGAGTGATTGATGTCGATGACAATCAGGTAGGAGAGAATGGTTCATTATTATGTAATCAGATGAGATCTTCTTTTTTATGATTTATTTTGGTCGTGTTACACTTTCAATGTTATCTTTGATAAATATTTGCAACGTGCGAATATCAAGGTGGCTTATTTTTTTTGCACATTTCTCAATTTTCTATTTTTTCAATGAGTTTTTTTGCAAACCTACCAAAATTGGATTTCTACTGCAAAATCCTGCTACAACTGCCCTCTCCTCTTTAAGAAGTTTTAAGCACTTGAATCCGAAAAAAGTAGAAAAAGTAGCTTAATGCGTTTGGCACATTTCAAAGTGAAATAAGCCAAGCTGAAAATATGTCAATTCTGTTACGAGAATACTAATATTACATAATTTTCGTCTGGCCAACACAAACTTTTGCTTGCACTGCTCTTGAGTTCGGTCCAGTCCAGTTTTTGTGCCAATAAGTAATAACGTAATGGAGCATATTTTTAGGGCAAGAAGAAGAGCTTTACCTTGTTCTCCTTTCGTAAGTATTTATGAGCGGATGTGGACGTCGTGGTCGTGGTTTGTCTGCTGGAGAGAAGAAGAAAGTTCTTCTTCTTTTCTTCTTCCAGGAGAAAGTTGAGTGTCAATATTTACATTTCGTATCCACTCCTCTTCTCCGTAACGGGAGAGGAGGAGACAACAACTTTTCCCTATATTTCACTCTCACCCGACTTTCACCAAGGAGAAGATTATCTTTCTCAGAGAGAGAAAAAACACGGGATGCATGTACATACATATGGCTCATGTTCAGATTTGGTCGCAATTTTACAGAAAATGAGGCTTACAGGTTTTGGACGAGTTGAACGCCAAGTTTATTATTCGTAGAACATTTGGTTATGAAACTAAAATTATAGATATTCCAACTGGAATTTTTTGACACAATCGAATCCACAAAATTCTTTACAAATTGCGTGAATTTTTAAATTATTTAATTTCGTTGATTAAGTTTTGTTAATCAATTCTTTTGTACAGATTTTGTGTCAATTTTACAGAAAGTGTAGCTTAGAAATGTTTGCACGGTTGAACGCCAATTTTATTTTCTTGGAGTAAATGCAATTATAAAAATAAAAGTACAGACAGATGCACGAAAGCCGCTTTATTAGTTGACACAACTCGAGTACATACTACTAACAAATTTCCTGATTTTCTAAATTATTTTATTTCTCGTATTAATTCTTCTTGAAATTAATTTTTTGCCAATATTTATGAACGCCTGTCATCCATTATCTCTTCATGTATGAGGTTAAACGCTTCTATTGTTCGCCACTTTGTTTCTCTGCTGAGTTGACTTTTTCTTTTTGTACTTTCTTTTGTCTACAGTTGTGCAAAAAGTCCATTTTCCACCATCATTTCTTATCTATCTCTCCACCTCCACCACTTTTACTCATACACAAGAATAAACTCGCTGTTTTATTGTTTCCTTCATTTATCCAGTCCAACCCATTCACTTTGCATTGTCATTTTTGCTTCGTCTTCGCCAAAATAATGATAATAATAAATGCATACAAATTTCGCAAATCTTGTTGTGCAAAATGTGTCCCCGTTTATTTATCTCGTTTCGAAATAATGAATGTCAAGAACACAACAAGGTGGAAAATAAATGAGTAATATAAACAAACCTGGCAAAAAGTCCTCCTGCCGTGAGTGACCATGGACAGGAAATAGTTTTCCTTTTCACCAAGTCTACGCAATTTCCTTCACATTGTAAATGTAAATTTATGTTAATAAATTATGTATCTAACAGTCATTTTTTTCTCTTTTTCACAGCCCGTCTTTGAAAGCCAAACGTACGACATCGGGGTCAACGAGGATGCCCCGATTTTATCCAAAGTTGCCAAAATATCCGCCGCAGATGCAGATATTGGGAGAAATTCAGAAATTTATTACAGGTAAAAATAAAATAATAAATCTGTTGTTCAAACATTTCGAGGGAAAGTTAAATATTGGAAAATTATATATTCTCGCGATTTATTTATTTTTATGTAAATTTTGATTTCGGTTTCGAGAATTATGTAAATTTCCGAAACCTTGTGGGTGACCCATTAGTAAAATCTGCGTAAGTCTCTCTCTCTGATTTAATAAGTTGGATGGAATCAACTCACCTTCACTTCCTGCGCTCTTCTCGCATCCACATTTCTCTCTCTGACAATTCCATTATTGCGGAAAGTATGCAAAGTGCAAGGCTAAATCTCTCGAGTACATTTTACCATTTATTCGAATTTCTCTCCGAAAGACTTGACTTTTGGTGGTGGCGACGACTCATCTGCCGCATCTTCCTCCCCCACTCGACGCTGACTCTTTAATCCATTTATTCTTCTTCTCCTTCATATTTCTTAAGGAAGGTTAGCTCTTTAGAGTTGAGTCATAAATCATTTGCATAAGTAAATAACTCACACTACAGGTTCTAGCTGTCGTCACTTTATATTGTATTTCACCTCTCGCACTATCCTCTTCTCACCCTCGACCCTTTTTCGATCCACGTCTTAATTGTTCATCCACCAATCCAAAATCCAACCAACAACAAAGTTCATCATCATTACGACGAAAAGTCTGGTTGATCTACGGTATAAAACGCACGTATAAAATACATAATTAAGTTTTGCAGCTAGTTATCAACAACCCAATCTCTCGCCGTTTAGGTCGTCATCCTTGCTTTATTTTGTTTTGTGCAGAGTTATTATTCAAAATTGAGAAGTTGAGCGAGCGGCCCCATAATTCAAAAGCCTACGTGGACGTGACGATGTTTCACCATTATGCAATTTTACCCCTGATAAATGATGACTTTCTTCGCATACCATTTCATAATTATTACGTAACGCGTGTAATGAAAGGTGGCAGAATTGGGTAAATTATAGGACACCCCTTTAATTTAATTCTGCTAGAGGCACAACCAACGACCACTTATTCTCGGCTGGAAGGCGTCCTCTCATCGCATGAATTAAATTAATGTTCGTCTTCTTCTTCCAAGAATCCATCCAATCTTTCCGCAGCCGTAAAAGCAGGACTTGATTCTTTTTAGTGAACGTCTTCTCTTCATCACGTTCCCACTTCATCCTAAATACGAAACAATCATCAATAAATCTCTGTTGTGAGAGAGAATAATACAGCTCCATCCAAAAAGTTGGAGTTGAGAGTTGAGCACACCACTTTCTCGTTGTGCCAGAGACTTTATGGCTGCAGGTGTGGATTGGATTGTAAATACCATTCAAAGAAACGAGTCTTAAAATCGTTACCCTTTTGGCGTTAGTGGTGGTGGTGAGGGGAATGTTGTTAAGATAAGAGTTCCGGTTTCTCCACTGCTGGATGGATTAGTTTTATGGGGGCAATTGTCTGGCAAATATTTGATTAATATTCATTCATTCATTCATTCATCCACGGCCATGCACCAAGTATAATCCATCTACCTCAAATACACGGGAGAGAGAGAGAGAGCCTACTTGTCACTGGTAGAGTGTGGGTGCCGAAGAAAGTGGAAAAGTTTTGGTCGGAATGAATAATTAAGGGAGAAAAAGAGAAGGTGTTGGGTGGATGATGGTTAGAAAATGGGGGAATCGATCATATAATGAAAATCTAATTTTAATCCTTTGTTCTTTATCGGGGTGATATTATTTACGACTTATGCATTTTTCGTCTTTTTGCTACTGGAAATCTTTGAAAGTTGGTGTGTTAAAGGACACACAACGATCTGAAAATCGGGTGGACTCATAGAATAATATATTTATGATAGCAAATTTAAAACAGTAGAAAAATTCCAGATGCAAATTTATATTCGTAGAATGTTTCTAATTTATGTAAGCAAGTGTTTTTGCAACTCGTCGGCTTCGAAATTATTTAATTAACCACATATTTAGATATCTAAAATAAATGCAGGAAATTTGACCTTCGGTCTGTTTCAAAATTAAAAATTACCAACTTTTCAAATTCGGCATTTTTGCTCAACAAACTATGAAATTTATGATGTATTCCGTTACAAATTTTGTTTACTACTCAAAAGCTTTGCCAATATGATATCGGCTCTAAAAAATTTCATGAGGATTTACAAATCACATTTTTCCAGCATATTTCCCCGCAATGTGACACACTTGTAAAGCTAACTTTCTATTTTACTCACTACTTTATTTACAAATGGAGCCTTTAACAACAAGCAATATGAATAAACTAGACCAATCCTTAGCATAAAAAGGGGTAAATGTCAACCTATAAATGTTCAATTCAATTATTGACGGTTAGTGGCTCTGCTGAATAATGGCTATTGAAAGTGTTACTGCCACACAAAATGACTCGTGTTAGGTTTCATTAGCCATTTTATTTAATTTTATTGACAATTCCACTACAAATTGAACCCAAGATCGAATCATGCACGTACAGAATTTGTTACTGCAAGTGTTTTACAAAGTTCGTGTTCTCGTCGAAATGCAACATAGTAAAATTAATTGAAACTTATTTCTTTGCTCGAACTAGTATATTCTTTTAAATTTGGGTAAAAATCTTGACGAAATTCATGCAAATTTTTGCGAAAAGTTCAAATCAGAAAACTTTATATTTTTTGTCCTTGATTTTCCAGTTTATCCGAGTGGTCCAACTCTTGGAGTATCGATCCCATCACGGGCATCCTGTCTCCTACACGTCCCCTCCTCGGCCGCACCGGAAAGGGCGACCGCGACCGTGAGACAATCCATATCAGGGCGAAAAACAGGTGGAACATGACCCCAACTTCTGGCTCCATCGCCGCCGTGAACATCCACATTCGTCCCGTCAATAGATACGCGCCACAAATCCGTGTTAATCGTCCTCCTCAGGTGAAAAACAATTATTTATGCAGATCCACAATTTCAGGCAAATTCTTCGAGAGAAAAGACTGACAATATTTTTTGCTGCCTCCTCAGGTCGAAGTTCGCCCGTATGGCGTAATTTACGCCGTCGTCTCAATCCGCGACGCCGACGAGGGAGAAAATGGCGTTGTCGATCTCGAAATAAAAGAAGGCGACCCCAACGGAATATTCCGCATTACACCGACATCCTCCCGGAATGAGTTTTACGTCGAAATGTCGCCAATTATTGCAACCAATTTGGGTAAAATTGAACGTCTTCATCAATTCAATTTAACCTTACGAGCAACAGATCGTGGATCACCGGCTAAAAGTTCTGAAAAGGTGAGTAAAAAAAATCTATCCTATTTTTTCTCTTAATTTTTTTCCTTCTCATCTGTCCGGGTGAAAGTAAAATTGGTGGCCCCGTAATAAAAAAAATGTAGCCAACCACTCATTCATCCGTCCATCCACGAACCTGAAATCTACAATTGAACCGTGTTACATCCGGTTTAATGATTATTTCCGGTCCCTAAAGACCTCTCGGTGGATTGGATTGGAAAGGAGAAAAATCATCGATTTTCACCAAAGAGAAAGTAATGTGGGAAAGAAAGTAACAGCTTTTTTTCTCTTGTGCTTTACACACTGAAATCAAATCTTGGTCCAATTTCTGGTCGGTCGCTTGTCGTCACAATCAAAATCTTTGACTTTCCCTTGTCTCTCTCCTCTTTTTTTTAAAGAACGAGAGAAAATCCAAAATTTAAAGGGCTTAACAAACTTTTATACGCTTAAAACTTGAACTTTCATCCCAAAAACTTTACAGAGTCGATGAGACTTAAAAATTAAAACTTTCCCCAACAACTAAAAGTAGAACTCAAAGACGAGAACAATTACGAAAGCCCTTCTTTGTTCATCCTCTACAGTGTCCACCCACCCAAAATAAGGGTCAATCTATCCGATTAGATTCTCTATTCTTAACGGAAGAAATAGCCATTTAATGCTTGGAGAAAGTCGGAAGAGAAAGGTTGACAAGTGACACTTTTTTTGGTGTATGAACCCACCCTTTGAATCTGCCTTCTCCTTTATCCACTTCCGTTCCTCAGAAAAAATGATCTCTTCCCCCACACAATATTTTGTCCACTTGCTTTCTCTTCCTGTCCCATATTTGAAACGTACCTATGTTTGAGTTACAAAGTTCAGATTGGAATTGGTTTGTGCGGGTGGTTTGGTTAGCCGTAAAGTAAGTAGTAAATAAATCCCTGTGTGTGTAGACCGAGGGGAGAAAGCAAGTGAGTAAAGTAAAGCTTTGTTGCTTGCTTGCTTGGTTTGCTTTCGCTCCACGGCGAAACTGTGTGGTTGGGGTTTTGTACGAGCTTAAATCAGAAAAGGAAGTTATTCACTTTGATTTATTTGTGCGAAACCTATTCTTCTTTCTTGTTTCGAAAAGAAGAAGAAATAACCCGCCCGCATACGCCACCACCACCACGACAAAGAAGTGGAGGAGAAAGTAGGGAGAAAAGAAGTGCGATAAGTTCAAAATGTAGCAAACAAAAGTATATACTCCACTTCAACTTCATTCAATTCATTCTTCAAGGTCCACTTTATTTTACTTTCTCCAATGGACCCGACTTTCTCCACCGCTCACACGGGAGAAATATGCTCCACATTATTGTTATAAAACACTTTGTTGTCGGTTGAACTACAAGTCGTTTCGTAATCGGAATGGATGTTGGGTTGGTGTCTCGTCCTGTTACGTAAGAAGAACGGGGAACCTTCTCTTTACTTTCACCCGAAATTCGAAGAGGAAACAATCGCCTTTTTTTAAAGGGTCGATTCCAATTCAAAGAACGGCGTTTTTATTTGAGATTGAAAATTCTTTACCACCTTTTCTGATCTAATGCGTATTGTCATTTTTTGTAGGAACTCCAAGTTCGCGTGGCGGACACGATCTGGTCGGAAAAAGGGGGAGAAAATACGGCCATTTTTGATAAGGATGTGTACGAAGTGGAAATCTCGGAAACAACGAGTCCACCGCATTCCGTTGTTTTCAGGTGGGTCTCATACTCATTGTTGGTCATTTAGATCTGTAATCAATTAGGATGACATATATTTATAACGCCTATTATGCAGACTGAACCGACCAAATTCCGCTGTCGGACTGTCCATCTCGAGTGGAAATGAGGGTGACGATTTCGTCCTTGAAGAGAAAAGCGGGGTCCTTTATACGAATAAGTGGTTGGACGCGGAGACCAAATCGACCTACACGTTGACCATAGATTCACACGACAGGAGGCCTGCATCTCAACAGCAGAGGAGTGGCGACTACTACAGGAGGAGACAATCCGTGGCCAAAATCATTGTCAAAGTTATCGACGGTAAGAATATTTTTCCATATGAAAATCTCCCTTCTGCACAAGGTCAGCCTTATAAATTATGTTAATTAAGTAGTATGACCAAGAACTTACTTTCACGTGTAAAACTTTCTCCACAAAGTTCTCTTTTGATCGCCTGCAGGGAACGACAACTCCCCCGAGTGGGAACCCATGCCAAATAACAGGTCTATTTTTACCGTCATGGAGAATGAGGCTGTCGGGACGAAAGTGACAAGGATTGTGGGTAAGAAACTAATTTCAATTTATTTATAAGTTATAACAGACATTTATTCAGGCAAGAGACACATCCTTTAATTTCATCAATTTATTATGTTGTTGTTGAAGCGTTTAAATGTATTATGTTTAATGTTTAATTGTAGCCAAGGACCGTGACTCGGGAGAAAATGGGTAAGCCCACCACCACCAACTTTTCATTACATTGTACTCCCTCATTTCCGCCTCTTTTCTCAATGAATGCACTGCACTCCTTTCACCGAAATAAATATATTTCTGTGCGTAAGTATGCGTGCATCGTGGTTAAGTGGTTTAAATTATTACAATTTTGAGCGATTTTCCTCTCCTGGACTTTCCCCGGGTTCATTCAACTTGGAGCATAATGAAACTATAAACAATTACGTAACGCACCGAAATCTGGGGAACTTTACCTCACGCCGCGACCATCACTTCACCACCACCACGACGGCCAAAGCTGTATAAAAGCGCAGTTGGGGTTTATTTTATTTTACGGACTCATTAGTGAATAGACGATGATGAACTTTCCCACTTCTTCCATAAGAAGAAGAAGAAGGAGTGCAGTTGAAGGAGAGAAAGGCTGCTCGTCAGAGTCATCACATTTTAAAGTGTCCTTAATTCTCTCACGCTTTCTCTCTGTTTGGTCGGAATAAATGCTCAATTTAAGATTATTGCCCCCTTCAGTGCAATTTACATTAAAGATTCCAAACTGGTACAATAGCTTTCAGAGGGAACAATGTACAGTGTGTGTGCATAGGTTCGTCTCTATCGTGGTGGTTAAAGTGCTTCGGAGAGATTAGGCAATTTAACGATTCAGTGAATGGGCAATTGACCACGACAGAGAAACGAAAGAACTTGATGCACAATGCATACAGGGTAAAAGCAACCATTTTGAAGTAATAATGACGAAATGACGATGAGAACGACGACGCCACGCGGAAAATAATAAGAGCGAAGTCGAGTTTCCGTGCTCTATAAATTATTTGGAGAATGGAATGATTTCTTGATATGGCAAAAATTGTCTCAATTTCCCCCCGCAGACTAACTTTTTGCTCACTTCTTATATAACTTTCTCTCTTTTTCCCTCATTTTCAGCTACGTAACCTACAGCATCGCCAACTTAAAACCGACCCCTTTCACCATTGACCACTTTTCCGGTGATATTCGCACTGGTCGTCTCCTCGACTATGAAATTGACCGGAGAGAGTTCAGTCTAAAGATTCGTGCGTCCGATTGGGGCCAACCGTCCCGTCGTCAGAGTGAGAAAGTAATGACGATAATGTTGAAGGACGTCAACGACAACCGACCACTCTTCACGGTGAAGGAATGCGTCGCCATAATCGACAAGGGGATCAAATTCGAGACTGAAATTGGGAGGGTGGAAGCCATCGATTTCGATCGGGAGGATGTCGTCATGTACAGAATTGTTGGGGGGAATGAGGACGCTTGTTTTGGAATTGATACCACAAGTGGGAAGATTAAGGTGAGATTTTAAACGGTGACCCCACAATTAAAAGGGCGCCATCTTTACACATTTTTTTTCCAGGTGGTCTGTGATCTCCGCGATGTCCGCGTCCCCAAACGTTTCCTTAACGTTACCGCCACCGATGGCGAATACTACTCGGACGTCATGTCGATCAAAGTTGAACTTGGTGGCGAAGGTCGGATGACCCATCTCAAAGTGAATCGAACCACACCTCCGTCCGAAAATGGTTCTTCGTCATCTTCATCATCACCTCGATCCGGGATCAAATTATTCTCCACGGCAAATTCCGTTTTCGAATGTGAGGACACCGGAGTTCGAGAGAGATTCGACCAAATGGCGGCCCTCAGTGA
This sequence comes from Folsomia candida, assembly GCF_002217175.1. NCBI lineage: Eukaryota > Metazoa > Arthropoda > Collembola > Entomobryomorpha > Isotomidae > Folsomia > Folsomia candida. The sequence goes on along the minus strand of NW_019091200.1, from coordinate 404,893 downwards.
GAAAAATAATCAGTTTGAGGATGGCGAGGAAGGCTTCCCCCCACTCCCGTCGAGATACCGGGACAACGTCCACACCCCGCAGTGGATCGATGTGCCAAAAGAAATCTCGGTAAAAAATATACTATTCTTCTTTTTTCCACAATTTCAAAATTATTGCATATTTTTGGCCAGCCATATTTATTTATTTTGCAAAAAAGGAAGTCGTTAGATTCATTATTGTTTGCCCCACTTTCACGATGGCTATAACTTTTGGGTGATTTGAAAAGTCTGAATTTTCCTCGTAATGGAATACGTAGCTGTTATTTATTTTTGTTATTGTGCGCCACCGGGTGTCCCAAATTTCTCGTCGTAATAATGACCATCGTAATGCGAAGTTTGGAGAGTTTTTACTTCTGCCGTGTGGCCTGGTCTGATCATATAAATCGATCCATTCATTTTATGTGAGGCCAATTCAACTAAATTGATATCCAGGTCCGAACATATTGTTTTGTCCGTCAGAAGTGGAGTTGAGTGGAATTTACGTTCACCTTGGATTTTGTTTGGATTTGGAAGAGAGAAAATGGAACAAATCAAACTTGACTCGTTTTCAGATCAGAGAAAGTGGTTTAGTTTTTGACTCTAGATTTTGCTGATTCATCTCCGTTCTGTAATTCTGGTCTGACTGAATTTCGCTCACAGTTTGACCCACTCGATCTACCACTTCTCATTTTGTCGTCGTCGTCTAGCCGCTTTTCCAGGGAGATGACTACGTAGAAAGGAAGTTGAACTGATGAGGTTTCACCGCCACGCTGAACCAAATCTAGTCCAGATGTGGGAAATGTTCAGCTAAAAGTGAAAGTTGTGGAGAAAGCAGAAATTATTATTATACTTCTCAAAGTGCGGCTTGAATTGTCCAAGTTCTCGAATTAATATTGAATTTCATCTCCTTCTCTGATATGATTTATGGGCAAACTTTGCGAAAATTACAGGCTCAAAATGTGCAATTATTTCGCAATGATTTTTTTCAACAAGTTAATTTCATTTGATTTCATTGGTATTTATTCATGTAGGTTTTCGAAAACACGTCGGTGGGGGTGACCGTGCTAAAATTGCGTGCTCGTGACCTCGACAAGGGTTACAATGGCCTCCTCACGTTCGTCATCTCGTCCGGCGATGAGGCTCACGGTGCTTGGGACATAGTCAACCCGACCGGAAGTCAGGATTCTGACGAGGGAGATCTCGCCCATCTTGTCGTTGCCGCACCGCTGGATCGGGAACAAGTTTCGTCCTACATGCTCAATATTAGTGTCTGGGATCAGGGCAAACCTTCCAAAGTGTCTTCCAAACTACTTTTTGTTAAGGTTTGCAAAAATACTTTTGGAAACCTCTGGAAAATGAAAATTCCATAATTTCGGGAAATTCTTGACACATACTTTCCCCTCTTAGGTCCAAGATTCCAACGACTGCCGACCGACTTTCACCAAGGCGGCGACCAAGTTGAAGATTGGGGAGGGTGGAGCCCTCGTCGGGGAGCAATTAGTCGGTCTCTCCGCGTTCGATGAGGACGAAGAAGGGACGCCCAACTCGTTAATATCGTATCGACTCTTGTCGCCCACGGAGGATTTCGCGATAGACGAAAAATTGGGGACGATACGACTCCTTCGCGAGTTGGATAGAGAAAGACAAGACTTTTACGAGCTTTTGGTGGCCGCGGAGGATCACGGCGTCCCAAAATTGTCCAGCATTGCGGTTGTATCCATACAAGTGGAAGATGTTAATGATTGTGCGCCGCGATTTGAATCTTTTGCGTCCATGTCGTCTCACTCGTCGTCATCAAGGATCGTGTCCGTCCTGGAAGACTGGCCGGTGGGTGGGGTTGTGACGCAGGTAAGTGTTTAAATAACGTATGTAGCAGAATGCAAAATATTCACCAAATAAATGATGCATTGACACAGGTGCTGGCACGAGACGATGATTTGGGGCTGGGGGGTAACGTGAGATACGCCTTGGTCGGTGGGGTCGGTGAGGAGGAGGACTTCGAGCTGGACGAAGTTTCGGGGGTGTTAAGGGTCAAGAGAGAGCTGGACTATGAGACGACCTCCATTTACAACTTGACCATTAGAGCACACGACATGGGGACGCCTTCTCTTTCGTCCGAGACATTTATTGTGGTTGAGGTAAGACCATTTGTTTTGTTTTTCACGTTTCTAGACTTTCTACGATAATTATACATCATAAAATTCAAAAAGCTTTGATCTTTTTACTGAATTTTTCTCACAATCTCCAGATTTTTATCATTTTTAAATCGATATGAAAAAGTTTCCACAATACATTCTCTAATTCTTCCTCAAATCTCATACTCATCAGTCGTCAGAGAAAGTTTAGTCTCTGCAGGTCTATTCACCCTACTTTGAGCTGCATCCTTACGTCACAGGGTTAAAGTTTGCATACTTAAAATCACCAACACACACAATCCATCCATCTCCCACGCTACATTTCCCACGACGAACAAACAATCTAAACCACAACTACAAAGGAAGTTGTCTTCGTTAGTCTCTCTCTCTTGCATCATCCATCCCAACTATCTCACCATCTCTACACCTTCTCCCCATTTCCGGTGCAACAGGATGATGCCAAACTTACACTACAACTCCAAACTTGCGTTTCCCTCTCTCCAACCAAATGCATACATAAATCTTTACAACAAATCTCTGAATAGAAAATCAGCCTACAACTGAAACTGCATAAAACGGGAAATTAAAACAACTTGGTCCCAAATATTTTGTGGAGGGGCTTTCATGTGACCCTTCCCGGCGTCACTCCAAGTAAGCAATTCTGTTTAGGGGTCTCAATCTATGGGGGAAATAGGATCAAAATATGAAGAGATTGGAAGAGTGGAATTGGGGGCTTAAAGTAGCCGAGAAAGTTTACAGTTTTGATTTTGAACTTTGTGGGACAAAGGCGAGACTAAATACCGAGTAAATCCTATTCCTCATGCTTGACGAGTGTAGTACGAGTGAAAGTGAAAGTAGAAGGGGAAGAAACAACAAGTTATGATGAATTGAAATGCAAGGTGCAGCCGGGACTCGCTTTCTTTTCTTTCTTTCCTCCTTCCTCTTTACGTAAAGTTGGGTGGTTTTGGTTAGTAGTTCTTGATTCCACCTGTTTTCCCAAGAGTCAAACTTTTAATTAGCTTAAGTAGCCAAGAAACTTTGAGAGAGGGGAAGGAAGTCAAAGTTTTTCGAGAGCGTGGTTTTCACCGTGGTTTGGTGGATGGATGGAAGTAAAATTTGGTGACTTTTCAAGTTCCGTTAAGTAATTAGGTAATGATGGAATGTACAAGGAAATGTTGGCTAATTAAGAAATAATTAATTAACCCGGATATGCAAAATTCGTAGTGTTTTTCTTTGGTCTGTCTTACACAGAAGAAGTTGAACATTCTCTTACAGGCTTTGTTTGTTAAAAGTTTGATGCATAACAAATTAGGAAAATTGTTGAGAGGTTTTTCATATTTTAAAATTTTTTGTAGTTTTTCAGAGTCGAATTATTAAATATTTTTTGTGTTATGCAAATACTCTGAATGGAAATTAGATACGACATGCATATGGTTGTATGTAGGTTCTTGTCGTTCTCGAGTCTTAATTCTCAATGTTTTTGTTTAGCGTTTTTTACAGGAGTTCATATTAATTTGCAGGGTTTGATTGTTACAAATTAGGGAAATTGTTGACAGACTTTTCAGATAGTTTTTTGTTTAATTTTTAAATTTCAAAGTCGAATTATTATTTTTTGTGTTGTGCAAATATTCCAAAAACATAAAAGATATAACTTTCTTCCGTAGCCGTAGGTTCTTGACGTTCTCGAGTCCGAGTCTTAATTCTCAATGTTTTAGAGTCTTTTACAGAAGTTCATATTAATTTACAGGGTTTGACTGTTACAAATTAGGAAAATTGTTGACAGAGTTTTCATATATATTTTTTTTTAATTTTTAAATTTCAAAGTCGAATGATTATTTATTGTCTTGTGCAAATATTCCGAAAACATAGAAGATATAACTTCTTTCTTCCATAGGTTCTCGACGTTCTCGAGTCCTCCACATCCATATCTTTCTCGGAAGTCGCGAAGGAGACCTCCCTCCCAGAAACTACGCCGGTCGGATCCTTAATCACCCGGGTAGAACTGACTCCTTCCTCCGCCCTGGAACACTCTCTAGTCACCCTCACCCTCGAGGGCCCTTCTCGCTACTTGTTCACGATTGACGAGACCGGCTCTGTCCGAACGGGCCACACCCTCGACTACGAGACACACCCGTCTCACTGGCTCGCCATTCTCGCGAAAAGCGTGTCCAGTGGGAAAACTCTGGCAAAAATGGATCTCTTCGTCAACGTGACGGATACTAATGAATGCGTGCCTTTAACGACTGAACCGGCGTACAGGTAAGGGTTTCAAAGCTCGTAATGAAGGTGTCCCAACGTGTGCTGTCGGATTTTGGCCAAATTAGTGTCCATAAATCACCAATTTAATTAATATGAAATTTGCAAAATACATTATCTGCCAAGTTTGGCGGAGATATTTACATTGGAAGAGGAGAAAACGGGCCCCAAAGTTGAAAAATTTTACACTTTCCAAATTTGTTGTGCGTTTTCTCCTCTTCGGATGCAAATATCTCTGCCAAACGTGACCATTTGGAGATAATGTCTTTTGTAAATGTCATACTAATTAAATTTGCGATCGGTTGAGACTAATTTCATCAAAATCGGAGAGCATACGCTGGGAGACCTCCATAGTTAATACCACTTCCGGGCTAACTTTCTGCCCCCACTTTACACAGAGTATACCTCTCCGAGAACACCCCACCGAGTCACATCTTCCTAAAATTATCCGCCTTCGACTGCGACCCTTCCGGCCGATTGACCTACTCGCTGAAAACATCAACCCCTTATTTCGACATTGACCCGACTTCCGGTGAACTGGAAACGACCGACATGGTTCTTGACCGGGAGAAACAACCCGTCCACATTTTTGACGTTATTGTCACCGATGGTGGCGATCCCCGACTTAATTCAAGCACTCAAATCGTCGTCGTTCTGCGCGACGAGAATGATAATTCGCCCCGATTTTTGCACAAACGTGGCATTCACACCATTCCCGAGTTGACGATTGACCTCCAAGGTGACCAGCCCACGTCGGGTAAGAAAAAAATGCACCCAAGTGACTCCAGTGCCGGGCTGAGCGAGGAGGACGAGGACGAAGACGAAGAAGACGACGAGGACTCGGAAGATGACGACGAAGAGTTGAAATGGTCCGATTGGAATGTGATTGAGGAGCAAGATGGCATGTTTAGTGAGGGGGGCGGTTGGAAAAAAATATTTCAGGTGAGCAAAATTTCCATTTAAATTTGCATTTATCTAGCAAAATTGAAATGCATTTTCAAGATTTGCAATACTTTATAACATTTGTGGTACTAGGACTCCGTTAATAATTTATGATTTTGATAATTTATTTAGATTTTTTCTATCGATATCGCATGTAGTAGATTTTTGCAAATGATGCTTGTTTGCAAAAAAATAAAATTTATTCTAAAAACATTCCTAAAAAAACATCAAAATCCCGCTCTATTTATAAATTATAATGTTAATAATTCCATTTTTCCAATTCCCAGGTCGTCGCCTTCGACAGTGACGAAGGTGTCAACGGTTCCGTCACGTACCGTCTCAAATACCGCGTGAGTACGAGCATAAACCAGGTCGGGGTGGATGGCGCGACCCCGCCGCACCCACAACAAGCGCAACAAGCGGTCCACAAGGAGGACGAGGTGTACTCGATAAATCCCACGACGGGGGAAATCTTCACGTCCGCTCCGCTCATTAAGAGCGACACGATGCTCAAGTTCATCGTGGAAGCGACGGACGGGGGCAACCCGGCACAAAGCACGGAAACCACGCTTATCTTACGAGTCAAGGGGATCAACAGGGTCAAGTCACAACCACCACAAATACTTATACAAGGTAAGCTAATAAATAGCAATTTTTAATAATATGCGTAAATGTGGGAAATTAGTTGGAAATTCGAAGAAAAAGACTTTATTTTCTCGAGCTTTATAGAATTTATGAATAACTTGAAATAGTTTTGAAATTTTGGTTAAATTAAGTTTAGTAAAATTTTGCTAAATATTTTTTTTTTACATTTTTTTTCAAAATGTGAAATGATAACGCCGAAATAAAAATTTTCCAAAATTATTCATTAAAATTATGAAATATAGATTGAACAACTTTGTTTTGAAGCTTTCGGGTGGTATCTAGTTTGCACTAATTTTCTAGAATTTATGAAAAAATTGAATCGTTTTGAAATTTTGGTTAAATTAAGTTTAGTAAATTTTACTAAATACATTTTTTATAAATAAAAATAAATACTAAATATTTTTTGCGCAATGATCAAGTCGAAATAAAATCTTGCAAAATTATTCATTAAAATTAAACAAAAAGATATTTAACAATTTGCATTGCCAAAAAATTTTACCCAAATTAAAAATTTCAGACGAAACGGTCATCCAACTCACCACGAAGGAACGTGCGGGTTACTCGGTCGAAACAATTGATGCCATCGATCCCGAGGGGGAGCAATTATGGTACGAAATCGTATCAGGCGATCCCTCCCAATACTTTATAATGTGGCCGGAATCCCAGAATTTAATCCTGGCCAAGCGAATCCCCAAACCCATGGATTTCAAGCTCAACATCAGCGTCTCGGACGGCGTCAACCCCGTATTTGTCCAGGTATGCAAAAAGTCAATATGTGTATATCATTAATTTCGTCACAAAATCCCGTCGTGTTACACAAGTCGTCGCAAAATCAAACAAATTACTCTCTTTTCATCCTCATCATGATCATTAATTCGCGAATTAATTACTCAACTGCGTAGTATTTAGCACATACAAACGCCCGCCCATCCACCTACCTACGTATTCGTTAACGTGAAATCTTTTCATTACTTAATTAGACTTACCCACGACAAACATGGTGGTCCTTTGAAATTGTAAACTTTGAAGTTTAATTTGCTCACATTTTCCTCCTGCTTCCATGTCATCTCATCTGTCATCATCATCATCATCATCATTTCATCCATGATCGACTTCACGAACTCGCCTACGCAGCTAGAAAATCCGCCACATATAAATAAATACCCAAGGATAGAATTCCATCGCAGTGTTGGTTCCTGTTGCCTCTTCTTCCTCTTTGTTTTTGCACTGTTTTGCACACCCAGTGCCCACGAACCGACCGAGTTCAATGGAACGAAATGAAACCATAATGGTGAAAGTCAAGTGAAGGAGAAAGCGCGGTCGTGTTGTCTGGCTGAGCTGTCTTTCATCTCTTCTTCTATCTCGTCAAGTTTGGTTTTGGGAATCAGATCCGACCCAAAGAATTCAATCCTCTCGACTTTCACTCCACTTTCACACTCATTTCTGTCTTTTCTTCCACGCCACGCCACCTTATCAGGAACATCGTCGTCCTCGTTGTCATCCACAATGCAACGTGTGTACCCGAGACAACGAGACAAATCAAATCATGTCAAAAACTGCATAGTCTCACTTTACCTAGTTTCACGCTGTACTAAACCATACTAACTGCCACTTGACAGGTCAAGGCATCCTGCTGAGTGAGCATTTTCTCTGTCTCCTCTCGGAGTAGAAATACTACTCTTGTTTTATCTATTTTGCATAATTTTCACCCAAAAAGACTGGCTAAATTATTAACCAAAATGTGCTGACTACTCTACTTATAAACTTTGGTGGATTCCCAAAAGATAAATTCTGTAACTACTTAAATGGGTAAAAATTTTATGAAATTTGTATTCCAGCTTTTCGTCAAAGTTGTCGACTCTCCGGGAGAATCTGCCCTCATTTGGTCGCAATCTTCGTACACCGCATCCATCCCAGAACAACAGACTCCCGATACGACCTTATCAGCATCGCCGTCTTCCCTCCTCATCGCCAAGGTGTCCATCAACTCGACCATCTCGCTCACCCCGCCACGCGACAAGCACACCGACTCGGGCACCATCCTCTACGGATTTCACAACGTGCAGGACTCCCGCAGTTTGCAGCTTTTCTCCATCGACACGATCAGTGGGGAGGTCACCGTGCAAAAGGGTGTGGCCGGACTGTTCGACAGAGAGACGATTCCGCAACACATTCTCACCATCAAGGCGAGAAACCCCACAAACACGTACGGATTTGTGAGACTGGTCGTCAACGTGGAGGAGTGGAATGACCACGCCCCCATTTTCTACATGGCGGATGGAAGGTACTCAAGGATGGAGGTGCGAGTCCCGGAAACGGCCGCAGTGGGGACGAGGATTGCTCAGGTAATTAAACAGTTTTCACTAGTTTTAAATCGTTATTTAGTCTTCATATTGCTGGGTTTATGTGCAAACTTCTCTTTAAGTTAACAAGTCAATTTGCATTTATCTAGTCATTTCGGTATATTCGGTTAGAAATATTTGTCCATGCTCAAACTTTGCTCAATTAAACTATATGCCATCCCATTTTCTGGGTTACTCGTCCACTTTGTCACGTGGAGAAAGCGAAATGAAATCAACCCAGTGCCCGATCAAGCTAAAGCTTTCTCCCCTTTCTCATGTGAGCAGATTGACTCAACTTGACATTTATTGCCCTGTTTGACTCACAAATCTCGACCACTCCAACCTCGCGATCTGATCTCACTTTCACTCATTCTCCTTCCCTGCATACATGCATACACAGAGTTCTGCTGTCTGTTATGTACTTTCCCTATCTCGCCACCCACCCCACCCAATTCCGCCTGACCTGGCAGAATCCTGTTGAGTTGACAGAGTGAGCGACACTCATTTCAGCCAGGTCAAATTCAATTCCAGTTTAACGAGATTGTCCAGATTCGTATTACAGGGAAATTCGAGACTCCTTCCTCCTCTTAATGATCGCAAAATGTAAAAATAACTGGACCTCGGTTTGGTTGTCCAAAAATAGACTTCCCAAAAATATTTACTCTTAACCCTCATCAATTCAACACTCCTGCTCATTAGCATAATAATAAGCAACCCTCATTCGTTCGTGGTGAAAGCATATATTTTATTGAAATTTGTACCCAAAACCAAACCACTCGCATCCTTTTTTTTAAAAAAAGAACTCGAAGAGAGAAATCTGTTCCCTAAAATGAATTCAAATTCTATTCATTTCCTTATTTATGTTTCCTTACACGAACGCCGTTCCAATTCCCAAATGAGGATTCGAATAAAATTCAAGAAATTTAAGTACACATGGAATCGCATCTGGCCAAAGCTGCAAGATATGGGGACAGATTTAGATTTATTGCTTTGAATCTCTGCGCAATCCAATCTATCCAATCCAATTCAAGAAAGGAATAAATACTACACGACTGATAAAATAAAGTAAAATGAAGTAGAAACCCATTTCATTTCCTGATTTAAAGAAAACCTACTTTCACTGGAGGGAGGGAAATGCAGTAAAAAAAGACGGGATTTTATTCCGGGGGACCAGCTTATTTTAACCAGGCTTCGAATTTGAATGAGAAGTTCAGTTCACGTATGTGTGCAATATTGGTTTTGGATTTCTGTCCTTGTTTTGATCTTGAGAAAATGGGCTTGAATTGAGTGTGACACGGTTGCCTGGAATAATGTATGTAGGCCAAACCAAACCCAAGTCCCTACGGAAAAGGAAGCCGAGAGAAGTAATGTAAGCTAACGTGCGTGGTTTGGTTGGGTAGTAATGCGAAATCAGCACATGAATAGATCCTCAACTTTGTGTACGACCATGTTTTTGTCCCCAAGTTTGATTTGGTTCAAGTCTTGTGGGAAATTTCGGAGGTGGCAGCATTTCCAATTTTATTTGAATTTCATTATCTATTTTTACCTTGTATTGTGAGATAAATATGTATTTTTAAAAAATCGTGGGTTTATTTATTTACTTCTTTACAATAATATTTACTACATAACAATTTTGTATCCTTATTTTCGCACAGATCGAAGCCTTCGACCTTGACGAAGGTGACTCTGGTCAACTCTCGTACTCGATAACCTTTGGCAACATTGGGAACACTTTCCGCATCGATAAGGACACCGGCTGGCTGACTTTGCAACGTCCCATATCCGGGTCTCGAGCGAATACGGAGTATCTCTTAACCATCCAAGCCCTCGACGGTGGGACGCCCCCGCTTTCTTCGACCACAAGTGTCACAATTATTCCCACTCTGCCAAATGACGACGAAACCCTCGCCCTCGACTGTCGGGGAGATGACGAATCTAATTTTGGCCGCAATTTGGCCCCACTTTCCTCACTTCCTGGAAAATCAGGTGGGAAACAATCAGGCGGACGGGCTCCCAGCAATCAGAGAAAGACCGTGATGAGGGTCCGTGTCAAGGAGAATGCTCCCCCAGGAAGTTATGTGACTACAATTACGGCCTCAAACTCGAACAGTGCCTCCGTCTCGTTTGAATTGGAGGAGAATAAGAGCAACATTTTCTGGATTGATCCATCAACCGGTGTCATCTTGGTTGGAAAGGGGCGTGGATTGCTAGACCGAGAGAGTAAATCGAGTCACGAAATTACCGTCAAAGCTACCAATTTGGTGAGTATTAATCCCTCACTTTTTCCCCTCAGGGGGCAGAAAGGAGGAACACCCACAACTTTCTTGGGACATACAAATTTTTACATTGTGTAATAACAAAGGCTAAAATTAGCGAAAAAGTTAGAGTGATTAATTGCAATCGCGTATGAACAAGTAAATACATACCTGGACTTGGTTATGACTTTATCTACACGTCGCCTTACCTCTACGACCAGGTTTTTGACACCCGACCCGACTTTCCCTCTCCATTCTCTCGAGAAACTAAGTAGAAAGTTGTTTATGACCCGAACAACGACCACATTTAAGTTTTAACTGTGGTTACAAATGGCCAAAGTTTTACCTGACTGGACATTTTGTTTCTCGACTTGTGGATTGGCTTCAAGTCGTGGATAGATTGTAGCATCAAGAAAATTGGGTCGGTGAAAAAGTGATAAAAACTTGAAAATATTAGGTATACGACCCAGACTTTCTACCTGTGTTCCAATAATCTTGCCATGTTTTCCACCCAAGCCATGAAAAAGCTAAACAAACATTCCCCTAAAATGTACAAGTTTTGATATTATTTCGCGAAAAAAAAAGAGTTATTTTTCTGAAATTGAGAACACCAAATGTCCATCCAATTCCGGGCAGACAAACAAATCAAAAGTATTTACTAGACAAACATACAAAGTCATAAATCTGTCTGGGGCCCTCTTCTTATCTGAAGAAGAGGATATACACGGTGCACCATGTACTTTTAGGGGCTCACTCTCACTTACCCAATAAACTATACTGGTTCTCACAAATTTCTATCTCTCTATCAGGCTCCGAAAACCCATAAACTTTCACCCCGTTCGGCCCCGATAACGGAAACACTTCACCCCAACAACTTCTCTCTCTCTCTCGTTTTAAAATTATGGTGTAAAATCCACCCTAAATTTGTTTTCTTGTCAATTTAGCGCGGTGCTACGGCAAGTTGTCGTGTCGTGGTGGATCTTTTAGACGAAAATGATCACGTAAGAAGAAAAACCGAATTGGGAATATATTTATGAGAAAAACCCGGGTGTTTATTATTTGCAATGTTTTATAACAGAGACCTTTATTCACAACGACGCAATATGACGGGCTGATTAGAGAGGACGCCATGCCGGGTACGCTCGTGCGAAAGAAACCTGCACCACTCACTGGAACCACAAGTACGACAGTTTTGGGAAGTGAGAGCAGTGATTTCATCGAAACTGAGAAACGACCCTTGGTCCTCGAATCGTCCGATTTGGACGTTGGCATTAATGCACTCGTCACCTATTCAATCATTGAGGAGGAGGAAATGAGAAAGGTAAAAATATTGTTTTTTTTATGTACGTATTGGTAACTGCACCGCACGTCGCAGGAATCTTGTTCAGTTTTAATATTTTAAATTGTTTAATAAAGTAGTATTGGCGTTATAACATGTCACATATATAAATTTAGAACAAAAACGAAAAAATCTATTTAGGCAAACAGTTTTGATAAGTTATTTTCAATCAAGTTTTGAAAAAAATATATTCAGTTGAATTTTCAATTTTCAAGAATTGTTCAGCCGATTTAAACAAAAATTGTTCAGTCGAATTTTCCACAAATTTTAATTCAATCCCAACTTAACCACCAAATTTATCCACAAACTTGTACAGGTCTTTCACATCGATCCCTCCACCGGTGCTCTCGTCCTCATCACATCGCTCGACTATGAAAAACGTTCCGGATACGTTTTCCACGTAAAAGCGACCGACGGCGGAGGTCTGACTTCTCCCAACGTCGCAACGGTGAACGTCTCCGTGGAAAATGTGAACATGAAACGACCCATCGTGCTGAACTCGCGGGTCGAATTGCTCCTTCCAACCGGTCCGGACGTCTTGGTGGGTCGCGTCGAAGCCCGAGATCCGGACGGCGACGAGTTGGAGTTCAACATTACGCGAGGAAATGACATGGACTGGTTTAAAATTGGGAGAAAATCGGGCGAAATCAGAATTGGCAAGATGGCCCAGTTCCCCGTGACGGGGAGTAAAATTGTTTTGGAGGTAGGGTAAAAAATTTTGTAAAATATATTGCAAAATTTTTTACATTTCTTAAAAAAACTAGATAAATGTTGGCGACGGGAAACACTGGACAAGTTCCACGATGACGATCACACCCAAAAACATCGAGAGGAATCCAACCTTCTACTTTACCAATTCGACCTTTGCCACCACCACGATGGAAAATTCTACCAAAATTATCAACTTAATTAGTCTCGGCGTAGTCGGGGCATTTATGAACGAGCCCTTAAAATTCGAACTGCTCACACCCACCCCATATTTCGGGGTACGACCAACTTCAGGCGTGGTTTATACGACTGGAGAAAAACTGGACAGGGAAGAACAAGCCGAGCATGAATTACTCGTTCAGGTAAACACATTTATATTTTTTTTATCTATTTGCATGTCCACGATTACCTACTTTCATAAAATACAAAAACATTAAACCCCCAATGACAAACACGTCCATCCCACTCGCTTTCTCCACTTACTTTCACCAAGTGTGTAAATTATGCAGATTACATATTCAACTTACTTTCAACAATATGCATCATTAACAAAGTGAAACTAATTAAGGCGAAAATATACAAAAGTTTTACAACCCTTTTTACTCGCTCTATTAAATAAACATGTACTACAAGCATAAAATGTGTGTGTAGCAACTCGCTAAACGAGCTACTACACGTACACAAACTAGCTAACGCATCTCGAGAGAAAGAAGAAGACACGGGAAATATAATGCAGATGAGAATCAGATCACCAAAACTGAACCATCTTCACCACCACCATCCATCCTAAACTTTCTCTCTCCTGGTGAAAGTTGCAACCTTCTGCTTTCCGGATCGATTTCGTGCTTACTTTTTTAAGCTGAGGAGTGGTGGTGGGTGTAATAAAGTTGGAAATGTGGGGTATGTATGGATAGCTACATACAGAGCCGTACCGCGAAATTGTCAGGCCTGGTATGAGCTTAAGTGCCGGGCCCTTTCATAAGTTCAATATTTTCGATACTATGTTATCGCTTTCGCTCCAGAATACTAGGGCATTATGGAACGAAGCAGATAATATTCTACGAGTATTCAGAGCACATTATTTTTCATGGGAAAATGGTGACATTTACTTGCGCTCTTAACTCAGCCATATTTTTGAAAACATCGGCGGGACGGAGAAAAATCAATTACATGAACCTAAGTTGCACAAATATTCGAATATGACATACTTTTCGCTACTTCCCGCTACTTCCCAACGCTTCCCAAACCCTTTGCGATTAAATACTTTTCTATCCATTTTAAAAATTTGAAAAAGTGCCAGACTCATTTGGAATTGGCGAAGATGCAGGTCCCAAAACTCAATTCCTTTTAGTTCTTAGAACACTTATTGTATTATTTCTTGAATTCAGGTACATATTCAAAAACATACAGTATGGTGAAAAGCCAACGGTTTAGCTGAAAATACTTTTAGAATTGTACCAAGCGGTAAGAATAAAAAATAAATAATTGTCAGCATTTGGGCCTGAAGCAGTCAGACTATCAATTCGATGACGCCAGCGGTCTAACTCCGATTTTAACAAAACCACGATAATTATGGAACTTCAGACAAGTACTTAATAGAAAACGTGTTTCAGGATTTTTCATAATGCTCAGTTTAAACGAAATTATAAAGGGATCCGTAAGAGACAATTTCCATTTTGACCGTGACATTTTCTCGCGAGGGAGAAAAATACAGATTCTGGCTTACGAATTCCATCATAAATAATTTCGTTTTAAAATGCGTGGGCATAAACTGGTTTCCTCGGATTTTGACGCGACCACCTTTAAATTACTCACACATTGAAACAACCCGACCCGTAATTTTCGTTTTCCTGAATGTTCGTGTTTTCGGGTGTGACAGAATTTTTCAATACATTTTCAGCTCATTCAGGATTTTTCAAAGTTGTTAAGCTTGAATTTTTAACGCTATTTTAAAAGTGAAAGAACGTAGTTGCTCAAAATTACTTCCATAAATTTACAAAAACTGTCTTTCCAAAAACTTTTAACGTTCAAAATTTGTATACAATTTCGGGATTTTGAAAATATGCTCCAGACCAGAAAATCCGAAAAACTCAAAGTTTTTTAAATGTAGAATTTTTTTGAACTCAATATAATTTTGTGCAAAAATGTTATTTCATTTTTTAAATAGGGTCAAAATTTAAAAAGTTTCATCACTTTGAAAAATCCAAATTTGGCTGAAAATGAAGTCAGCTTATTTCCTTGTGTGGGCAATAGAGGTGAGCTGGATCGTCATTTTTTGAGATCCAATCCGTCCAAATCCATTTCACCCAAAAAATTTCGGATCCAATCCATCCAAATCCATTTGGCCCAAAAAATTTCAGATCCAATCCATCCAAATCCAGTTTGATCGGACCAGGGCATGGATTATCCAAAGAATAATATATATATAAACTCATGGTTAGTGTTCGGGATAAATCTGATTGGACTGTATATGTGTCACAGTGTGTGCCATGCAACAAAAGTATGGGCCATTTAGTGTTAGGATGAGATCGGAGTGTTAAAAAGAACACTTCCTGATATTCTTTATGGTGACGAAATTTATCCAATTCATCCAAATCCATTTGGCCCAAAATTTTTCGGATCCAATCCATCC
Organism: Folsomia candida; assembly: GCF_002217175.1. NCBI lineage: Eukaryota > Metazoa > Arthropoda > Collembola > Entomobryomorpha > Isotomidae > Folsomia > Folsomia candida. The sequence goes on along the minus strand of NW_019091200.1, from coordinate 389,621 downwards.
AAATCCAGTTGGATTGGATCGGGCCATGCATTATCCAAAAAAATGGATATCCAGCTCACCTCTAGTGAGCAATTTAAGATTGGTCCCGTCAAAATCCGAGGAAACCAGTTCATGCCCACGCATTTTAAAACGAAATTATGATAGAATTCGTAAGCCAGAATCTGTATTTTCTCCCTCGCGAGAAAATGTCACGGTCAAAATGGAAATTCTCTCTCACGGATTCCTTTATAATTTCGTTTACTGTATGAAACTTGTCATGTAAACTGTACTGGTAATCATCTTGCTATGTAACTTGAACAGAATGCTAAAATCTGTCGAATTGGTTAGTCATTTCCATGAATCCAAGTTCGTAATATCTGTTGTTTTCGAAAAATTGAAGTTTGATGTAACCGTTTTACTGTTAAATGATGTAAAATTTTCTTGTCGTACTCTATGGGCCGCTTGGCCCGAAAGAGTGGTGAAATAAAGCAATACAATACAAAACTTATAATTTTGTTTAAACTGAGCATTATGAAAAGTCCTGAAACACGTTTTCTATTATTTGTCAAAGGCTCCATACTTGTCGTGGTTTTGTTAAAATCGGAGTGAGACCGCTGGCGCCATCGTATTGTAAGTTAAGGGTCCTAAGTTCATATTTACCTAAGTTTGTCCCTGGGTTAAGTTAAATTTGCCCCTTATCAAGGAACATTTGAGTTGCCAAAAAGCATCTTTGCTTTATTCACGTTGAATTTTTGCAAAGTTCGCATGTTTTCGGTTTCAAGAAATTAGGTAATAATGTAGATAGTAACTCTTTTCATACACAGAATTCCCCACAATCTCACAAAATAAGTATAATGTGTAGCATTGCATATGTCGAAATTGTAACTAAAAATTGGTAGCCATGAAGTGATCCTCTCCGATTTTTACCCTACAAGTCACAAGTTTTAAATTGCTCAAGCTCAGAAATAAGTCGACCCATACTTTTAGGTTTTCTTGAACCTAATTTCTTTTTTAGCTTAATTTCTGAATGAAGTTTCAGCTAAAATCATGATTTAACATTTAATTAAAATTCGAAAGCCAAATATTAGAATTAAAAATTGTAGATACGTTAGCTCTAAATTCATACAAAAGTGGAAGCCAATGAAATTCATACAAAAATAATTGAACATGAACAACAAATAAGATCTAGCAGTTTAGTGTTAGATGTAAGCAAATTTATTTGCGTGGAATATTTTTTTTGTAAAATCTTCAATACTCAAAAAAGTCCATTATATCTAGTGTAAAGGTAGCGACCTGGCCCGGGCCCTTGCAGGCCCCGGGCCTGGTATTTCGTACCACCATATACCACGGTTGGTACGGTACTGGCTACATACTTACAGCTACATAAATGTTCCGCTCCTTCTTCTTCTTCTTCTGCCCATTTCAGGCCAAACTTTCTCCTCCTCTTCTTCTTCTTCCTCATGTCTAATCACTTTTGTTGTATTACTATTACTACTCTAGTTAATTTTGCAACAGCCTGTTCCCTCCTTGGTATCATCAAACCAACAAGTTTGCGTCCTTATTTTCCAGCTAAAGTTGAACACCGTGGCTTGTTTTAGTAATAAATAATTACTTCTTTGTATATACACCATTTAGTTACTCACTCTCAACGAAAAAGTAGTAAAAATTGTACTTTTTTCGGTAACAAAATAAAGTAATAATTTTGTCTTAATTATTATTTCCAGGTCCGTGGCGAAGAAGCGTCCCGAATTTCTCGGTGTTTTGTCAAAGTAAAAATTGGCGACAAGAACGACAACTCCATTCAATTTCTGAACCTGCCATATGTGGCGGTCGTCTCCTTGGAGAGCAAAGGAGGGGACACCGTACTTCAAGTAAGCTTTCCCCTTAATCCTCTCCGGTAATATATAACGGTTTTAGACCAGTCTTTCTTCGTCTCCGCCGCCACCGAAAGAGAAATTGTGGACACTTGCTACACACACACTTTTAGCAGTACCAGCAGTGCGTCTCTCTCTCCCCTCTCAGTTTTGCTGCAAGCACATGTGGAGAAAGTCGTCCCCTATATTCGGGGCGATGATATGGTAGCTGCATTCATAGCCAGGATTGGTTTTGGGTCGTGGATTTCTTCCAAGAAAAAAGCGAATCCTCTGAGCGGATTTAGTTTTGGGTATTTGACAATGTCTTACTCCGTCCCTCGTCCGAGAGGAGTGACCATTTCCTTGATTTATTCTCTGGGGTGGATCCGATTGAATTGGTTGCGTTTAAAAAATGATGGAAAATAAAAAGAGAGGAAGGAACCACTTAAAAGTTTGATTACTTTATTTCTTCCCAAAAAATAATTGTGGTTTCAGTTTTTTTCTTTCCTTTTCCATCCCTCACTCATCAATTAAAAGGATGGATAACATCATTTCCTCCCCCGAAAAAAAAATGCGAGCAACGTATTGTTTAAGACGTTCAAGTGCGGACATTTATCTCCACAGATATTTCTTTCACCAGAGGATAAACTTTGTCCGAATTTTTTCCCTCACTTTCTCTCCACGCCCGCATTTTATTGTCTTTATTGCCTACTTTTCCCAAAGAGCGACGTGTTATTCAAATAAATGGGGGAGTAGCTGTACCGAAATCGTCTAAGTAGCCGTCGTTCTATTTCTTTAAGTAGGGTAGTAAACTAAACGGGATAAAAATCGTTGGCACACGCCACATCACGTATGTATCCAACGGTATGTGGGACTAGGAGAATCTGATCCAGTCGAAATTCTGCTAAGTTGGTGGGTGGGCGGGTGTGTAAGCGATGGTCCATTTTACCCATATTTCATCCAACTCACTCACCTACCTCTCATCGGACACACCATTAAAGATTTTCTTAATATTTTAAAACTTTTTCGGCATGCAAAATCATATCGGGAGGAAGAAAAGCGTCCCTCTTATTGCCTCCTCCTCCTTCTCTTCTTCTCGTTACCAGATCGTGTTTCCGGTCGTTCATAGTGAAAGAATTGGGCACCACCACCACCATCATTTCATACTCATACGTACTTATAATGCTCATCTCCTCGTCAATAAAAAGTTTGTAGGCGCAAACAACCCACTTTTTTCTGGTGGATGGAGGAGAGAAAGGCAGCCAAGTAGTCGATATCTCTCTCCTGCATCCATCCATTTAGTGCAGACCATGCGAAATCCATCAAGTTTCTCTCTCCTCGGATGATACATTGCTCGTGCCCCTCATAATTCAGCTACTCACCCGAATCTACTCCCCACATCCGGTATAGAGAGGAGAGGAACGAGTCCAATTCGGATTTTAGGTCATGATTTCCTCCCTTTGTGGAGGGACGAGATATGAATAAACCATAAGGAGTGAGTGAGTGAGAGAGAGGAAGGAAAGCCACGCAGGGAGAAAAAGAGTGATCGACTACTTTCTCCACTTTCACGAGGAGTTTGCTACTCTTGAAATCTATACGGCTTCAACATAGAATTTGGTCATTTTGATTTTGTTGACTTTGAAATGACGAGGAGTAGAAGAAGAAAAACAACAACTACTTTTTTTCAGGAGATGAGTGATCATATTTCGTAATTGGGAGAGAGAGATAAATCAATTTTGGGTTGGTCAGCTTTTTTACCTAGATGTGAAATTTAAAGAGGAAACAAAAAATCATGCGTAGATCTGGAAACGGTATCTTTTTGTTTGAATTATTTAAAATATTTTATATAAGCTATATTATGTCGTGGAGGTCATACAATAATGTAAAAACCGAAAAAAACCCAAATGAAACAAAAGATGATTTCTTCTTGGTCAAAAAATGTTTTCAAGTTTTTTATGAACTTTTCACATGATTATGTAATCCAGGAATAAATGAAATACGTGACTCAGTCAGTATACGCCTTATTTTTTTCTTAACTGGTAAAAATATGACCGACTTTACTTCTGAGTTCGAATCCATACGCAGTTGGTTGAGGTGATGCCGCTAATAATCCGAGCCGTAGTCAGTCACGAGATCATAAACCGGAAAGGATTAATGACGTGCATTAGTGACATTTCATCTCATTATTCACATCCTTTCTCCACATCTATACATCATTTTTGGCTGAAATGATCCAGCCCTCTCCTCAGTCTCACTAGTTTAAGAAGAAGAGAAGAGAAGAATCCACCCGGGTGGTGGTGTGGTGGCATCATTAAATATTATTCGGTTTTTTTCAGATCCAGTTTTTTTCTATCTATCTCTCCGTGTTCTTATATAACTAAATTGAGACAGATTTATCTAACTTTTTCCTCATTACTTTCCAGGTGAAAGGCTTTGATGCGGATGAAGGTGAAAACGCCGTGATTCGTTACGAACTAGTCCGCTCTCCACACGGAGACATTTACGAATTGGATCGGAACACTGGATTTATTCGATTGCGGAGAAAACCTGATGCTACTGGACAGCATGAACTCATAATCAAGGCGTACGATGGTGGTGAGTAAATAAATTACATAATACATAAGTTTTACCTCCACTAAAATTCATGATAACAACTAAATCAACTTATTGAATTGTTGCGTTATTTTTGTCAAAAGCAATGCAATTTTGTCAAGTCTGGTGTATGTAATTTTACAACACATTTGTGTTTACTTGTTCCTTCCGTGACTTTCTCATCACAGTTTTAGCCTCCGTTGTAGTAAATAGATTGCATGTTCCTTTGTGAGAAAGGGAGGAAAAGCTAGCTAGCTTGCGAGCGAGCATGTAAAACCATTACCATTTGTCTCCTCGTGGTCTTTAGATTGTCAACCAAGTACTGCTCCGTATTTACTACACACAGTCCATACTTCCAGATCGGCCCCTTTATTTTATTACCCGCATGAATTATGTAATGGTGGAACAGGATCGCATCGCACGAAATAACAAGCAACTTCCTCCTCCACTCAACTTACTTATAAACTCGTCATGAACAAATTCCACTAGTTCAATCAATATTAATGCGAGCAAACTTTTTGTGAAAATTATTTATTTATTATGAAAACTTTTCTTTGAAAATTTCTCAAAAAAATAATAATTTCCTAAAAAAAACTGTAATCTATTTATAGGCGTCCCCACCTGCACTTCGGAGACCACGGTGTTAGTAAAAGTCGTAAGTTCTGACCAACCCGTGTTTGAGCAACAATTTTACGAAACATGGATCCCCGAGGATGCCGGTGAGTAATAAAAGTTGACATATTTATGGTTGCATTTGCCTCATTTTCTAATTAATAATATTTTCCCAGCCCTCCAATCCACCGCGATTGCCCTCATGGCACACGCACACAATCCCATCCTCTACTCGATCCATGGTGGCAATGATCACGACGAGTTTGCCATCGACTATCAAACAGGTAACGCTATTTATTCACTATCCTGGTTAAGAATTCATGACTAAAAGACATTTCTTGCCTGGATAATCATCACCATTATTGCCACGTCATTATCATCACTGTAACGTCTGCCACCATTTTATAATAAACCCGGATGGTAAACAAACCCCGCGTTTTATCCTGGCCAAAGAGTAAAAAGAAAGCAAACAAAGTAGGTCTGACGACTTTCTCCCGTGAACTCGGAACGTCGTCGTCTCTGCAAATGTGTGTGTCTCCCTTTGACTCTGATCCAAATGAACAATAGAGGAATTATACCGAACAAGAAGACAAAGAGGACAAAATGATTTACTTCCCATGCGAACGATACGATCCTCCCAAAGATAGCAGACAAATGAAAGTGTGTCTTGTACTTTGTCACCTTTTTCACACTCTTTTTTCTCTACCTACTTAGCCACGCCGTGTGTGTGTGTGTCCGCTTTTAGAAGACCATTTGTCTTGACACGCACAGAGACACACACGGAAAAAAAGAAAGAAAGCGAAACACAACCCCCGACACGAAAGGAGACAATGACTTTCTTTGCTAAAGAGAAAGTCAAACTACATTCGATCATGACATCATAAATACATGAAAGAAATTGTGCCATCTCTTTTGTTTCGGTGCGTATTATTGACTCCATTAATTACTGTCGTCCAAAAAAAAGAGAAATGGATTTTCTTTGTGTTACGAACAAGCTAAATTAATTGACTTTTTTTTAAGTCACCCACCATTGTTTTTATATAAATGTTATTTACACAACGCGTGTGTGGGTGGGTGATACGTTACTTAAATATGCTCCGGATGCGACCTTCTGTCCGTTTTTTTGTAGAAATACATTGTTCCGTAGTCCATTTCCTTTGCGTCGCGTATTTTTCTGGCAGCATTGGGTAATAGGAAACCCCCTGAGATACTGATGGATAGTGCTTTCTCCAAATATACTCTCATTTGAGTCGAAGTGAAACCTAACCTTCTGCGGAGAAAGTCAGTCACTTTCACTCTAACTTTCTTTACGGAGGAGAAGTCCTGCCCATGAATTGCAGTGTCTCGTTGTAAAAAAAATAATAATTTCTTGTCCTATTTATATCCGAACTATAAGAAATTATGTCCATTTATGAATTAAAGGCTCGCCTGTAACCCTTTCATTTTGTGTCTCAATTTTCTCCCTGAGTTAAAAAGAAAGTGAAAGTGTAATGGATTACGGTTCATTCTTTATACGTGTTGGCAGTTGGAGTATGAGACTTCTTTTTTTCTCTTTGAGAAAGTAAGTAGGCTGTCCATACAGCTTTCTCATTCCGAGTAATAACTTCCTTCCGTTGTAACCCCGGAGGAAAAAATTAGGACAGACTTTTACTTACTCACTCACTACTCGACTGACTGGCAGGGAAGGCTGACTACTTTATGAAATTCAATTTACTTTCTCTTCTTTCTCTCTTCAGCCAAGGTTGGAAAGCATTTTTCGTACGGATTCAGTAGCAGAGTTTAAATTGACTAATTATTAATTTTAAACTCGAATCGATAACGGGCACGTGGATGGCTAGACCTGAATTGAAAATGATGATGATTATTTAACCAGATACGGCTTAATTATGCATATGTTGTGGTTCTGGTGGTATCAAAATTACGCGGAAATTTCCTTGTTAAGCTAACTTTATGATAATAAAAATGATGTAAATAACATATTGTAATGTGATCGTCTCCTCTCTTTTCCTCTCTTCTCTCTCTCTCTTTGAATGGCTCGCTGGCTGACCGTCTGTATCGTGTCGTGTCGTAAATCTGTCAATCCATCTCAACTTTTTATTGTTCAGATATTGGACTCAACCGGATCTGTAAGTCGAATTTATCCCTTCAGTGAAAAATTTTAGTAGATTTAGTTCAATCTTGAATTGAAATTTTGTAGTTTTGTTAGAAGATTGTTATTTTATTTTACATTTTTTAAAAATCTATTTTGATTATTATTTTTTTGTTTGTTTTTGTTTCACAATTTCGGATCACTCAAAATTTTGAATTGGCTTTGAGTAGCCTTACTTTGAACCAAGTTTTGCCCATTTTGCTTCACTCTCTGTCGCTTCTTCTCAAGTGGTAAGCACTTAATTTGCTCGCCATATTATGATTCCTCTTGAGTTGAGCCCATCTAATGGACATAATCGCCAGTAGCGTAATTTGCATACATTTGAGCCGTCTACAAACTTCAACACTTTCCTGTTTGTTTGATCATTCTGCAACAAAACAACGCTTAACAAACAAACAAAGTAACAACCTTTTAACCTTTCATCCGACCCATTTTGTAAATAAAGTTTTTGGACGGTCGGTATACTAAATATGTGCTCGTCGTTGCTTTATAAATTGGAGAGGAACTCCTCGTAATCCTCTCCGGAGGACGACTGCATCTATTTATTCACTATATCCGGCTACATAAAATTGCTCTTTTGTTCTCAACTCGTCATCTAATGTTCAACTTAACATTTCAGCCACCTACTAAATTTAATAGCTTCACTTTAAACTGTGCTCTGTACGCGGAACGAGGCAGAATTTTAACCCGTGTTTTAAAACATGCTGCATTGCACCATTTTTCTCACTGGAAAACCCATTATGATCATCTTTGTTTCCTATTTTTTGTGTGGATTTTTTGTGTGAAGAACATTTTGCATATTTCTTTTTTGAATTGTTGAATTGATGCTGGGAGGCATACTTAATTTTGAAATTGCACACTTTATTTTTATGGTTTTTAGAAATCTGATTTTGGTAGATACAAAAAAAAAAATTTTGGATTTGTAGTTTGTTTTCGCCATTATGGAAATTTTTCAATTTGTTGCAATAATACAGTGTTTGTAGATCGGGTAGAAATATGTAGAAAATGAATTGTGATTAATGAAGAATAATGTTTTTTTCTAGGCGTCCTGTTTGTTAATTCGCCCCTGGATTACGAAACTCAACGGACACACCGACTCACCGTCCGTGCCACGGACCTTGTCACCTCGTCCGGATCATCTACCCAAGTTTTGATTCATATCCGAGATTCGAATGATGCTCGTAAGTTTGTCGATAAGACAGAAAAATTGTTTCTCTTTCTTTAAAATACAATAATTCCTGTATTTAAAAAATTGAACTAAATTCATGCCCAGGCCCCATCTTCGACAAATCGATCTACACCATCCGCCTGGTCGAGGGGTACATGCCGCCGCATTCTTTACTCGCCACGCTGCACGCACATGACAACGACACGGGGATAAACTCCCTCCTAACGTACGACCTTGTTCCCGATGATGGTCCCATCCTTCGCATTCCGAACGAGAACTCTTCCCCACAGAAGAAATCATCCTCGTCATCGACACCTACGCGAGGACGTCTCCAGAGGAGAGAGATTGATTCCGAGGACGTCGAGATGGATTTAGAGATGGAGGACGCCACGAGCAATCAGCGATCATCATGGGACGTCACGAAATACTTTATGATTAAGCCCAACGATGGCAAGATTATTCTGAAACAAATGGTGGATTACGAGCGAGCACATGAATACAGGTTTTCCGTCGTGGTGAAAGATTCTGGCATTCCTCCGCTAAGTTCCACGGCGAGAGTGGTGGTGCAAGGTGAGAAAAACATTGTTGTATTTATTTCCACTTCCGGTCAACATTCGTGTCAGCATTTTGATTGCGAAATGTGTCAAATTGCCTCAGAAAAGTCCCATTCATTTCCAACGATTTCTTAAAAAGTCACATGACCCATTTCCTTGAACTTTATCTCGTCGCGTGAGTATTTTCGAGATAACGCAACACCTGGCGCGGTCTTCACATCCGATCCCGTTAGACAAATATTATTTGACGTCGTATGTGTCACTAACTAGTCTCCATGCCAGATTGGATGAAATAGATTGGATTCATCATCTTCACACTTTCCCTCCCGGAAATATATTTTTCGGGGAGAAAGTTGGCGGTTTGTAGATATTTTATTTCGGGTCGTGTAACAGATTACGTCCCAAGGCTTAATCTCTCCCTCTCTTCTCATCGACAACTCTCTCTCTGGGAATTTGTTGTTGTCTCGTTCGTCCTTGTTGTCTTTAACGTATTGATTTCTGGGTGCAGTTGTTACTGGCAGCTTTTGTCGGATATTCTTCTTGCTGTCTTGTTTTTCTTCTATATTTTATGAGATGTGATCTCTCCTCTTCTTCCTTCTCATCAACGCGGTATGACTGACTGCCTGCCTGGTGTAACATTCTTTTGTAGAAAAGTACAACTTTTCCCCCTCCATCGTAAAGTTAAGGACTTCCTTGCTCAGACCAACATCATTTGAAATTTGACACGACACGCACCAAAAGAAATCACCCAATAAATAAGACGAGATACGCAGTGTCGGTATCAGTGATGATGGAATTGTACCCTTATTTCCGGGCAGATTAGAGATTACAGATTGTATTTTGTAGATTAACACGCTTTTTGTCTAGTTGGATTATACATACGACACCTACTTTCACGCCTATTTTCGTATTTATGATGGCATAAATGATAGGATGATACTATTTAATACGTATTTTCTGATAGATACATATTATCGATTCATTAATCACAGGGAAAAAATCTTGTAATATTTATTTATCTGGAGGGGGATAAAGTTTACTTCATTTCGGGAATCTATTTCAGGAAATAATAAACTTTTTATGAAGGAAAGAAGAAACAAATAGAAACCTTGAATTTCTTATTAGTTTCTTGAACTCTACAAGTTTTCGTATTTTTGGGATGTGGCGAATGCTACATTGGTTCTTTGTTGATATTTGTACATCATCATTTATTTTGTTCACTACGCATTTCATTAAAAAGGAAACGTTGCCATTTTACGTACATATATTTGTATCTCGAGATTATTTGCATTATGACGAAAAGCTTGGGTCCTTAGGCAATGTGGGACAAAAGACGAAATGAAATATAGAGTAGCACAGTTTGATCTCCTTTTTTGATTAGTATTTTCGAGACTTTATTTTATTTTATTTATTTACTTTGCCCAGTAAACAGTTCCATTTAGGATGTAATATTTATCCGGAAGATTTCCTCTTTTCTGGAACTTGGAAATTTATTTTTCAACGATGTTTAGAATGACGATGCGTACATAGTTTTATATTTTCTGCGGTTTGTTGACCTATAAATAAAATGCAAGATAATATTTTACCGATACTAACAATAAATTCTTTCATTTTTTTTACAGTTGTCGACATTAACGATAGTGGCGTTGTATTTGAGAAGAACGTTTACTACGCCCGCATCTCGGAATCCGTGCAAAGAGGACATTTTGTCACAAAGATCTCCGCGTATGATCCTGACTCCGTTGATCACATAAAATATTCCATCATTGGTCATTCTCACTATCACATGCCGTTCGACATCAATCCTGACGCGGGTAAGTTGCAAAAACTTATTTTTCTTTCAGCAGCACTCGCAGAAATGTAATTGCACACTTTTTTTTACTTATCATTCCATCAATCATTACGAATCTATTAATACATACTCATCATAACTCATAAAAAGACGTTACTCTCCATCTTTTTTTCTGGTTATTTTCGTCACAAAAGGAAACACAATATGGCGAACAAATCATTTCTTTTTTTGATTAAGAAATAACATCCAGCCAAAAATGTCTCCATTTCAATCCCTCATTTCAGTTTGTCTTTCTCCGTGTACCTTCTCTTATTCATGGCTTTCTACACAAATTCAATATGCATTACAAATTACCTGAAATTCGGTAAAGGTATTCTTCATTTCTAATATTCCCGTCTTCTCAATCTCAATTTCTTATGTACATACATTCATAAATATAGATCAATAAACCGTGGCACAACGAATGTGAGCCAGATTACCAAGTTCCATTTGTAGGAATTCCTTTGGTCCGAGTAGTTTTATTGAATTCAGTCGCAGGTAACATGGACAAATACAGACTTACATTTTTTATATTATTCCCATTTCGTCCCGTAATGCAAAACATGTTTTGTTTGAGTCCTTCTTTTTTCCTTTTGTACATAAATAATATTTTCCTCTCAAAAGAAAACGATACTGCTTACATACACACAAATTTCTGAAAGGCTCGGCCCACGCCGATCCAAATTAAATTACAATGCCCACCATTTTTCTGTCCCCTTTCTTCCATACCATTCAGGGTTAAATTGTGACCAGAGTTTTTCTTGTCCAGTTTATTTCCTTCTTTAACAAGAAACACCTTTCCGGAGAAAGTCTGAACAAATCTGTTTCGTTCCTCATTTGTGGACCGATCTGGAACTACCCAATTGAGCCATGTCATGTAACGACATCATTTCATTTCATTTCATGAAGTGTGCACTCGCCTAGAAAATCTTTCTCTTTTTAACTGAAAGTAAATAAAATAAAGCAAACAAAACGGTATAGCATGGTTTGGCATGTTTGAGTGCACAAAGCTTTTTTTTGTCCTCGCTTTCACCAGTTGAAAAATCAGTTGAAAAGGAGGAAACTCACCGTCCGTCGTTTTTTTTGCGGTGATTGCCTTTTTATTGATTTCTACTTTACTTTTACTCCTACTTTTATCCATACTTAGGTCCATACATACATGGGTTACGTACTTACTTACTCGGTAACAGGGTGTAGTTGATGATGGAGATATTATTGAAGAGAGAGAGAGAAAGAAATCAAGAATCATTACCGACGAGAGCAGGGGAACATGCATGAAAATTTGAGTGGTTTCATGTTCTGTTATTCTCGTGTTTATTTTTGTAATTGGCGAACTTTCATGTTCTTCGTGGATATATTTGTGGTGATGAAAGGGTTTGAGTTATCGTCACTTGGTGGAATTGATATGGCTTCCTCCGACTGATTATGACTGACTGATGGGTGGGTGGTGTTTATTGAATTGAGCGTCGTCTAGACTGCTATGAGGATGATGGAATGGCGACGACGATGGTAGTAAATTGATTACGTTCACATTTCAAGGAGTAAATCCGGACATCATAAAGTTATGATTTATTAGATTTGCAACAAATTTTGGTGGACATTGACTCCATGCCAGATTTTTTTTCTAATTATCATGAGGCAAAATTATGAAACATGATTTTTTGAAAATTTTACACCGAGATACTAATCATTCCATCCATGTTTCCTTATTAATACTCGTTATATGCGGAATATTAATATAGGTTTATTAATTCCCCAACTTTCTCTTAAACGCACCTCGCCCACCAATCTCTCCCTTCCGTTTCGTCAAGTAGATTAGATGGCATTTTGAAACCTTTTAGCATCACGACGACCACCACCAGCACCGCCCTGGGTATGGAATGTCGTGTCATATTTATTGCATGAGTGACGCTTGATAAGTCTCCCACCACCCACCCTGCGATGCGAGGGTGGAGGCAGACAGGGTAAAAAAAGTGACGTTGACGTGTGATGGGTGACTTGACGTTTAGCTCGCATTATTGGATAGCTGCTTTCTCCTCTCGCCTTCTTCGTCTCGCTCTCCTCCATGAAAATATATTTCTTTGAAAGGATACAAAATCCGGTATTATTTATTATTTGATCTGACATTGACTTTTAGGCTCGCACTATGGCTACTTTCCCTCCACGTACCCTACCACCACCACTACCCTTTAGTAACCTTAGACATTGACGAAGACGATGCAGTAGGGAAAATTGTGTAACATTCTTGGTCTTCCCGATACAGAAATAGATTCAATAAAAGGATTGCATTTCAACTTCCAACATCCAAAAGTGCAAGGATAACTGAATTTCGTTAGATAAATTGCTTACCCGAATTCATACGAAGGAGAGAAGAGAACGCACATTTCTCTACTTCTCAAATTAACAGAGTGAAAGTGAAAGTTCCACATGATTTTTTTTCCTCGGTATAAAAATAAACTTTCACTCTCTCCTTTAAGTAAGATTGCACACACCGTCCCATTAAAATATTATGGGCTTCTACCACATATTAAATTTAATACTTTGACTCCCCGTTGAAGGTGAAGTAAGGCTTTTCTTCTTTTTTAAAAAATGAGCCATGTTTTTTTAAAGGGTCGATATTCACATTTTTATTTTCTTATCTACACACACTGTCCCGTCGTGTATCGCCCAAGCCCTCCACGTGCGGGGTACATATATGCAATACGTATTCCCCCAAGGTGGAGGATGGATTGGAGAATATGCGTAAAATTTGCATTTCGCATTATAACCACCAGGACGGAGGAGCCGAGGAAAATTCGATTTTCTTACTCTTACCGGGAATGAATATTAGTAAAGACGACGAGGAAGGATGACGATGACGGGGAGAAAGTGCACGAGATTCATACTCTCTCAACCTCACTTCTCAACACAGGAGAGACGTTTCTATTTTACTTTACCCTGAGCAGTAATATTTTAATATTCATTCCCTCCGCCCGTATGGAACTTTCTGTTCGACACCATGTACGTACAACATTTTGACTTTCACCATCCAACCACTCATCCAATCCACTCAGGCGAAAGTGGAGAAAGAAAAAACGATGGTGGGTTGTCCACGTCCAATTTATCCTTACGTAACAAAAAGAAAATATTCAGTTTAAATAGGTCCAAAAATTTAGTAATTCATATTTTTCCCTCTGGAATTTTCTCACGTAGCCGTTTTTTTATTTTATTCCGGTATAAAATATGGAGTGGGAGGGTGAAAGCAGTACTTTGTTAAGACTTTCTCTGTCCTCCTCTGTTGCAAAAAAGGACATCATTATTATTACAAAGGTGTGATATATGTTGTGACATGAATGGAAAGAAATGCCTCTGGAAAAGGTGGAGTGGGTAATTTATAAAGTGGAGTGGGGAAGACCAGATGGACGGAAATCTGTCTCACAAATTTAATCAACCAACCACCACTGCCATGGCCACCGCCACGACTATCTGCGAATACCGGCTTTTGTCACACACACGAAACCAAGTCCTCCTCCTCGTCCTCGTACTTTCTCTACTCCAAGTGCATTATATTATGTTTCTTCTCGAGAGTCGTCTTCGTTCGTCCTTCCACTTCATTTATTTATTCAAAGGTTTCAAATTAAATTCATTTCTTCAGAGAACGTATGTACATACATATGCTAGATTTGGGGATGTTACGTATCGCAAAAAATTTATGTGCTGGGTAAAAGAAGAAAGATTTATTTTTATCGAGCTTTAAAAAGAGTATGATTACGTATTGATGGAAAATTGTGATGGAATAAGGACCTGTAAAATATTGATACGTTTTTCAAGGAGAAAGTCCACACTTTCTCTTTTATGTGAAGGAAAAAGAGAAAAAAATGTGACTCTCCTATTTTTGCACTTGTCAATCAAAACACATACATAAACATTTTAAACCGTTATTTTTACCTTTTTTATTTATACCGTCATCATTTTCAGGTGTTGTACGCGTCTCTCAGCCAAACTTGTTACTGACAGAGCTTCACTTTGAACTCAACGTGTCCGTGACTGACGGTGTGTTTACCTCCTTCGCCAAATTACACGTAAGTCGTTCCTTTTTTCCATTTTTTTCTAAGTAATGTGTCACCTTCCCTTTGAAAATATTGACGTAAAATACATTTATGTAGCACGTCGCAGTCTGAGGAATTTAAGAGTTTAAAATGCTTTTACCCCCATAATCAGTAAAATTATCATTACATAACAATGCCCGGGTATCGGTGAAAGTGGATGTCACAGGAAAACTAACTCCACTCCAGTCGACTCAATTCCATCTTATTATTCGCCATTTGCTACTAATCTTTGTTGTTGCGTGTCTACGAGAAGCTATAAGTAGAGTCGTGTAAGTAGGCAAATTTAAGTGGAAATAAGATTCTGAGTGACTCAGTCAGTCAGTCAACCATCCATAAATGGAGAAAGCAGCAAAAGCAAACCAGAAAAGCTGTCATTTCCATTCGGATCTTTTCATACAAAAACGTACCCAGCTAGCTCTTAAAAGGATGTCAACCAAGAAATACCCCCCACACCACTCTGAAATCTCTTTTCTTGGTTAAAAGCTTATTTTCTAGGGTGGAAATAACTTTCTCTCCTTGGGTAAAAGGCATTTTCATCCCGATACATCCAATCCACACAGGAATACTGTTCCAAAATCTTCTTTCCTGGATAAATAAATGCTCTCAAAATCTATCCTCTTCTCCTCCTCCTCCTCTTTATAATAAAGTGGAGCAAGTAGAAGAGAAAGCACACCGCACTTGTACTCCCATTTAAGTGAAAGCGCTCACCCAACCATTTTACCAGATATGAAATGAATACTTGCCTTGAATTTGAATCAGCCAGTTCGACGACTCGACCCAACGCATAACAGTGTGTAGACATTTCTTGAATTCAATTCGATTCAAATATCAAATCAATTCAAATGACATCAGAGAAAGCGTAACGAGCTCAGACGAAGTCCCTATCAAAATAAGTCGACCAAAACGACTACACAGAATAAATGTGATCCACTTATTTTCATATTATATTCAAGTAGATTTTCTAGTTCTCTACGCATTTCTTTTTTTTTTGTGTGACTACTTTCACCACGAAATAAATATAAGGAGAAAGTGCGCTTATTTGCTCTTCAAGACTACTTTCTCTAGAGAAGAAATCCATTTTCATCAAAAAACCGATACATCTTAATGAAATTGAAATCATTCTTTTATAAAAATGGGACTTTCTCTTTTCTCTCCGCAGATTGAAATCGAACCCCGAAATCATTTCGCTCCATCCTTCTCCTCACTAATCTATGAGGTCGGATGTCCCGAAAATGCACCGGATGGTCACTTAATCGCCAAGTTGAACGCGGTTGACCCCGATCGCTCCATTTTTGGTCAGGTCAAATACTACATTGCTCAATGCGATGAGCCCGACTTGTTCGAAATTGATGAGGATTCTGGCGAAGTGACGCTTCACGCGGGAAATGGTGACATTTCCCTCGACCGTGAAGTCAAGGGGAGTCACACCCTTGAAATCGTCGCACGTGATGGCGGTGGATGGCTCGGATACACAAAACTTGCAGTGAAAGTCATCGACACGAATGAATGTAAGATTCATATTATTATAATAATATTAATTTATATAACGAAAATGAGGTTATGTCACTTCCGGGCTATGTTATCTATATCCAACTTCCGGCACAACTTTTGCACACCGGGAGGATTGCATAATCCAATTTACTCTGAAAATTTACTCCTCTCTCTCCCACTTCAAAGTGTAAATGATACCCACACAGAAGCACGACTTGCCATGTGACGAACTCTATAATTCTAGCCCCATTTATCGGGTAATTTGGCCTGATTTATGATCCGCTAATGGCCCATTTCATCCCCGCCATGGCTGTAGAGATACCTTTCAAAATCTGTACACACATGTTTGATAATCCAATATAATTCCTATCTGGGCATGTCATCGTCATCAATATATTTTAAGTGGTGCGGTAGGAACACGAGTTGTAGGGGAAAATTAAGTGGTGGCACACGACACCAAAATCGTTATTGTGTGCCAACGAGGACGACAAGCTTGGCGTAAGTTGTAATATGTGCATTTCAGGCTTTTTTGAGATACCCGGGTGCAAAGTAGTTTCCATTTTCACTGCCATCATTATCATTATCAAGGTACCGATTAGCGTCATTAAAGACGTATGCAGTGAGGGTATCACATTACATTCCTGTCGCACTTCATGTGGTAATCTTGATTTATTGCGAAATATGTTAAACCACTGCATGGGCAGATAGCACGAGCGAAATTAATTGCAGTTAAGGCAAATAAAACAAAAAATAGTAAGAAAATAAAAAAAAATGATAAATTCGGGATATTTACCAAATCTGTTGAATTTATTTATTAATTCCCGATTATGATTTTATATTTTTTGGCGTAGACCCACCACAATTTCCCGTTACGGAGTACAGAATAACTCTTCCTGCTGAACGGATACGATCTAAAACGCCAATACTTCAGGTAAATTTTCACCTTCAGTGCAAATTCGTCCTTCAAAATTCAAAATTTCATGTATTTCGTCAGGTCGTGGCGGTCGATGCCGATACCGAATTCGGAATTCGCTACTCCATCGTGGACCTACCCACGACGGCTTTCCGATCAAACTCCAACTCCACAACGACCTCCTCCCCCACGACGAAGAGGGACTCGTCCTACTTTGAAATTAACCCAGATTCTGGCGAAGTCCGGCTTCGAATGAGTGATCAAGACATTTTAAAATTTATGAAGGACAAATCTCGCATCGATTTCCAGTTTTGGGCCGGTGCCACGGACGAGGTACAAATCCAAATTCTCCTCAAAACTACTAAATTTATTGAGTAGCGGCAGCTGCGAACATTTTGTCCGTCCCTCGTCTGTCCGTCGAGCTAAAAAATTGAAGTCATACAGGCAGTCTATGTACTAAAAATATAGAAGCAAGTGTAACGCTACTTCTTTACATGTGTTGCTACAGATTATTTGTTATGAAAGGATGTACGAATAAGAATTTGCAAATTTATTATCATGAGTATATTAGTGTATTTGCACATTTTCAAAAAAACTGCACAGGAGTGCATAATTCAAAAACTGGAACATTCAAATCCTACCAATAAGTTTATTAATAACTCTATTGAATAATTGTGTCATTTCAGTGCTGGTTGGACAAGCGGATGACATATATCGGTCATTCCAACGTAGATCTAAGCCTAATTGATTGTTGTGTATTAGTTTCTATTTTATTTGGGACGGTTATTTAAACGATAATATAGATGGTTACAAAGCTAAGATTAATCTTCGGTCACAGTTTCAGTCATGTTGTATTTTCTTTTTCGACCCAGCCCCAAATGCTGAACGAACTTGAGCGTTCTTACAAGCCTTCTGAAGTACCGAATAAGTAATACCACGTGTTTTGGCAGTTCCTTTTATAGAATCTATTTGGAGTCGGACTTCATTAACTGCTCTAGTTATATCTTCATCTGTATATTCTGTGGAGGGTTGACTCCCTGATCTAAATTTCGAACTGACTCCTGCCTTCTCACAAGCACTCCAAAGTGCACTCATAGGTATATTACATTTTTTGGAAGTTTCCAGTATAGAATCACCTCCTCGGATTAGCTCGACGGCTTCTGCGTCCAGTTCTGCTGGTGTATACTTATCTGAGCCAGGATTATTAGGTTTATATGAGGAGTCTAGACCGATTTTTTTCATATGCGACAAGACAGTCTTCTTGTGTAGTTTGACAATCTTTGCCGAACGACCAGCTGATTTGCCACTTTTCACTAATTCAATGGCTCTGAATTTTTTCCTTCTCAATTTGAGGTCTTCAGGTGATTTCCAGTAGCGATTTTCAGCAGGTTGCGGTTTGAGTTTGGCTGGAAAATAATAGTTTAAATTTGTAAAGCATATTCTTTATTACCATATGTATGTAGATTTAGAGAATTTTTCCGCTCACATTTGTCAACCAAAGCTGCACTTTTATCAATGTAAACGTTTATTTCATTCTGTAGTTGGTCGGTATTGGGAAGTTTGGAGAATAATTTCAGCACTTGATTGATGAGGTCGATCTTTAACGGCACATATCGAGTGGGGTCTGGATGATGTAGCTGCATCTCAAGTGCATACAAATTCCAGTGTTGGATCATCGGACCGTCCCCCCAAGACTTCATATAGGCTACAGTTGGTTGAGGCAGGACATCCGACTGGGAGAGGAGGTGTTCTCTGATAACGTATTCAAAGTTCGCCAGTTTTACCAGACAATATGAAGACTTGAGTGAGGATATAGCGCCCATGAAGATTCTGCAAAAATTCTTCAAGAACTGTGCATGATCCTCGTCACCTGAGCCAATATGGAGTGTCTTTCCATCTGATGGGGTGTAACAGTAGCCCCATTTGTAGACTCTTCTAAAAATAGTCAAGTAAACAATGTGCGAATATTAATAGTATGCAGGCTAACAAACATCAGAAAGTGTAGATTAATAATTTGTACCTTGCTGAGCATCCTATTCTCGGTGCTGAAAGAAATACGCTGTTAAATGTTAAATGGGATAGATTATATGCTGCTTTCAAAGCATCTTGGGTTGTTCTCCCAATCACGACGCATTCGGGAACGAATTCATGGTTTGACAACGGTATCATTAAGATTTGCTCCATATCAACTATATCTGCAAAAAAACATATGCGACTACTTTCTATATTTATTTAGGCAGGAAAGTAGGAAATAATATTTACCTGATGGAGATCCACTCTTGTCCAATACTGTCATTTCTGCATATCCAAGTTGATTTTTGTTCAATTTAAGAGTTGAATATTTAGGGCGTTGTACATCCATAAAGTCTGAAAACATGGATGGGTGTTCATGTATCTCGTGAGGTTTCCCTGGAAAGCAAATTATAAAGATTGATTAGTCGTCGGGAAACCTGATAATTTTATTCGTATATTAAACGAATAAATTATGTTACCTTTATCTAATAAGGCTGCAGCCATATCAAGGCAAGCATTTATCTCTTCTACTAAATGATCCGTCTTTGGAATAGTCGGTAAGAATTGTAAAATAGTGTTGACGAGGTCAATCTTCAATATGACGAATTCAGAAGGATTTGGATGAAAGAGTTGCAGCTCAGATGGAAAAAGATTCCAATGTTCGATCATAGGTCCGTCCCCCCATGACTTCATATAGTCTACAGTTGGTTGAGGCAGGACATCCGACGTCCCCAATAGATGGTACTTGAGTAGTTTTTCGAACCTGGCTAGACATCGAATACAGTCCGACGATTTGATTGAACAAATCGCGTTCATAAATATTCGCGTCCATTTCTTCAGTTGTATTGCAATATATGTAGATTTAGTAAGCATATATAAATGTTGGCTTGCGTTTGGGGCGTATTGATAACCGTATTTAAATGTTCTTCTGTAATTAATTAGAGTGAATAATCCAACAGTTATTCCAATCTGCATACCAAGGCACATAATAATTAGGAAATTTAATATTATGTACCTCGCCGAGCAGCCTTTTCTGCCATTTTTAGTCCTTTCTTTGTAAGAGGTATATCTACTTCGATGTTTCGAAACTTTGAGAAGATCTTTGTTTTTCGTGGTCCCAACGAGGACATTGTCCAACTGCCATTTATAGTCGGTTAGAGGGGTGACGAATATTCTGTGCATACCAGTTGTTCCTATAGAAGATTTGAATTATAAAGAATGCAATATTTCATATACATAAATAATTAATAAATCATAAAATTAGTTACCTTCTCCTTTTTTCAATCTCCTAACCATGATCTTTCCATTCTTATCGTAAAAAAATACAGGTGTGGTGGTTTGGACCGGAGATCAGGAATATCTGATAGTGAAACTATTATTTTTAATTTATCTACATTGTGTATTAAATTTGTTTTATTGAAAAATCACTATTTTGCTTACCTAATAGTGCATAACTTGATGAACTAGGGTGGTAATTTTCGACGAGATCTTCTTTGCCTTTTGGAATATAAATACTACAAGTTTAAATTGCGAAAATATAACCTCAATCACTTTTAATTAGTAAAACTTTCCTTCCGCTTATCGTATATACTATATTCAAACGTTATTATTTGTGTTTCACAAATATGTAAATTTGAAATGATTCAGATGGTAATGGACAAAAAATCTTGACATCGGCCATTCCGAATTAAAATATTTTAGATTTCTTGAATTGCCAGTAATTATTATTGGGCATACTATTTTATTTCAAATGTTTGTAATGGTATTAATTACGAGAAAATTGTTCAAACCTTTATCGGGATTACCATATTCATTTCGATGTTTAGAAAATGATTTCTTCCGATTTGATCCGGCGGTTGAACTTGTCTCCTTCTTCTGCAGCACGCTGTCTACAATTGATCTACATTCTTGACTGCATCTTTTGTATGGATTTAAATATGTTGACTGAACAGCTCCTGTCACTCCCACCGCGGCATGATCATGGATAATATCATCTTTACCTATTAGATTTTATTAATAATATAAAACTAGCCAGGAAAAAAGATATATGAAGATATATGATAAACGTGTAATAAAGGTAATTGAAATTTACTTGGCGTCATGATAGGATTCATTGGAACTCGAGAAGGCCCTTGGTCTCCAACTTTACGTTTGGAAATGACTCTCGTTTTTGGGCGGCTTCGAAGGGTTCCTGTTAATAGAAAACACTAAATTATATCTCTAATGCTTTTGTGGTAAAAGATTGAGATTTATATATTTGATTTGTGTTTAAACGATTATTCTACATAAAAATATAGCCGTATTTGAAAGCGAAGAAGAAGTACTTACTTGCAGTAGACTCTTCAGAGGAGGATGACCTTTCTTCGTCGGATGGACCGAACTCTGATTCTTCGCCAGATGACACGATGACTTTCTTGCGCTTCGGCATGTCTGCTATGCTTACCTTCGTATTACATTGTTAATTGTTGTATATTCGTTTATAACTGAATACGAGTATTTTCGAAAATAACATGCAGGTTTTATAAATCTTTATCTGTATCATAAAAAAAGTGTTGACAGTAAGAAGGCTTACTTCTTGGGCCGTTCTTTTTCCGCAGAATAATAGTTATTTAAACTGGTCTATATTAATTCGCAAGGGAAATAACACGTTTATCACAAATTCTTATTTTAATCATCAACTATTTATTTCTGGAAAATATTTCTGGATTGAGAACCAGTTGATAAACGTTTAGGGAACGTTGTTGCTTCCATGAGTGAGGCGACTGAGAGTGCTTTAGTAGCTGCTCTCCTATGACGATGCCTAGCTCATTCACTCATACAACGCAGTAAAACAAGTATCAACACGTTTTGGGCAAATTTGCGGTCGATTATATGCATGCTTAATTACTTTGAATATTTTTTCGTAAATTTAAGTAAATAGGTGAATTATGAATTTCAAAAAAACTATGATGAATATGTACAAATTTATGGCAGCAGATAGTTTGTTGTTCGATTTATTGAGCAACCCAATTAATAAATGTCTGATTTCTTATCAATGTAATTCTTTTCTAAAGGGTGGTCTCCACTCGTATATCCCTGTCACCGTCGTCCTACTACCAGAAGGGGTTCCCAATCCTGAAATCCAGCCACAAAACGCGACCTTCTTTGTGAAAGAGGATGCCCCCATTGGATCCATCATCACCACTTTTCGAATCTCCAACATCGAGGGGGCCAAGTTTAGAGTGGTTTCCTCCAACGAAGAGTATTTCCAGGTGGATCACAATGGAAATTTGTTGGTCAAAGGGAGACTCGATCAAGATAATGAGGATAAACATACGGTGAGTCGGATCTTGGCAATTTTTACACCAAAATTTATTCACTAATCGTATATACGAATTCCTTATCCAGAATATGTACTTTATACGGCCTTTTTAACACCATTATTTTGCGTGTGTTCCTTAATAATAATAATAATGGAACACTTCTGGCTTTTATTATTGCGTATTAATTATAATTGTAGTTCAGCACACACACACACAGACCCACCAATCCCCGAAAGAGTGTGTTTCTCTCCGATAACAAGTCTCGTTCTTCGTCTGGCAGCGTAAATGAGAGAGAAATTGCGTTAGAGAAAGGGGGAAAGTGTGGACGACAAGGCGCAACCAGTCAGAGAAAGTATTTAATAACTCGGTCATGCAATTATTCGCTAAATTGCTCCCATATTGCCAAGAAGGAAAGCAGCGTTCCACTACACAGCGCGCTGTTTAGTTGAGTGTAATAACTGCGTAAAGTTGGATTCATTGCGTATATGGACACGTGTTGTCCAACTTTCTACAGGGAACTGCTTTCTCCAAAAAGTCTCATGATCCGACGACGCTACATTTTCATGGTCTTTTTCTGGCTAGGCTGTCGAAAATATATGAACTCATTTTTAGAACTATTTTTTTGGTCAGGATTTAAATTCACTCCATGTTAAAAAGTAGGGTGGACAATTTGTCCAAATTAGTAATGTGCAAGTATAAACAAGCAATAAATATTTTTCTTTCACATCAAACAAGCAATTTATACCGTGCCCTTCCAAATGAGCAAACAACTTACTTTTTGGCGTAACATTTCTGCAACAAATTTTACTTTCTCTCTCTTTAAAAACCGCGTCGTCTGTGTATAACGATCCATTTAGAATTAACTTTCTCCATCCCATCAGGTAGAAATTTATGAGCAACAAAGAAAAGCAAAGAGCCCATAAAAATGTATATTTTTTTCCTCTCCGCTAAAATAGCACGGGGAAAAGAAGAAGAAGAGGTTGAGAAGAAAGTAATTCCTTCTCTAGATTTTATTGTGGTTTGGTTTAGTGGTCTGGTCACCATAATAATTTTTCATTCTCGCCCCGTACTCTATTTTATTTCTTCATATATGATGTTTCAGGTCGTTATCTGGGCGGAATCTGGCGATGGGACGAGCGTGGCTACGTCCCAAGTTACCATTCGTGTCTTCCAGGTAAAGCTAAACCTTCCCACCTGACCTGCATTCAGCTAATATTTATTTGGCTTACGTTTACCCCAAATAATCCAACCCGCCCGGAAATTGGTCATGATGGGAAAGGCTTATTTTTTGTATTATTTTTTATTAATAGTCGACCGGACGAAAGAGGCCGCCCGTCTTCCAGTCGCTGGAATATCAGGTGAAAGTGGCGGAAGACTTTCCCGAGGGGTCCCTCATTTTCACGGGTATGCAAATATTTAAGTAAAAACCGAATTTTTCTAGGGTCACATCATTACTAATTAGCCAACCGATTTTGTTTCCAGTCCGTGCCATAGATTCCGACAAGGGCAACAACATCAAGGAAAAGTACAGCCTCGTCCCGTCTAAAAGTGGACAGGAGACGAATCTCTTTTCCGTCAATCAAGAACACGGATGGATAACTTTGGTCAATAAGTTGGATTATGAGGTAAAGTGAGAAAGTGTCAGCTCCTACATAATTAATTATCCAGAAATGTCCCGTGTGTGTCCCATCATTCTTTCTACGAATCAAAAAATACGGCAACACGACAGTTTGATTCGTCTTGTTAGTTTTATCCAAAGTAATTGATTTATCGTTGTTGTGTGATCTACGCACACGAGTCTGAAATCCAAACCGGAGAAGACAAGATCCGACTCCACAATTTCGTCCGATGCATGCTTTCACCATTATGAACGGCACAATCTCAGACTTGGAGAAAGTTTGTAGACACATACACAACCTTGATTACTTACTTTCTCCAGCAGGAAGAGTTAATTAATTGTATTATTTATTTCTCCAGCTAAGGAAGGAGCACGTGCTACATGTCGTGGCAGCCGATGTGGATAAACCTTACCTTCAAACCACGGCCACTGTCACGCTAAGTGTGATCAATGTTCCCGATTGTCCAGTCTCCTTCGATACCACACACTATTTCTCCTCGGGTAAGTTTTTTTCTAAAATAGTGCAAGTAATTTTAGTGAGTCTATTTGTATGATAAGAAATTGCGATAACCTAACTAATTATAAACTGTACAAAAAATTTGGGAAACATCAATCAAATGGTGGCATAATTAAAAAAATATAATCCAACTACACAGTGCGAATGCGTACAAAGAAAAATGTGGCAATTTGTTATTAAATTTTTAAAACTTTTCAAAATTTGGTCACTGACGAATTAAAATAATTGTAAAAATTGTAGGTCAATTATAGTTTTTTTTGTAATTAAGAATAAAATTTTATACCATCACCAGATGGATGGTATTATCATCATCAACGGATAGAATAGCTTAGAAAAGTAAATCAAACTGCTACAGTTTGTCTATTCCGATAAACAAACGAATACGTAACACGGTCGCTTTTAGAAAGTAAATACTACGCATCATAAAATATATCCTAGTTTATTTCCTTGTTATTATTTCATGTGTTTCCACTTTCTCCAACTTTCACTTCCCTCCCTCCTCCTCCTCCTCCGCGGGATGTTGTTATATGCAGGAGGTCCTCCACTACTCCTGCTTCACAACAATAACTTTGCGCACCATCATTATCAGGAGACTCATAAAATCTTGGGCAACTTGAAAGGGTATAAATAGGCCGTGAATAATGTGATTTCTCGGAATGATGTAATATGTAAATTTGTAACATTACATTATATTACAAAACTTTATAATGAATTATACCATCATCCACTACATAACAACAAATAGCATTTTCCTGTCGGGCACACTCAAGAGCTAGATAAATCAAGTGGGAGGGAAACTTGGGCCTTTTTGAGGGAGGGTGCTTTCACTCCCTTTCATGAATCCATGTACATACAATTGCAGCCCATTATTTAGCTCGTGAAAAATGAGAAATTCCTTTTCTGTATCGGTTTATGTGTGGAATTCAATTCTTGCATGTCGTCAGTATCAAGGAAATTATTTATAAGTTATGTCGTTAGATCTTTAGTTTTGATGAAAATTGTGCAATTTCCTATTTTGTACAGATTCAGTGTCGAAAAATGAAAATATTGGTAAAATCATGTTCATTGAAAGAGAATACAAGATACGTTGAAACGAACCAGGCTTTGTTTGAGTCCCCTAATAAAACGCAAAAAGTTACACAGGCAAAACTTATGATGATAATTGTTTTTATAATTGTTGATAAAGTTTTGATAATATTTGTTATGATGATTTTGTTCATATCTTGATTTCAATTCAAAATCTAACCTAATCCCTTGCATAGTGTAGATGAAAGCATTTGAAAAATGAATCAAGTTATAATCCTCATACACCGCTTAAAAAATGGTTATTAATGGGAATATTTTTGTTTAATCTTAGTCCGTGAAGACGTCCCTGAAGGAACGGTGATCGCCACGGTACACGCCATTGATTTGGACAACTCTGCAAGCAATAAGAATGGGCCGGAATCATCCACCCTGTCCTCCTCGTCATCTTCCTCCTCCATAGTTTCCAACTATTTGGCATACTTCATAATTGACGGGAATGACGAAGGACATTTCAAGGTAAACGAAATTATGGTTTAATGAAGGGTGGCGTTTGCCATCGTGACTTCCGTGAAGCTCACTTTCTCAGTGAAAGCTGTTAATAAGTTATGAGTGAAAATATGAATCTGATACCCGGATCAGATCCCAAATCCAATTTACTCTCCTCTAACTTTCACTCTTGATTATTCAAGGTTTTCATACGAAATCTTGGACGGATTTGATTTTCATTAGGCATCCTTTATGAAAACATTATTCCAATTGTTATTTTTATCGCTTATCCAGATAAACGATCGTGGCGAACTTAGCATATGGCGTGGCCTGGATTACGAACAAGTTCAAAAGTACGAGCTACGAATCGTAGCAACTGACGGGTTTTTCACCGACTTTGCAAACGTTACTGTCAACCTGATGGATGTGAACGGTACGCACTCTATTATGCAACTAATCATAATTTTGACAATTAAAATAGGATATAATTTACATATAATTTAATTTCGTATGCACATAATTAACTACAATTCCAGATAACTCTCCCGTCTGCACGTTCCCCGAGTATGACGCCGAACTCTCGGAAAGTGTCGCCATTGGGACGTACGTCGTCACGGTGGAAGCTCATGATCCCGATCTCGGTAAGTTTCTCTTCCGATTTGACTAAGATTATTAATTAATTAATCGATTTTCCAATTAAGTTTAGTACTCGATTGAAATCTGACTAAACCAGTTTGGCAACCATGGCCACGGTTAGGTCGCTATTAGCAACCAACTCAGCAGAATCTAGGCACGCCATAGCACTAAATCTCCTCTCACTCAGCTATCCGGAGAAAGTTATAATTGCAATAATAATGCAAATATTCGTGTACTTTCTCCCCGTAAATATTAACCCCGTAAACATTTCGAGTATGTCACAGAGCATCCTGTTTTGAAAGTGAGGCAGGAGTCGACATCCGCTGCAAACACAGCTCTCTCTCTCTCCATTCCTCCAACTACTTAAGCCATGTTAAGCCCTCATAAGATTTTCATTCCAAAATCCTGGAGAATTTGATTACTTTCCCGTTCCGTTGTGGACACACATAACACGGAAGAGCAGAACACAGCGACAGAAAGAGAAAGTTCTGTTCGTTATTCTGATTCAAATTGGATTGGATTCTGTAGTATTTCTACTTTCTCTGTCTCATTACTTTCTCATGGTTTTGTTCCACTTTACTCGGGATACTTTGTTCTTGTAAAATGAAATGATGAGCCTCGACCGGCCTCCTCCTGTAATTCTACTCTCTCTCCTCCACTCCTCCATTCCTCCAGTTTACTTGCTACTTTAAAACCAGGATAATTAAAGGTCCTCGAAAATGTAATGGGAAACTCGATCCTTTTACATGCACTCTTTTTAATGCAGATTGTCTTGTAAAGTAGGTTTTAAAACGGAGCAGAAAGGACTCTCGTTTATTTTATTTTTCTATCAAAATAAATACGTATACACAAAATATACAAAAAAAATCTCACAAAGTTTCCTAATTATTTTCCCGTCAGTCACTCGCGACACAGAGCAAAACGTTGCACACAGCAAGGTCGGCCGCTTATCAATTAGTGGCAGAAGAGAGTCAAGTGTCTCGAGGATAACAGATGATTTAATAGTCAAGTCACTCGATCCTCTTTAGAAATACGGGCCCTTCTCCGCCTACCGCTTTGTCTCTCAAATTAGAAAATAAACTACTTAATTTTACAAAAGCCTTTGTCATTATTATTTACTGACGGAGAAGGAAAGTGCGCGAGTGAAAGGAGTCAATAATAGATTACTTTGTTCTTGGAGGAACAAAGAATAGAAAATTAAGCTTGATCCATTTTTGATTCATTGTTTCGTTCCATTGAGTAACAAACTCGCCAAGAATTTCGTAATACGTACTCGAAATAAGTGGAATGCAAATAACCAATTTTTTTCCCCAGGTGCTCTCGCCCCACGTTTCTCCCTGGCTGGAGATGGTGCCCAACATTTCGACATCCACCGAGAAACTGGCGCCGTAACGACGCGGATCAGACTGGACCGTGAGACTAAACCATTTTACAATCTTATCGCATACGCAGAAGACAGCGAAAGTGGGGAAGCTTGTCGAGTGGATTTGAAGATAACTGTTGCCGACGAAAATGACTCAGAACCCAGGTCAGTGACATGCTTACTTTCACCTTCATAAATAGAAATGAAAAGGATTATGCAAATTAGTCGGATGAATTGTTACGTAACGTTCGTCCATCAACGTATGCATATAAATATTGTATGCATGCATAATTTTAATCCCCAGATTCTCAGAGGATCTGTACATCGTCACTGTGAAGGAGGATGCTCCAGTCGGGGTAAGATTGCAAAATGTCTGCTTAAAATATGGTAAAGTGGTTTACATATAATAAAATACCCGGGTATTGTACGTGTCCATGCAGGCCTTAATCGGGAAGGTACACGCGGATGATGCAGACGCCGGGATAAATCGACGCGTCCGTTATTCTCTAGTCTCCGTTGTGTCGAGTACCTCTGGGGCCTCGGTGATTGATGACCAATTCTCGTTAGATTCTAATTCAGGGGTGATTTCGCTTCTTAGACCGCTCGACAGGGAACTTGTGCCCGGATATAATCTCACCCTCCAGGTATGCATGTTGTGCTCTTGACTTATTTGTCGTCCTCTTCTCTGCTGTGATCAATCTTTGTCGCTGCTGGGCCACGAAATGTGACGTGATACATTTTCTTAACGACGATTCTGGGGCACTGTTAGAATGATGTCCTTGTTTATGTATTTCTTTATGGAACACTTTACACGGAAAGTGGTGCTATCATCGCATCTAATATTTATGTTTTCCACCAGGCCACCGATGGAGGTATACCGCCGCAATCAAGTGTCGTCGATGTGTCCATTATGGTCGCGGACGTTAATGATAATCCTCCCGAGTTTGCGTTCAACTATTATTCAGCCACGATATCTGAGCTGGCCCCCATTTCCACGGAGGTCGCAAGGATGTAAGTTTAAAATTGGGGAATTTATCCTTTAAAATTTCTTCCGCTGAGATTTTTCAAGTTTAAATCCCCCAAATGACCCCACATCGTGCTAAACTATATAGTTGCATACATTATTCCAGACTCGCCACGTCGAAAGACATCGGAATAAATGCTGACATCACGTACGACATCGTGGGTGGGAATGGCTACTCGCATTTTGGAATTCATCCCAAATCAGGGGTCATATTTGTCTCAGCGGGTCTCGACTATGAGCGAATTCGAGAATATGTGCTCTCCGTAAGAGCGCGAGATGGTGGGTCACCTCCCCTCGCTTCCCAGGCGCTGGTCAATATCTCGCTGATCGACCAAAATGACAATGCCCCGCAATTCAGTGGGGGTGGGGCCGGCTATTCGGTTCAGATTCCTGAGGATGCGCCAATTGCGACGTCTGTGATTCAGGTGCGTACAGATAATTCGGTTGTTTTGCTAGCACGTGTTGAACTAAATGTGTACGTGTACATATAATTTTTTTTACCATGCAGATTCAAGCCGCTGACCTAGACAGCGGGGTAAACTCAAGAATTTCATACCAACTTGGGACCGGGGACAGGATGAAACATTTCAAAATCGACGCGCACAATGGCATCGTTTCAGTAGCGTCGGCACTAGATCGAGAAATGGTAAGAAATTCAAAATCTCATAAAAAGTTTATATTTCTCATAATAATTGAAAACTGGGTGATCGTGGAATTCTTAAATTAATTGAATTCTTGGCGATAAAGTTATCAATCTTCGCGTTGAGGGAAAATTGGAGAAACCTGTTGTTGGTGGTCAGCTTGATGGTCTTGTCATACTTGTCCACCCACCTCTTTTAGCCATCAAACTGTGACGAGATTTAATGAAAAGTCAACTTTCCAATTATGAGAGAGAGGGATTGAGCAGGAGAGGGAGAAAGTAATCCATCTTTTTTAAAGTGACAGCAACGTGGGGTTTGTGCAGGGGCGACATGCGTGGTCACTGGTCACTCAGTCACTTGGATATATATTTCTTGCTCATAGAATCAGAGTAAGGGAAATTGATTGAGCTGTTGAGCTTAGGTTTTTACACCGTCGTTCCCGGTGTGAAAATGTTCATGAAGGAAATCAAACTGAGAATGAGCAATTTTTAACGTGAAACTTGAGAAGTTAAAGAAAAGTTATTGTGAATCGTGATGTAAAATGTTAATTACGGTGAAAGTACAAAAATTTATGACGCAAAAGTTTTAAATGGAATATTGTCCCTTTTCATCCACAGATTTCGCACTATTCTCTCGAAGTGTGGGCCGTTGATGCAGGCACTCCACCCCTTTCATCATCCACCCACGTGGAAATTTACGTGCTCGACTGTAACGACTCGCCCCCATTGATTCGTGTTCCCACGGATGAACTCATCGTACAAGAAGATCGCCCAATTGGCTACACGATTCACAAATTTGTCGTCTCCGACGCTGACGCAGCGCCCAACAGCGAACCATTCTCGTGGGATTTGCGCGACGCGGAGAGACGCTCGTCTTCCACTTCCGGTTCTTCATCCTCGCTTCCCTTCACCGTCTCGGAATCTGGCATGTTAAACGTCGCCGGGAAGCTGAACTCCCAAAGAAAACCTGTTTACCGACTTCTGCTCCGCGTTTTTGACAATGGCGACCCTCCGTTATATTCCGACGCCAATATCACCGTCAAAGTCGTCGACAAGTCTCAGTGGCCCCCAGTCGTGTCCACGCTAACGGTGACTGCCATCACGGCCGACGAAACCTACCCGGCTGGAATTCCTCTGGGAAAAGTGCACGCGTCTGACTTTGATCCATACGATATTCTCCTCTATTCCTTGGTCGACACTCCCTCATCGACACATTTCATGATTGACGCGGCAAATGGGACCCTGAAAAGCTTGACCCCGTTGAAATCTGGAACGTACGAGTTGGGCGTGACGGTGTCGGATGGGAGATGGACAGCGCGAGGAGATGCGTACATTCGGGTGGTGACTTTAGCTAGTTTAATACCCGATATGAAATTAGACGGGGATCATGGAGGCAAGACGGATGGTGAAAATTGGGTAAATAATTGATTTCTTGTTGTTAAACCGGAAGTCGATATAGTTAATTTAATTAATAATTTCTTTCCATTTTAAGAAGTCGACCTCCACCTCGACGACGACATCATTTAAGAAAAAGAGCCGCAAAGACATCAGCGCTTTTGCAGTCGTCCTCACATTAAAAGGGCACAACCCGCAAAGCCTGCTTACCAGGATTTTTGCCTTAATCAACGCCATAAAGGAATCCATGGGCTTGGAGCCGAATGGTGTCTCAATCTACGACGTCGTCATCTTATCCGTACAATCCTCCAAACGGGCAGAAGACTACTCCTCATCACCATCAGCAGCCACTTCCGGCGTCCGGCGGGTCCGACGTGGTGACGACGAAAATGCGAATAATAACACCATGAGTGACGCCATCATTAGTGACACCATCCCATCCGTCGATATACTCCTCTCCGTGCGTAAAAGCACTGATGGATCTTTTGTCAACCCGTCCGAATTAATGAAAAAATTGAAGTTTGCCCTCCCACAAATCGAATCTGTTATGAGTGCAAAAGTCACAAGATTAACGTTCGATGTTTGTAAAGAAAATTCATGCGATCGGGGACAGTAAGTGCATTTTACAATATTTCTGATACACAAAAAATGGCACATTCTCACACCACAAAATATATAAATATTTGCTCAGACGACATAAATATGAATCATAACCTTTTACTTGGAGAAAGTAGAGCAGGAGGACATGTTAAGTAATCAAATCATTTATTCCATTGAGATGAAAGTGGTTTGTTTTGGTTAAATACATATTTCACGGAAATGGAGTGGACGACAAAAGTCGACCCTTTCACATAGTCTTCCTGGTCTCCGGTCATCTATCAGACTTAGCACAGTCGACTCTCTCGCAGTCACCACTTCTTCATTTACACTCCACTCCAATCCAGTAGTCCATACGTACGAAAAAAAACAGAAAAGAAACTACAAAAAGGAATGGTATGTATAAAGACCACAAAAAATTATGTAGTTCAGACAAACGAGGACGAGCAGAGTGAGGTATTATTATCAGCATCGTCGTCACCATCACATGAGGAAAGAAAAAACTTGGCCAAAATTCCTCAGAGAGAGAAAGCAGCAGCATGATGCAGCATTCGGCACGAGAATCATGCCGATCATCATTCCAATTCAAACAGTACATTAAATCATTCCGTCATTCTCTTTTTTTTCTTGGAATTCGATACATACACATAAAAAGTATGACTTTTCCTTCTCTCTCACAAAGACGGAGGATCATCAATTCTTGTCCTTTCCATTTTTTTGCTAGTAAACTACTCCCAATTTTTCATTCAATACTTCTTTCTCTGCCTGGAATTTGTTTCGACTTGCACGAAAACATAAATGTTATTCCAATTCGTGCGAATTTTTCCCCTCGAGATTTTCATATGCATGAAATCAATCAATTTCATATTCCATTCACACAAGTGGGATATGTGTCATGTAGGATTTGTCAATTTTTGCATAACAATATTGAATTTTTTGCAATTTGTTTTGTAAAAAAAACATGACCTCATATTTTTACAGATGCCGCACAGTTGCAACCTTTGAAGGGACACAGTCTCTCATTTCGACCGAAACTTTAAGTCTAATTACACCTAATCACTTGTTGGAGGTCGTCTGCTTCTGTCCGCCGGGTTTTGGAGGTAAATAAATAAGTTTCTGAAACACATAAGTACACTTTTTATATT
This sequence comes from Folsomia candida, assembly GCF_002217175.1. Lineage (NCBI taxonomy): Eukaryota > Metazoa > Arthropoda > Collembola > Entomobryomorpha > Isotomidae > Folsomia > Folsomia candida. The sequence goes on along the minus strand of NW_019091200.1, from coordinate 356,629 downwards.
CAGGAAGAAACTTTGAATAAAATTGGCTCCTCGTGTATGTGCAGGTCCCCGATGTGAGAAAGTAATAAATGCCTGTGCCCATTCGGAATGCATGGCGGGGTACGTTTGCCTCCCCGACTCTTCGCCAAAAGGTTATGCGTGCCTATGTCGCAAGATTTACTGTCCTCCTGGGGGCATGTGTGAGGAAGACGATCACTGCGCCCAACAATCCGTCTCCTTCAGGTAATGTGGTAATAATAATATCACACACACAGACAGACAGACAAAGAAAAGAACGCCGCGAGATCCCGACAGACCAATTAATACGTCTTCCAGACAGACCAGAAGAATTTAAGGAATCATTTCACATTATTCTTGACTCGACTGTGGGGACAAATACTGCAGAACGCTTGCCATTTTATTTTAAATAATTCTAATATGTATGCATGTACTTATTTCAGTGGTCGAAGCTTCTTGGCGTACAACGTGGGTCCCAGTTTGGAGAGAGAGTTGAGTATTTCGATAAAAATCAAAACTCTGTACACGGCCGGAACGATTCTTCACTCGTTCGGACATTTTGATTATGCTCTTCTCGAGGTAAGTTGAGATGTCAAGGTTGAAATGTTATGAGTATCTATTAATTAATTAACGGTTAATGATCACGCATTTTATTATTTTGCTACGTTTTTAAGACCATGGTTTGCGTACTTGTTCTATTACACGTGCTCTCACATTACATGCACAATTAGGTTAAAAGGTTAAAACTATTTCCTCCTGGCTCTATCACATTTCATGATTTATATTCTCAAAACTTCTCTCTCTCTCTAAAGTAAATGTTTGTGTATTATCATATCCTGTCTTTTACGTACGTACCTACCTATGTCATTTGACTAGATAATTTCACATGACATCCCCACAAAATCACACCTCGAGCACTTTCCCCATAATTTGAATCCAGAGGAGTTTGAGTTATTTATGACAATTTATAAGCCACCCACGGTAAGTTATGAAGTAATAAAACTCGTACAAATATAATGTCACATTTTTTAAGCTCATTACAATTTTCTCCGCCTGCCTCGAGCTGTACTTGCTCTAATAAAATATTTCTTCTGTGGAACAAAACGCCCCAAGAAATCGTACCTAGGGAGCAGTCCGATTATATTAAGTGGAGTTTTGCATGTGTAATAAAATTGACCCCATTTAAATACATGCTTTCTATTTATGACATGTCTGTGGTCTGGTCGGGGTGTTGGATTATGAAGAGGCAGTAACGTCGTGTAGGATTATGTTGTGGAGAGAGAAAGCATTATTGCAGTCATAAAGTGGTGGCCCGTTTTGTGGTTTAGAGCCCGTTAATCCCTCTCATGACCTATTATTCATGAGACAATAATAAAATCATCCTTTTCCGGAGGTCGGCCCGGAAATGGTGTGCGATCGCGTACCCTTCCTCAACGGCGACAGGGTTAAAGCAACCCAACAGAGCTGGGATATTATTCATGTACAGTAACTAAAACTATGTATGTAGGCAAATTCAGTCTAGAATTGAGTTGGTGTAGCACTTACCATGATATGGGACAGGATTTGCATAATAATCATAATTTATCGGGATAAGGAAGTGGGGATTTAGCAGAATGACCCAGTCGCACATTTTCATCGTCTAAAACAATGTAAATACACGTGGTCCCATGTAGCACAACCTTTTTGTAATTAATTCAATAATACTGTCGCTCAAAATCTTTAACTTTCACCTTGCTTGCCTGCACATTAGGATAATAAAAATATGCATCGATCATCAACCTACTCAATTTTGCAAGTCTTAACAAATTAAAAAAAAGATTGTTAAATATCACGTCTTATTTTTCTCTAGATTCGCCAAGGCCTTGTCCAATTTTCATGGGATCTCGGCACCGGGAAAGAAGTTCTCACCGTGACATCCATCTCCGTGTCGGTTAGTTATAAAGGATGGCAAAGATTATTTGTATGTATGTATCTCTAACCCGAACAGGACAATCGCTGGCACCGAATAATTCTCCACCTTCGCGACAATCGTGCCGTCCTTTCAGTCGATGAGCGGTCCCGAGCAGGCAGCGCACGATCTCCCGGAGCGGCAAGGTCACTTCATACCGGCGGAATTCTGTACATTGGTGCAAAGATTATAGGGCTTCACGGCTCCACGTTGGAGAGTCTCATCCCAGCGCAAGGTTTCATCGGGTGTATGAAAGACCTGCGGTACGGTTACCTTCACCACCAGACGGGACCAGGGTCCAGCTCAGACCTGCACATTCAGGAAGTGAAACATTACATAACTCCGGGAATCAATCGTATCGACTTGGACGGGATAGATAAGAATTTAGACTTGGAAGATGTTGATGACACCGATCAGGATAACTTTGATCAGGATGTGAACAGCAAGAACAAGAATGATAATGCAGGAGGGATTTCGGGTAGAATGGCTCCGCTACCGTTCCATTCGTCGGACAGTGATCGAATGGGTATGGACATGCACAAGTTCAAAATTAGTTGTGCATCTCACATTATTTGGTTTCATTTTATAATAATTAATGCTCCATTTAGGGTCTCATCTACTCTGGTCTCGCAACGTGTCATTCTCATGTGAAAGAATTCTCCATGTTGTGGAAGCCTGTCGAAGCCAACCCTGTCTGAATGGAGGGTCTTGTTCAGAAGACCGACTTTCCACCCCGACATCCAGCGGAGCAGGCACCGGGTTCAGATGTGATTGTCCTTCAAGATTCCACGGACATAACTGTGAACATGATTTGGATCCTTGTGGATCACAACCGTGCTTAAATGGGGGCACGTGCACTCCAACAGGTAATAATTTGTTAATATGTACGAATTAATACAAAATTCTTGATATCTAAATTATTTATACAGCAACCGAGTCTACTTCTGATCGAGGAAATGGAGCGTCTTTCTCCCCATCGCTCGTGTCCAGCAGTGGTGCTGGTGGTGAATGGTTATCGGAACCACAGTTTTTGTGCCTATGTCCTCCAGGCACGTTTGGATCTCGTTGTGAACGGGGTCGTTGGTGCAAAAATTCGGAAATGGGAGGAACTGATTCCTTATCAACGGCGGACTTGGTGCGGCTTTCCTCCGATTCCGGCGTGGGTGGTGGTGATGACGGAAGAGAAGAAGTTTGCAAACATCACGGTGAATGCGAAGATGGTCCGTCAGGTCCGATTTGTTGGTGTGCAGGTGGATACACGGGGGCCACTTGTCAGCTTGATATTGTAAGACCAAATTCCGTCCCAAATTTTTCGTCCGTCCGAAGTAAATATTCATACTTCTTAATGTTTCCAGAATGAATGTGAACGCGGTGACGCATGCGGACCAGCCTCGACCTGCATAAATTTTGCTGGTGGATTCCGATGCCTCTGTCCCGCAAATGCGACTGGGTTACGATGTAACCGCATCTTAACGGCACCTTCCATTATCGTGTCAGACTATCAAGACCTCATTCTCATCGTTGTCTTTGTCATCGTCACCTCGGTCACTTTTATCGTCGCGTTTATTCTCGTGAGGAGGTGTTGCATTGCGAGAGAAAGAGGGGGTCAGTCAAACGGCATTGCACTCACGGCAACGAGGGGATTAAAAGATAATGGGTAAGTAACTTATCATTTAAGCTTCCTGTTTACGGAACTAACTCCCCGTTTCCTTTTCTCCAGACACACAAAAGATAACCGCGATCGTGACACGAGTAACCGAGAAGCACAACAACTCTTGAGAAATCGTGACTCTAAAATTTCTAATTTGGAAGTCCGTCCCGTTTCTGCAACGTCAGACCTTTTCACGGGCGAATTAGAGCCAGAAAATAACAAACCGGGAACGTTTATCAATAACTTGATGAAAGGGAGTTCTACTTCGGGAGGAGGAATGATGATGACACCCATGAAGGATAAGGGATGCTCCACTTTGACACATTGGGATCCAAATCGGGACGATTATGATAACAAAGTACAAAATTGTAAGAGAAACGGAGCTTTATTTACAAAACATTTTTTAACACTTATCTTATTTAACAATTTTCCTACATTCTCCAGACATGAAGGGTGACCTCAATTGGGCCCCGCGACCCAACGCTACGGGTACCTCGTCCAAACCCGGTTCCCCCGTTTCCGACGGGTACCACTGGGACCATTCCGATCTCACCCAACAACCGCACAACATTTCCCCCACAAACACACTCCCCCCACCCCCCGCAGATATTCCCGATATCCGTATCTCAAATGGTGGTCATCATCGTCACCATCTTCACAAAAATCCTCCCAGTAACAACTTGGATCTCCCGTCTTCCTCTTCCACTCCCGGGGGTCCAGTGACCATTAACTTGGCCGCGTTACCACCCCCGCACGAAACTTCTCTCCCATATTTTGACGACGCCGTGATCGGAACTAGTCTCGATGATGTTACCCCTGAAGAAGAATTGCCTGGAAATCGTTCCCCTCGAAATTGGCAAATCCTTCACCCTGATCAGTATTTACTTCCGCATACACAAAGTGGTGGTGACGATGTTTACGACCCTTCCACCGGGCTTTGTTCTTGCCCACAATTAAGATCCGAGGTGGAACAACACGTCCCTCCACCGGCACCCGTAGCTATTCGAAACCGCTACAAAGACAAAACACCTTCAAAAGGAAATAGCAAAGCTAAACTTTTGAAAGAACAGCAGCAGCAACATGAAGACGATGAAAATTCTTCCTTGTTATTGAACGGGAGTGGAAATAACCCTTCGATAACATCGTCGTCATCTTCGTCGAAATTATCGAGTAAAATTCCACGTAGACAAAATTTAACGGGTCAACAACCTCAACAGAGCCCAAATTCCAATAATTCTTCTTCCAATGCAAAAACTACGGCTACTCATGTAACACAAGTTTGACATGTACAGAAGGAATGTTTAGTTTACGTTATTAAGACATCGGACTGTTAAAATTATTTATAATGTAATCAGTTAAATTTCTCATATTTTGTTAGTCGCGTGACAAGTAAGTTACGATGTCAAAAACCCTGCCATAATTTTTGTGACGATTTTTTTTACCAGAGTTATAAGTAATATAACAATTTTGTGTTCATAATTTCTTGTCGATATGCAATTCCTTCGTGACGAATCCTCAATTTCTTGTCATCGTCACCCCTCTCAAATTGGTGCTATCCTACTAGCTAACTTTATCGTAGCGTGTAAAAATAACCTGCCATTTGAAAACCGGAAATATACCTCTAGCCGAGTAATTAACTTTCAATTTCCGAACTTACGATAGTGGAGAACCCAGATAAAAAAGACTGTTTAAAATATAATGTTAGAAAACCCTTCTACATAGAACATTATTTGTTACAGAAATCTAACCCACATTTCTATAAAAGTGCCTAAAACGGAGAAAAATCATTAAATAAAATGTGTATGCAGGTATTTAAATTGTTTAAAAAAACTTTAAAAATCTCGTAATTATATGTAAATAATCATTCATTCTGTGTGCCCTGAAACAAACAATTATCCCGAATGTACTACATACCTGCGTATGTATAAATAATTAATTAATGTCATAAAACGTACAACTAAAGTAAATTTTGAAAAAAATCTTTTACTTTATTTTGTATTGTCAACTTTAAACAAAATGAGATTAATATTTTCTCTACCTATTTCTACTCAACTTTTTCTCTACTCTGACTATTTATATAAATTGAATTCAAATCAACTTAATGTTGTGTAGCAAGATGATGCAAATATAAAATTACGTAATTACGTAATAATTTATTTACATGTCTAATATAGTTGACTGAGAAGAACTGAATATCTGTCAAAAAAATCTCATTGTATTATTAATTGTAAGAAGTCGTATTGTAAGAGAAGGTTCGAAGTTAAATGAATTCGCATAGCTGCTTTTTGAAACTTATTTACTTATCGGGGAGCAATTTAATTTGTGTATATTAAAAATGTACATAATTTATGTAAATGATCTTTTTATTAATTTACTATTTTACACGCGGATGAAAGTGTTGTCTGTTTTGCTACTCTCTTGTTCTTTGAGTGCAAGCGATATTGTGAAAATAACGAAAAGTGTATAAATTAAAAAGTCGTTTTTTTGCTATATTTGTTATATTTACATTTGTGTGATTTTGATATTACGGAAGTATTTAGGTGTAAAAATAGGCTTGTATAAAAATCGAATTATTTGTTCTTTTATTTTCTGCAAAAAAAACTAGTCGTACAATTTAATAATATTGTCACAGAGAAAGAAAATGAGCTAAAACGAAAGAAATTATTGGTAACGTATTTAAATATGTAATGTATAATCTTAAATCGCATGAATCATCATTATCGTATAATTATAAATCGTGGTATAAATGTTGAATTATTAGTTAAATGACATGAAAAAGTTTACATAATACGTGCAACTCCTCCCGTAAATATATTATGATACAAATATTTATGAATATTATGACAAGTTTTTTTTAGATATTGGTAAATTGATATTCAAAATGGTTGCTGATTTTAAAAAATAAATGAATAAAAAGAACATACGAAATAAAACACTGTTGATTTGATTATTAATTTACTTCAAAATCATAAGCGTGGCATTGAGAGGATGAAATTGAAGCGTGTGTGGTCTAATTTCATTTAAATTTCATCAATCTAACTTTGTACCAACAACAAAAGAACGGTTTATTTCCACTTTATGAATTCTTCCCTTGTCTGAGACATCATAAATCATCTCCCAAATCATGAGACCTTGGGTAATTAACATCAATAAATAAATTCCCCACGTTGCACATAAAGTTGAACTTTGTACCCACACATGATTTTAAAATGCATGTATTTCATATTTTACTTTTAGATGAGACGAGGTTAAAGGAAAAATCAAAATTATTACCAATTGTTGTCTGCTCACAATGTCTAATTTGATGTCATTAGAGCGAAAAAATGCATACATTCATCCGTAGTGGATCCTTGTTTAGTAAATATTTGAGTGAAAACAATGGCACCGAAATTTAAGCCTCATCCTCGTCCGTGTGTAAGTAAGTAACTGCGTATAAGCGTATGCATATGTGCTACTACCCGGTATATAGCATAGGAATCAATGCTGGGACACGTTTCCTCTTCAAAACTAAAACTCGGGTCGGGTTTTCTTTTCTTTCCTCTCCGAACTTCATCTCCTTCTTCCATCCGTGCCTCGATTACTTCCAAAATAAATGTAGCATTAGAAATAAATTCAGTAAAACGATACAATTTATTATCGCGTGGATCTAAATTTCATACATTCTCACTCGTGGTGGGTGTGCGTCCTCTTTAAGCTGTGCAAATTAAGTGGTTGGTGGTGCCAAGAAAGCGAAATCGCATAAAGTAGAGTTTTGCGAATCAGTAAAAGTTCACATAAGAACATAAATACATACGTGCATCAGTAAAGTATTAGCAAATGACATGAATATCGAACTACTTTTTTCTTAAGGATATTTTGCGATGGTGTGATGATCCCGGGTACGTCACGCGTCCATCCCGTACATCCATTCGTACATATGTATATATATTTAGTTGCAGTTTTGCATATGTATGTGAATTTCGCATGGTTTGATTGAACTTTGAGACGAAGAAGGGCGACATGCAGTATTGCAAGTAGTGTGTACATACATAGAATAGTGACAATTTTACTGACATATCATCACAACAACATACTTAATACATTAAGATAACATTGAAAATTATGCACATTTAGTTTTATGCATGAAGACCAATCAAATCCAGGGGTGTAATCGAAATCAATGAAATAGAGAAACATAAAAGTTGACTTTTTGAGACAAGTAGAAGTAGAGCATGTAAAGGGCAAGAACAATGAGCAGGACAAGGAACACTTTGCAACACATTTACATGAGTACGTAACGACGAGCCAGTTAATTTAGTGAGATTTTGCTCAAGTGGTATCAATTGAGATTCATAAATATAACAAATTGTGCTTTTGTTTAAGAGATTTAATAAAGATTCAATTCATGCAGTGTTTCGTGATGTGATGTGATTTCAGTTTTTTTTGGTACTGCATATTTACTCTTGGATTATTTAGTTGATTAGTAAATACGTAAAGGCTTCCCTGATCGGAATACGAAATCTCAAAGTGGAATGCACATGGAATTTAATCCTGTGGAAAGATTTATTCCCAGAACCAGACTAAAAGTGTAACGTGTAGATAACTTCGAATATTTATTGTATAAAAATATCCTGTTAGAAGTTTAGTTTGTAAAATGACTCAAAAAATGGAAGGATTCGACGGAGTTTTAAATCAGGTCGGGACATTTGGGCGATTCCAAGGTTTAGTCCTGTTCTGCATGACGATACAAGTGAGTGAATAATGGTAATAAACTAAACTTATGAGATTAATGAGTATTATCGCTTTAAACATTAGGCTTTCCTCTCATGGCACCACTTGTCGGCCGTATTCCTCGCCGCAGTTCCACCGCATTGGTGCAAAGTAGACGATTTGGATGAATCGGGCTGGACTTTGGAACAAATTCGCAACTTTTCTATACCAAAATCTGCCAGGTACATACATATTTAAAAGATGCAAATATTGCAAAAATTCTATTTGCACATTTTTTCATGCGTCAGAGCTGGATCTCCTTACGCGTGGGAGCCTTGCTCGTACTATGATTTCAACTACACTCAAATTCTGACCGAGTCCGGATCGTCGTTTGAGACTGCTTTCTCCTCAACTTTCACTTCCGGTGATGACGACGGTACGACCCTTCCCGTTAAGGAGTGTGTCACCGAGTGGAACTGGGACAGAAGTGTGTACAACTCGACAGTAGTTTCGCAAGTACATAGATAATTCTACTGCAAAGATTTCCAGTTTTTTCGCATTTTGAATTTTCTAACTTTCTTTCAATTCCTTCAGTTCAATCTCGTCTGCCATCGTCGCCTCCTCGTCGGTACGATTCAAGGCACTTACATGGGTGGCGTGCTTATCGGGTCACTATTCTTTGGCTCACTATCTGACCAGTGAGCCACGCTCAAAGCCAGAAATTAATTTACACTATAATTTCTATGTCCTTTCACCTCCGCAGAATTCTAGGACGACGTCGATCCGCCCTAATTTCTCTGTTTGTCTCGCTCTTTGGCGGATTTGGTTCGGGGCTGGTAACTTCTTATCAATTGTTTCTCCTCTTCCGATTCATCTTAGCAGCCGGGGTGGCCGGAAGTTATCAAAATTGCTACGTTCTAAGTAACTGGATAATTTTATTTGAGGGTAAAAACAGATATATCATTGTTTTTTTGTCTTATCAGTGTTGGAATATGCCAACCCAGCAGCCCGTGCCAGTCTTGGATTGCTCGGCCAATTATCTTTCGCCTTGGGATACATGATGCTAGCTGTTTTGGGGTATTTCTTCAGAAGCTGGGAAGATTTTCAGTTAGTCTCCACCGGGATTGGACTTGCTCTGATTTCATATTACTGGTAATTAAGTTGTAGACCGGAAGTGGTAATCCATAATTTTTAACAATCACATATTTTCCATGAAGGATCCTCCCAGAATCCGCACGTTGGCTGTTGCATCGTGGTGATTATGATGCTGCATACAAAACGCTGTCCTACGTGGCTAAAATTAACCGAAAATTAATCCCCGAGAAGGAAAAACTTATTCAAATCTTTCACCAACATCACAACGGAGAAAATAATCCGTCCGTCTCTACAAACAACGAATCAAAGCTCAACGCTCGCCACGCAAACAAATTGTGTTCCATCCTCCTCGTCAGTGTCGACAATTATTGGAAACTTTTAAAAACACGGGAAATCAGGAAACGTACATTATTAATTTGGTCACTCTTTATAATTGTGGATCTCGTCTATTATGGCGTTGTCTTCGATTCCGCGACGTTAACCAATGATCCGTTTCTTTTAGTTTTTTTGGCGTAAGTGGGGAATATGTATTTCATAAGTTCGGGTATCAATTTTATTTTCTATAAATTTCTCATCTTTTTTTCAGCGGACTGATGGAAGTGCCTGCTTACACATTGGTTATCCCTTGTTTGACCATTTTGGGTAGGAAACCGACGGTCATTGGGACATTTACGCTGACGGCGGTGTGTTCTTTCATCGTAGCGTATACTCCCGCAGGTACAGAAGTCGTTCATTTCCGGTTGATATATTTCCCAAAATTTGCCAAAACAGGAGTAAAACCTGAGCGAATTATTGCAGAATATGAACTTATCAGAGTTGCTGTATCGATGTCGGGGAAGTTGTTTATAACGACATGTTTTGCAGTCCTTTATCTTCTGGGGGCCGAACTTTTTCCGACCTCGACACGAACAACAGGTAACAAAATTGTCAGGTTGGAATGTGCAATGATAACGCTGATTGAAAAAGTTGGCATTCATTTTTATAGGATTAGCTTCTGCCGTAATATTTGGACGGTTGGGATCTATCCTGGCTCCATTTATTGTTGATTTGGTGGTGAGTTTGCAATTCAAATGCATGAAATGTTTCTTCACAAATTAATACAATTTTGTGTGTGTATATTTATAGAAAACTTCATATCGAGACTTGCCCAATATTATATTTGGCTTGGTGTCCGTTGCCGCGGGTCTGCTATCGTTATTACTTCCGGAAACCAAAGATTCAGAAATGTTTGATGAAATTACAGAATTAGAGAAAAATGGGAACAATAATCCTCCTGTCAGTGTTCAAATTAAGCTTAATTCCGGCTTAGACATTGGTTCCGCCGTGGACGAGAAGTCTCGAACTGAAAGTAACGGCGGCTTGTCAGGAACTAGTAATTACGTTATTCATAATTCTCCGTGATTGTCTGTGATATCATTTGTACAAAAAAAGCTTAATGCAACCTAGTGAATAAAAGTGTAAGAAACAATATACACCTTGTAAAATTAACGTAAACTAGCAATGCGATTTTGTGAAGTGTAACCATCCGATTTGGTTGAAATTTTAAAATTATGTGGTCCAAGTCAATACAACCAACGTTTCTTGAGGCAGCTTGTGCGATGGTGGGAATGGTTCAAAATATTTGAAGTCAAAGTTGAATAAAACTACATTTAAAAAACAGCATTCCTCGGTGAGGGTGCGACTAAAAACTTTTAAACAAGAGCATTGAACAAATTTTAAAATTTAATATTGACCAACTACTACCACATCCTGGAAAGAAGAGGAAGAAGCAGAAGAAGAGGACCAAACCAAGAAAACTTCCTCCTCCCACATCCTCCCAACCACTCCCCCATACCACCGAGGGTTTAAATCCCGTTTACGATGACCTTTTCTGTCCGGTTTCGGGCTGCCCAGGACCGTCATCTGCTGGAACAGATGAGTGGATAGAATGTTCTGCATGTCTTTTGTGGTATCACACCTCTTGTCTTTTCTTGCAGGCCATTCCTGAAGGTGACTGGTTCTGCGCAAACTGTCCCCAAATAGATACACAAATAGGCCCCCAAATAAACTCAAACACATCGTCGCCAGCAAATCAATCTTATCTAGGCACACATATTCAACTCACACAGTCAATCACCTTTACAAATCCACGTGCATCACAACCAATTTCTACATTAAGTACACCACTTTCAAATTTTATATCTAGCAAGGAAACATGCACATCCCTTACATTAGAATGGCTAAATAACCACATAGTACCCGGGGGGTAATTGAGAAAGCTATATTACATGACGCTTATAGACGAGACTCCTTAGGCATTTTTAAACCCATTAACGATGCAGAAATGGGTAAATTGATAAAAAATTCATTTTCAAACATTAGGACCAAACGAATTAGGACAGAACTTCATGGCACTTCGAAGTATCATTACGTAGGGATTCAGTTTAAATCAGAACACAGTGCTGACTCGGTTTTTGATTTCCAAACTATCATTTCATCTCTTAGGCAAAATTGTCCTACTCTTAAACAATGTCCAAAGGCCTGTAGGATCCCTGTAGCCCAAGTTCTGAAATCCGCCGTAGATAAATGTATAAGTGAAAACACTCCAGAGGCATGGCATCTTCTTTTGACCTTTCCATATATTACATTGCAATGTGAATCAAAGGCAAATATTAAAAATGGTCAAAGCCTTAATAGCAAAATCCGAAACAACTTATCCATATTTGAATCTTTGGACAAAAATACATATCAGGATTATCTCATTACTCTCTCTTCCAAAAATTCAGCCCATGATAAACCAGGTAACACCATCAAGGACATTGGGCCAAAAGTCATATCTAAAGTATCCGAAGGAAATATTCGTGGTGCAATTCGGCTTTTAACTTCAGATGATATTATCGCCCCAAATTCTTCAGAAACTCTTGAAACACTTGTAGAAAAGCACCCACCACAACCTTTAGATAATTTTACTGTTTTAGATGAGCCTAACATTCCACCTTTTACAACGACAGTAGAACAGGTTATCTCAGCAATATTCTCATTTCCTAGTGGTTCAGCAGGGGGTTTAGATGCATTACGACCACAAATTCTGAAAGATTTAGTTTCACAACATACTGGTGACGTAGGAACTCAATTGTTAGAATCTATGACAAAATTTTGCAATTTTATGTTAGCAGGAAAAGTTCCTTTAGATATTTGTCCTTTCATTTATGGTGCAAGTCTGACGGCCCTTAAAAAGAAATCAGGTGGTATTAGAGCTATTGCAGTAGGTTGCACTTATCGTAGAATAGTTTCAAAAATTTGTGTCAAGGTCATGAATCATGTCTTTCAGGATTATTTTAGTCCAGTCCAAGTAGGTTTCAATGTAAAAAATGGTGCTGAAGCAGGAGCACACGCTGCCCGTAGATTCTTTTCCTTTTTACATAAGTCACCCACAGCCTTTCTTAAAATAGATTTCAAAAATGCTTTTAATATGGTGGATAGAGGGAAATTGGTTTCATCCGTTCACGAACTTGTACCAACCTTGTATCCTTATATTAATCAGTGCTATAGATTCTCATTCAGCCTTGTCTGGGATTCTTCATTAATTGAATCATGTAGAGGTGTTCAACAAGGGGATCCGTTAGGTCCACCACTTTTTTGTTTGATTCTACATCCAGTCGTTTCAAATTTAGGGTCAGAATTTAATATGTGGTACTTGGATGATGGTACATTAGGTGGCGATCCTACTACAGTTTTAGACGATTTCAAACATATTATCTCGTGTGCAAATGAAGTAGGTTTAGAATTAAACTTTGATAAATGTGAGGTTTCAGTTTTAGGTCCTCAAACTAACACGCAACGTATACTAGAATCTTTCCAATCAGTTGCACCAGGTATTTCTTGTATGACCCAGGAAAATGCTGAACTTTTAAGGTGCGTTTATGCTTTCTGATTAATTGTAGCGATCTCTTAGAGAATTGATAACCGACGGGTTTTTTAGTTCCCGTCCTCGTTACATTCGCGTCGCCATAGCGGTCGCTATGCAATTCGCCATGCGGGTTTATGCATTGTTTCCTCCTTCATTTCACGGCACCTTCACGATCACCATGAAAGTTGAACAGAGTTCAACTTTTACACGGATGAAGGAGCAAGGAAATTTTTAGAAACCATTACAATTTTATAAATATTTCCATTTGCGATTTCAAAATTTTACAAAATGACTACAAAAGTGATATCTGCGCCCAAATCTCCACTGGATCTGGAAGAAAAATTAATTCTTCTAGTTCAGCAACGTCCAGCACTGTACGACAAGAAGGATCCTGCATACAAAAATAGAAACACTCGTGCGGTGATGTGGGAGGAAATTGGAAAGCTACTAGGAAAGACAGGTCAGTTTGTTTTACTGCAGAGTCTATATTCTCACTTGTATTAACTCTAAAAAGGCATGAAGGAGCAATGCGTTTCATCCGTGACATTGTTGACCCGGATGAAAGGTAATAGTAGTTTATATTTAATTGAGTAATGAGTTGGTTAAATAATTTTGGTAATGAAACTATCTCTAAACAAACAGTACCGTGTCCAATCTCGTGACTGAAGATGATTCTTCGTTTGTGGATATGCATGGACCGGGGTCGGAGATCCAGATTGAAGTGATTGACGTGGATAAGCTCCCCGAAGATTTTGACCCACTCTCAATTGAAGAGGAGACAGCGACGACTTCTGTACTTGTACCACGGTCACAACCAGCTTTACCATCGAAGGTATTTGAACGAGAAGAATCATTTATATTTAGACAACAATTATAAATAATATCAATTACTCTGATTTAATTCGTAGAAACGAAAATTGGACGCATTTGACAAAGAGATGCTGGATTTGCTCAAATCAAACGATGATGAACACGACAGCTTCGGAAAAATGTTGGCCCCAAAACTGCGGAGAATTGCAGATTTAGACCGGAAAGTATTTCTCAATCTTCAGCGCAAAATCAATGATGCAGTGCTTGATGCAGAAATAGAACTTCTTGCGTAATTATACAGCTTTAAGTCATTAAAATGGTTTTAAATAATTCTGGCTTGTTATTCAAAAGTTGCAGTAAATAAATCCTTTGTTTTTCATGAACGAGATTTTATTTGCAAAAATCATATTAAATTAGGCATTTTAACAGATAAATTATGAAATTCTTGACATTTGCCATGAAACACTACCCTCATTACTGTTAAAATATTCTAAAAATCTGTCCCGTACAAGTACAGCTTCTAGACGCCGGTTATTGCTGCCTTGTTGCCGCAAAGAGATCATTCCCGTGTCCCCAGTGGTAGTCTCCCTCCAATTTCCCGTGGTGTTCCCATCATCTGAATCCGCCGTTATCGTATTCATATCTTGCTTATCAATAAGCAAATTGTGGAGAATTACTGCGGCATGGATTACGAGCCTGGTTAAGTCAAGTGATGCAACTATTGGCGTGTGAAATATCCTCCATCTAGCAGCTAACATCCCGAATGCATTCTCCGACACATTTCTCGCTCGAGAAAGACGGTAATTGTAAATACGACGCTCCAGGGTGAGAAATTTTCCTGGGAATGGCTTCATCATGTAAGGCTTTAAAGCAAAAGCGTCATCAGCTACGATAACATGGGGTTGGAGGTGAGGTCCAACTATTTTTGGCTCTGGTAGCCCCAATTTTCCATTTTCATGCCTCTTTCCTATTTCCGATCGTCCAAATACGCCTCCATCTGACTGCGAACCCGAGGCTCCAATATCCACAGCAGAAAATTTGTATTTATGGTCGACAACAGCCATGAGAACAATGGAGAAGAAGCCTTTATAATTGTGGTAAGTGGACCCCGAAAAATTTGGTGCTTGAATTCTGCAGTGTTTCCCGTCTACAGCACCAACGCAATTTGGAAAATTCCACCGAGTTCGGAAGCCAATCTCATTGGTTATCCATTGATCAGTTGTCGGTGGTGGTAGATGAATGTGGCCGAATATTTTCACTATTGCTTGCAAAACTTCTCGTAGAATCTTCGAAACTGCTGATGGTGATATTCGATAACTGAAGGAGAGAGAGATTTGGGAAGCTCCGGTGGCAAGAAATCTAGTAGATAGAGGTCATTTTCACTCAGCACTTAACTATATTTGATATCAAATTATTACCTTAAAGTTATCCCAAGTTTCTCTTCGACAGAAATAGGTCGGCTATGGGTCATTTTTCCTGTAATTTCCCCAGTAATCAGCATCAAAATCTCATCAAAGTTTTCCATATTCATCCTGTGAAATGTATTAAAAGTTTGATATATTGAGAAACAACTTTGTATATGCATTTTACCGGAAGTAACGGTGATGATAATGAGGGTCTTCACGCAATTCTTTCATTAAAATGATGTCTCCCTGGTCCACTCGATTCCAGAACATAGGCCGGATTGAAGCAGCTCGCACTTTTCGCTTCAATTTTCTTCGAAGTCTCCGGAGAATCAAGATTTTGGTAATCAAACGTCGATCGGGAGCCGGCATAATTGTTTTTGTGAGATTATGAAATGGCTATGATTTTTTACGGGTTTTTACTTTCCCTTCGATGACCGATAGCTAAAACTAGCGTTGAGAGAAACCGATCGTAAAAACTACAGAAAGTGTAAACCCGTTATGAAGGAAGGAACGCTAACGCTATGGCGACGTTATGTAACGAGGACGTTAAGCATAAACCATACAAAATTTTGCAATTTTATGTTAGCAGGAAAAGTTCCTTTAGATATTTGTCCTTTCATTTATGGTGCAAGTCTGACGGCCCTTAAAAAGAAATCAGGTGGTATTAGAGCTATTGCAGTAGGTTGCACTTATCGTAGAATAGTTTCAAAAATTTGTGTCAAGGTCATGAATCATGTCTTTCAGGATTATTTTAGTCCAGTCCAAGTAGGTTTCAATGTAAAAAATGGTGCTGAAGCAGGAGCACACGCTGCCCGTAGATTCTTTTCCTTTTTACATAAGTCACCCACAGCCTTTCTTAAAATAGATTTCAAAAATGCTTTTAATATGGTGGATAGAGGGAAATTGGTTTCATCCGTTCACGAACTTGTACCAACCTTGTATCCTTATATTAATCAGTGCTATAGATTCTCATTCAGCCTTGTCTGGGATTCTTCATTAATTGAATCATGTAGAGGTGTTCAACAAGGGGATCCGTTAGGTCCACCACTTTTTTGTTTGATTCTACATCCAGTCGTTTCAAATTTAGGGTCAGAATTTAATATGTGGTACTTGGATGATGGTACATTAGGTGGCGATCCTACTACAGTTTTAGACGATTTCAAACATATTATCTCGTGTGCAAATGAAGTAGGTTTAGAATTAAACTTTGATAAATGTGAGGTTTCAGTTTTAGGTCCTCAAACTAACACGCAACGTATACTAGAATCTTTCCAATCAGTTGCACCAGGTATTTCTTGTATGACCCAGGAAAATGCTGAACTTTTAGGTGCACCTTTAACATACGAATCCATAGAACACGTTTTCCGCAAGAAGATTAACGCGTTTTCTAATATGGTAGATCGATTGCCCTCTATTCCAAGCCATATTGCGTATTATCTATTGAAGCATTCTTTAGCTATTCCACGTTTAGTTTACCTACTGAGGGCAGCCCCAATTTTTAAATCTCCATATTTACTAGAAGAGTTTGATTCTTTGCTCCATGATGCTTTAGAGCAAATTACAAATTGCCAAATTAATCCTCTATCTCTAGAAGAAATTGCTTTGCCAGTTAAATTAGGTGGTTTAGGAATTAGACAATCGAAAACATTAGCAACTCCATGTTTCCTTTCATCTTCATTTGCCACCACTGACTTGGTTTCTTTAATTTTGCCCTCGTATGTCACTGCTTTGTCCGATTCACTTGTGACCGAGGCAGAGGATTTGTGGAAATCATTTAGTTGTGATGAATTACCTCGCAGTACAATTACTTCTCTTCAATCATCCTGGGAAATTCCAATTTTCAATCACTTTTCTTCACGTATCCTGGAACTATCCACCACCCCAATTAATACCGCTAGGATTTTGGCATCTCGGTCAAAAGAGTCAGGTGCATGGTTGCAAGCTTTACCATCCAGAAATTTAGGCACACTTTTAGACGATAATTCCTTTAGGATTGCAATTGGTTTGAGGTTAGGTTTAAAATTGTGTTTCCCCCATAAATGTGTTTGTGGTACACAAATAGATGAACTAGGATTACATGGCCTTTCATGTAAAAAAAGTGCTGGCAGGCACTCTCGACATACACAATGTAACGACATTATAAAGAGAGCTTTAATTTCTGCAGACATGCCAAGCATTAGGGAACCACTAGGTGGTAGTAGAACAGATGGAAAAAGACCGGATGGTCTTACATTAATACCATATAAACAAGGGCGCTCATTAATATGGGACTTTACATGTACAGACACTTTTGCCCCCTCTTATCTCTCTCACACACTTAGACATGCTGGCACAGCAGCAAAACTAGCCGACAGCAAAAAAGACAAACTTTACTCTGAACTTGAAAAACAATATATTTTTAGCCCGAGTCAGGGCTTATGGAACCATCATGTCCGTCCGTCCGTCCGTCCGTCTGTCCGTCTTACGATAACTCTCGTTAAACTCATCCTATCGACTTGAAATTTGGTACACGTGTAGTATGGGGCAAATGAGGAGTTAAGTTCGAAGATGGGCGAAATCGGTCAAGTGGTTGACCAGTGGGGGTCATATAGGTGGGTGGGGTATTATGCATCAAAATTTCAAAATCGTCATAGAAGGCAGAAATTTGACACTGAGGTTGCTAATGATGTCTAGTGAAAGAGTATGAATTCAAGTTGGAAAAAATTTCATTTTGAAAGACCCGAGGGGGTGATCCATACTGATTTGTCAAAATCGTCATATCGAGTTGAAATTTGGTAGATAGATTGCGTATGGGGTTTAAGGAAGAACATGAAATGAAATTGGTCAAATTTTTTATCTGGAGGGACCCGAGAGGGTGACCCATACAGATTTTTGAAAACCATTTAATTGAGCTGAAATTTGCCATTGCCGTTTCTAATAGCTCCTAATGGAATAATATGAAGTGAAATTAGTGAAATTTTTATGTGGAGCGACCCTAGGGGGTGGCCCCTACCGATTTTTATAAATTGTATTAAAAAGATGAAATTCGGTACGGTGATACTTAATGGTTTCGTATGGAAGTACTGTTGTTAAGTATATCTGTGGTGCCACGTCGACCGCTTTGGATCATCCATAAAAAGGTCTAACACATAGCGCGTCACAAAAAGAAATTCAAACTTTGCCAGAATTTAGAAAATATTAATAGAAAATTATTTTTCCTATAAAATTTTTCGATATCTGACCTCTGTGACCTGTTTTTTAGGGGTGAAACTCATTAATTTGAAATACGTTTGTTTGTCTGCGTGCACAATAAGTGGATAAGGATTTTAATCGAATTTAGCGAGAGATCGGGTTTAATCTGCTGGGAATTGAAAGTTGACATTGTGTAAAATATTTCTGCCATTTTTTTGAAATTTTAACACAACAAACAATGCAGAAAAGTAGGGATTTCGGTGGAACTAGATTTCGGGCTGGCGGAGGAAACAAGGCGATTCGGTTGGGAGCGCGGAGGACTACACTAAATATTATTTTACACCACTTTATTTTTATTTTGACGTACAACTTATACAAATTCGTGTCTGAAATTTAGGAAATTGAATAATTTGTGCGTCAAAATAAAAATAAAGTGGTGTAAAATAATATTTAGTGTAGTCCTAAAAAACAGGTCACAGAGGTCAGATATCGAAAAATTTTATAGGAAAAATAATTTTCTATTAATATTTTCTAAATTCTGATTGATTGATTGATTGATTGATTATGCTTTATTCAAGTGTCTACCAAGTTCACAGTAACAAACCATGCTCTTCCACGAGTGACTGGCAAAGTTTGAATTTCTTTTTGTGACGCGCTATGTGTTAGACCTTTTTATGGATGATCCAAAGCGGTCGACGTGGCACCACAGATATACTTAACAACAGTATATGAAGTTAAAAGCGAACAAAGTGGAACCAGAGTAACCTAGAGGGTGACCCATACCGTTTCGATATTTTAAAAATTCGTAGCTGAAATTCAGGAAATTGGTCATACTTGAATTGGCGAGATGAGAAGAAATAAAATTAAAGTGAAAGTTATTCATTGCGTTTTTTATACAGTTCAAAAAGGCACGCAAAAAGGCAAAAAGGCATGAACAAATAGCAAAAAGACTGACTTTTTGCACACACTGGTCACCCCCACTGGTTTAGAGAACGGACGTAGACGACTAAAAGTTGGCGTGATCCTGCAGGGTAAGATCAGCTTAATAAATGTGAAGTAAATTTTAAAGTTTTTTTTCCAGGAGGACCCAGTGGGGTTTTTGGAATTGGTTAAAGAAGCTGCAATTTTGTAGCGACTATTGCGAATCATTCGCAATCATCAAAAATTTTCTCATAATACCAACTATTAGTAGTTGGTACCGGTCACTTGGCAAACAGTTAGAAGTGGACTCTGTCCCTGTCTCGGGCTATATAAACACTGCACACTGTAGGTTTTGTTCCGGTGGCCGTCGAGACATCAGGAGTATGGGGGACGGAAGGGTTGAAGTTCATCCAAGATGTTGGGAGGAGGATGAAGGATGTCACTGGACCAATGTCAACAACATTTCTCATTCAACGGATCAGTTTGGCAGTTCAACGCGGGAATGCGGCATCAATCATGGGAGCTGTCCCCAGTCAACGAGGATTAGAAGAATTATTTTATATTTTAAATGATAGGTCGTTTTATTTACAAAAATCATGTAAGGGGCCGAATGGTGATCTCGGACGCCTATTCGGATCAAGTAAAGGTTTTCCCAACCCACCAACATCGGGTTTTTCCTCTACTCCCCAAGCCAACTAAGTGTATTTCATAGTTTATCAATGTTTATGTTAATAAAATTATCATTTTTGAAGAAAAAAAAAAAAAAAAAAAATTTCAACCGATTTTGCTCGAACGTATCTTAAATGGTGCGTAATCAGTGCCCGCACAATAAAATCAATAGCTGGCACGATCATTGTATGGCAAAATTGAATTTCCGGCTCATTTTAAAGTTGCGAAGATCCTAAAATTCTTGTAATATTACACTTTCGTCACGAGAAAGATGAAAAGACACTAGATTTCGTAATTGTCTGATTTTTTTGTTTCAACAATTTTTCACTAAATGTAACCGTTCGAGCTGTGGCCGTGGCGGAAGTTTTAGGACCCTGTCTTGAAAGCATACCTTGGCTTCGCCGTAACCATGCGCTTTTCTGTCGTGAGGGTAGCCCTTGGTTACTTTCCTCACCTCAGAAAAAATGTGCGATTCTTACCCAGCGGAGGATCCTTTCAAAGGGAAAAAATCGCCGACTTTTCAACTTCGACCTGAAAATTTTTGACTAATTCACACAAATTGCCGTTGACGTCGAGTTCCCCCACTATTTTGGAATTTTGGAAATGTGA
Source organism: Folsomia candida (assembly GCF_002217175.1). Taxonomy (NCBI): domain Eukaryota; kingdom Metazoa; phylum Arthropoda; class Collembola; order Entomobryomorpha; family Isotomidae; genus Folsomia; species Folsomia candida. Next base: position 335,774 of record NW_019091200.1, on the reverse strand, counting down.
TCTTGTCGATCATATACTACTAAATAGTGACATTTGAAATTGTTAAGCAACTTTGTTACAAAATATTGGACACGAAACATATTTTGGTGAGAAATTTATCCCATGGAAAGCTACGTTGAATATTTTTACACGAATCTTTGAAATTGTACTAGAACGTTATTGTTGCATTGGGATGAATATTATTGTACGTTGTATTATGTCAATCTTCCCTGGCTGCCGTTGAACCAAACTCCAGTGAATTTTAGGGTGTGGCGGGGATAGGGACGCCTTGCCTTCTACACCTCAACCTAGAGGGGTCGCCCAAAGAATTATCCGTTGGGAACCATCGGGTCTTTGGGGACGCCCGGTCGCACACATGGAACCTGACATGCATCATTTCTTTCGGTTGCTTAGGGTGCACAATCATCATGATTACTGTATTGGGATTCTGACCTCAAAATGCTTGGAATGTGAAACCTAACATCGTCTGCACTTTTGCTCATTGTAGTGCTCGTACTGTCCCAGGGCCTTTATCTTCACATGTAAACAAACACATCGGGGTGGGGTCCATCCAAAACAATGTGTATATAATTGGTCTCTTGACCGTGGTCAGAAACATTAGTTTAATATTATTGAAAAATTATTTACTACATATTTCTCATGAAGAAATACTGAGAATTAGATTGTTATCGTAATTTGATAACATCGTACCTGCAAAAGACATGGAGTTTTACCGTGTTTTAACGTCGCAGAGTCTTATACGTACAACACATGCAGAAGGCATGTGTTGTACGGGATTGGTAGTTATACGGCGCATGGATGATGTGACGTCAGCAGAGTTCGGCAAAACCTGCTTTCATTATATACCTTTATGGCAACTTTAGAACGAAATCGAATTTCGACATGCGGTTTTCGCCAACCTGTTTCTAATTTTTCAAGCACGGCCGAGTTCGAAGCTGGACATTGTAGATCATATGGTCATGGCGCCACAGTGATGACATAAACGGTCAAACGTGTCTAATTTTTTGTTTCCACAGTTTTAGACGTAGTTTTGGGCGGGGATTTCAAAAATCGCCATCATTTCGACGTGTGACGACCTCAAAGTAATCCTACGTCGAGGCAAACTGAGATTTTTACAAAAATTTAATCTATAGATGAAATATAGCTAAATTAAGTGTCCCCGCGTTGTTACAGGTTTTGTCTACACCATGTCGAAAACTGGCGGGAACACTGGACTATGGTGCTATGCGATTATACATCTAAATTCCACATTTAATTTGAGTTGGAGTTGAATGTGGGAATAATGCAAATATGCGAGTACGTAGACCTGTTGAGAACAAACATGTAAAATATGCGTTATGCATGATTATCCAAAGTGGCTCGATATAAATGAAGGCAAACCTGCTACACTGTCATACCACACATATGGTATTACACCAGCAGCACGGTACGCGATGAAAATAATTAAAAAGTGAATTATGGTTATCTGGGTGGCTTATCAGTCAACTATGATAAGCACCTGCGTCGAAACAATGGATTAATGTTTCATAACTCAACGAATGACGCACAGTTGGAGCACTTTAAAAACAATAGTTTGCACAAGCATTTAATATTGCGTTGAACACCTGCAAATTAGTAATTAAAATTACCTCTGAGGCCCCATTCGAGTCATATAAATAGTAGCTCCGAGGACAATCCTGCATTCATTCAAGTCTTGACTTTACTACAGAAAATGGTTTACCCTGTCACAATGCACACCGTGTTCCAAAATGGAACCACGTCACAATATATTTGGAACGACCGTCCCTTTTTTATCCCAGATCTGAATGCCGTGTTCGTGATGTTTTGTAAGCTGTATAATTTATAACACAATTTCTTTACGAACCAACTGGTCTTATAATAAAAATTAATTAATTAGATGCTTCTGTCAATGCGGCATTATACCAGGGATATGCGGCTTTTGGTATCAACGACCCATTCAACACTCCCCCAGAGTGGAACTCGTTTTTGGATGAGCAAGGTCAGACCCCAGATTTAAATTTCCCATTTGCTTGGAAACGAAGCTACAATTTGCTTGGAACACAATTGTCGGCATTCTACGAAAAAGTAATTCGATCGCACTATTGCCACCAGAAAAATATCACCACCAATTTCATATATTCAAAAAGAGTTTTAGCTCATCTATCCGACTGCTCCACAATAGCAGTATGTAACTCAACCAATTGCTTTTATTACGAAACACAAAGCATAGATTTTACTTTACTAAGGAAATCTGGAATCACAAAGAACATGTCTCAACATGATGCATGGGCCCAAGAAATTCATGGGTATCGTCAGGCCCATTATGGGTCGACCATTTCCACCAGCATCAGCAACATGTATCCTTTTATGCATGTCGACAACTCTACAATCACCTCCCAGATAAACCAATTTTTTACTTTTCCCGGCTCGAATGAAAGTTTCATCAGAGAAAAGGGCTTATTTGCCCCTGAAGGACATCGAGGAAGGACGTATTATAAGCCTCAAAGTCTACATGGACAACGAATTGCTTGAAAAAGTCCAAAAATTGAGACCGGATTTATTTATTTTATTTTCATTAGTAATGAAAAGCAAGTCTATTTTTGAATCAACAGTGGATAAGAGATATACATCTTCACTGTACTACATTCCGTTCGAGTTCTTCCCTAGCCTGACGTTATTCTTCGCAAGATTTTCATCGTTCGAGGACGAAGGTATCTCAACAAGTAGGGGTGCCGATCTGGAGAAACAATGGATGCAACTTGTTACCGACTTGTGGCAAGGAGTCTGTCCCACTGCTGAGTTATATCCGTCATTTCCTTCGTTCTATTTGGTAACTCGTTGTGTAGTTTGTACGATTGAACCAAGTTAATTTTTTTATTTACACTATTGCACAATGGATCATTACCGATAAATGCGGAGAGTAATATTCCAGTGTCTACGTCGAATATACACACGACCACCAGCCAACCAATCGACACCCGCGTTTGTGCTGACAGCGGTAACGCTGAAGAAGCAAGTGGCCCTCAACCTGAATCCACCGATGATGACACCACGGGGATGACACCTGCAGACTCCAGAGATACCCAGAAGAGGTGGTTTTGAGATAGATGGTCAATTACTGAGCAAAACAACCCTAGAATATCCACAACCACCTGCAGCTTTTGGGAAATGTCGTTTGTTTCTATCAGAATTAGTCACTGAAACTAGTGCTCAACAATCTTTCCTTGAATATGAAATGTTGTGCCCATCCAAAAGGCGTTCGAAGCACAAGAACCTTTCTGGATTTTTGACCATCTTTCTAGAAAGTGGCGATATTCCAAAAATTATCGGGACGATTGACCACTCCAACAAAGAACTCGTAGAAGTTGTGGAGACCACTTCTAGCGGAAATCAGGTTACCCGCAAATATTTTGTTGTGGGTGGTGGAGGTACTCAAACGAATCAACAAATTTCCAGAGGAATGTTTGCGGACCAGTATAATTTAGCTATTCCGTCCGCCCAATCGAGAACAATTTTTGTCATTCTAATTTATATTCCTAGTTACATGAAACACATACCAACAGCCAGAAAATTCTGGCTGCCAATCAACAACAATGGAGTTTACGAGCCAAAACCTTTGACAGAAGATCATGAAGGTCTTTCAAAGTATCCCCAGGACTCTTTACTAATTGGTCAGCCATGCAATTTCGACGAATGTGGTATGTTCTTGAAATGGGCAATTGTAGAAAGCCTTGTTGGAGAAGATAACCTTATATACCCTATACCTGATGTCGAAGGAGCAGTTAAGCCATATCAAAGTCTCAGTAGGTGTAGCTCGACGATGCTTTCTATGCAAATGAATGACTTTGTTGTTGCAACGCCAACACCATCAGCCGAGAATAATTGTCCCAGAGATACTCCGGTGTCATTTCAAAGCCCATTCAATTTTCGTGGCCGGGCATTACAATCAACAGCTCAGCAGATTATTATCAACGTGAAATACTTTTTTGACAGGGCGACAGCTAATTCAGAGCTACTCGTGGGATCGCCCTCGAAATTAGCTTCATTAGCCACAAATGTCAAACTCTGGACGGTGTCAAGGGTCGTTGTAGCACACCCCAACAACGTTCAAATACAGACACCTGGAAAGAAACGACCACGAGAAATGAGGACTTTTAAATTGCTGGACCAATTCAAACTAGATATACTAAAAGGCATGATACAGAAACACTTTCAGAATAATCGCGTCGCATTTCTGGAAGAAATTTATAACGAGTTTATGGCGCGGATGAAGGATGACGACGATGTTTTAGAGGTACAAAAAATAGTTTTTTTTAACCAGGAATAAGTTTACATCCAAGTACTATTATTCTAGAGAACATCGTCTGAGCCAATAACGAGATTTAAGTGCTCGTTGTATACGTTTAGAAAGCTGATGCACAAAATTGGGTATAAATTTGGCACAGTTGATCTCCGAGTTGCAATTCTACAAAGAGAAGATATAATTCGATGGCGAGGTCGGTTTCTTAAACGTCTACGAGAAAACGAAAGGGACCCCAACAAAAAAAATTATATACACAGGTGCGTACTAGTTCCGTATATTTATATAAAAATATTGTTTTTGTCGGTTTAGTTCAATATTTCAATATTCAATTTATTAGCATTTGATATGGCCATGAGCCCTCATCAATAGAAATTACAGAGCTAGATATGTAAATGTAAGTAAAGTAAAGTAGTCAGAGGAATAGTGGGAAAACCTGGCTATGGTGTAGAGCCAGGAAAACACTATCACCTCTGGGAATGTGACCCAGAGGTCCATTCGGCTCTGACTACATCACCCAGGCAGGACAAATGAGTGATAGGGATCATAGGCAGATTCCGCGAGGAACTGCTGATATCCAAATGAGGACGGCGTCGTGACGGCGGAAGCAAGGTGAGTGAAGGTTGTTGGGCGGGGCGTCCACGGACCACGAAATACCTTAGCGCCCTCACGGGCACGGGCTACGTGTCCCCTTCACGGTCACACAGTGTGACCAGGGCCGAGCGACACTACCCACTTGCCCCTTCACCCCTCACAGCACAACCGGGCCATGGGACCCCCGTAGGCCCGACTACACTGCCCACCGCCATGCACGACCCCGTCCCCACTCTTCTACCAACCGCCCCCACGGTCACCACCCCGATATACCAAACAATGACCTACCTGGGGGAGTCCTCCATGGCGTAGATCCTCCCGTGCACTTGGTCCGGCGAATCCATCTTCGCCTGATGGCTCGGCTTGTCGTTGCTGGGACGGGTGTGGCAGGGGGTGTCACCAGGCACGCAGTTGGGGGTGTGAGTGGACGAGGCTCACAGGGCGAAAAGCCTGGGACACACTTCACTTGCCCTGGCACACCCTCGACCCAGATGGAAGAGAGAGAATCCAGTTGCAGAGCGAGAGAGAGACACGTCGTGCACGGTTGGAAGCCAAAGAGGATCCTTGTCGGTTTAGTTAATAAATAATAAGCAGACGAAACCTGGGTGGACCCCCACGCCAGAACTGGCAAAGCATGGGTGCCAAGAACATTCAGAAGCTGGCAGGAAAGAAAACTATATACATTTAAGCAAAATAAATTAGGTAGAGGACCTCGGCTAATCGTGCTTAACGCGGGTAAGAAATAAAATACGTTATATCTAATTATTTTTTGTCGACATTTAAAAAATTGCGCGGTGAAGATGGATTTTTTCGTATTTTAATGTTACAAGTTTTTCGTATTTTAATGTTACATAATATTTTCAGAAAACGTAGATGGCCCTACCTATCTCGCCTGGTTTCGCAAATTGTTAACATCATTGGAAGGGAAAGGAAGTTTCCTGATTATTGTGGACAATGCACCGTTAAGAATCATAACTTAAACTCATCTTTATACAAATATACTAGATATAAATATATATATATATATATATCTAAATGTTTATGCGCTTAATATATTAACTACATTGTACTGTTGTGTCGCTGAAATAGATATCACGGATCTGCCGAGGTACCAGTCTCCAGGGACAAGAAGGGGGTCATGTACACCTGGCTAACGAATCATTGGGATCCAAGCCGCGGCCCCATAAAACCAGAGAAGCAATATCTAAAATGGGAACTTTGGGACATTATTAAGTCGATGAAGGTTGGAAACAAATACTACGTTATTGATAAGCTGGCAAAGGAAGCTGGTCACGAAATACTTCGGTAATGTAGCAAACATATGTAATAGATCGTTGGCATTGTAATAACTCAAAGATTTCAATAGATTACCCCCGTATAATTGCGACCTCTCGGCAATAGAATATGTTTGGAAGGATACAAAGGATTATATCCGGAAAAATAATCTTGATCAAAACCTTTCCACAGTGCAAAGGACGGCAGAAGAATTTATGAGAAATTATAATACCAGTTATTGGATTGCACATGTCAACCATGTGAAAAGGTGTTCATACAAAGGCTTATTAAATAGAAATAGGTAACTGTGTTAAACTACTTTCTCTAGGTTAGGGGAAGAATACTGGACAAATGATCGATTTTATGAAGACTTAATTGACTCCCTTCCAACGGAAAGATTAATTGTAAGACACATTGCATTTCACGGACTCAATAACTTTCTTATTATTTGTAACTTAATTTAAGATCAACCCGGGCCAAATCGATGACGAAGACGACGAAGACTTCGAATATGACGAAGTTTTTCCCGATCTTGAAGAGTCAATGACAATTCAAAGTATGGTGCATGATTATGAGAACATGAGACTTTCCACTATGTATGGCTATACGGATGAGGATGAATTGGAAATCGAGACAGCAGTGGAAACACCACTAGAGGACCCATCCAGTCGTCGCCAATTATTTGTCCATTCCACTGACGATGATGAAGTACATAAGTATTTACAACATTATGGAAGCTTTTGATACCAAATAAATGTTATAATTTGTATTTTAGACATCAACTATTCCACATGTGAGAAGCCCACATAACGAACTCAGGATAGAATAGAGTTTATTTCATTTTGATTTTTTTGTAATAATTTATTATAATGTTAGTTAAATACATTTGAAATTAAATAATACATTATACATACTGTGTTTACACTATAAATAATTAGTTTTTGAAAATTCACTTCACACCCCCCTGAAGTGTTAATGTTTTTAAATAAACTGCAGCAAGGCCACGTACCCAAGCAACGCAAAATTCTGAGAATGCGATACAAAACAAAGAAATTTTGAAATCTGAATTATTAAAAAAAATAATGAAACAATTAAGGTTCCCTCATTTCATTTATATCGAGCCACTCTGGAGAATCATGCATCATACATGTTTTAAATTTTTGCTCTCATCAGGTCTACATACTCGCCTATTTGCATCATTCCCAGATTCAACTCCAAATAAAATTAAATTTCGAATTTAGATCCATAATCCAGTGTTCCCGCCATTTTTCGACATGGTGTCGACAAACCTGCGACAGCACGGGAACACTAAATTTAAATGTATTTCATGTATATATTAAATTTTTGTAAAAATCTCAGTTTGCCTCATTTCGACGGAATTACTTTGGCGTCGTAACACGACGAAATGATGGCGATTTTTGAAATCCCCGCCCAAAACTACGTCTAAAACTGTGGAAACAAAAAATTAGACAGGTTTATCTCATCACCGTGGCGCCATGACCATATGATCTACAATGTCCAGCTTCGAACTCGGCCGTGCTTGAAAAATTAGAAACAGGTTGGCGAAAACCGCATGTCGAAATTCGATTTCGTTCTAAAGTTGCCATAAAGGTATATAATGAAAGCAGGTTTTGCCGAACTCTGCTGACGTCACATCATCCATGCGCCGTATAACTACCAATCCCGTACAACACATGCCTTCTGCATGTGTTGTACGTATAAGACTCTGCGACGTTAAAACACGGTAAAACTCCATGTCTTTTGCAGGTACGATGTTATCAAATTACGATAACAATCTAATTCTCAGTATTTCTTCATGAGAAATATGTAGTAAATAATTTTTCAATAATATTAAACTAATGTTTCTGACCACGGTCAAGAGACCAATTATATACACATTGTTTTGGATGGACCCCACCCCGATGTGTTTGTTTACATGTGAAGATAAAGGCCCTGGGACAGTACTGTGGGAAAGAAAGTAGCATGATTTGTGAGTTGGGAAAAGAGTGGCATAGATATGGAGAAGCGTGGATTGTCAAGTGGTTAAGGCGTTCGCTCGGAATGCGAAAGGTTCAGGGTTCGATTCCCTGATCGGCTCTCCTCTATATTTTTGCACACTTTCCTGCGTTCCGACTTACAAATCATGCCTACAGTACGACGAATTACAAACGACGGAACTGCTCGTGGGCCATAAGAATTAGCGTGGGCCATAAGAATTAGCATTGGCCATAAGGATTAGCATGGGCCATAAGAATTAGCATGGGCCATAAGAATTAGCGTGGGCCATAAGAATTAGCGTTGGCTATAAGAATTAGCATTGGCATAAGAATTAGCATTAACCACAAGAGTTAGCATGAGCAACAAGAATTAGCATTGGCCATAAGAATTAGCATTGGCCATAAGAATTAGCGTGGGCCATAAGAATTAGCATTGGCCATAAGGATTAGCATGGGCCATAAGAGTTAGCATGAGCCACAAGAATTAGCATTGGCCATAAGAATTAGCATGGGCCATAAGAATTAGGATTGGCCATAAGAATTAGCATTGGCCATAAGAATTAGCGTGGGCCATAAGAATTAGCATTGGCCATAAGAATTAGCGTGGCCATAAGAATTAGCATGGGCCATAAGAATTAACATGGGCCAGAAGAATTAGCATGGGCCATAAGAATTAGCGTGGGCCATAAGAATTAGCATGGGCCATAAGATTAGCATGGGCCAACGGTAAGACTTATGGCCAATGGTAAGACTTATGGCCAATGGTAAGACTTGTGGCCAATGGTAAGGCATATGGCCAATGGTAAGACTTATGGCCAATGGTAAGGCTTATGGCCAATGGTAAGACTTATGGCCAATGGTAAGACTTATGGCCAATTGTAACACTTATGGAAAATGGCAAGACTTATGGCCAATGTTAAGACTTATGGCCAATGGTAAGACTTATGGCCAATGGTAAGACTTATGGCCAATGGTAAGACTTATGGCCAATGGTAAGACTTGTGGCCAATGGTAAGGCATATGGCCAATGGTAAGACTTATGGCCAATGGTAAGGCTTATGGCCAATGGTAAGACTTATGGCCAATGGTAAGACTTATGGCCAATTGTAACACTTATGGCCAATGGCAAGACTTATGGCCAATGTTAAGACTTATGGCCAATGGTAAGACTTATGGCCAATGGTAAGACTTATGGCCAATGCTAAGACTTATGGCCAATTGTAAGACTTATGGCCAATGGTAAGGCTTATGGCCAATGGTAAGACTTATGGCCAATGGTAAGACTTATAGCCAATGGTAAGACTTATGGCCACTGGTAAGACTTATGGCCAACGGTAAGACTTATGGCCAAAGGTAAGACTTATGGCCAAAGGTAAGACTTATGGCCAATGGTAAGACTTATGGCCAATGGTAAGACTTATGGCCAATGGTAAGACTTATGGCCAATGGTAAGACTTATGGTCAATGGTAAGACTTATGACCAATGGTAAGACTTATGGCCAATGGTAAGACTTATGGCCAATGGTAAGACTTATGGCCAATGGTAAGACTTATGGCCAATGGTAAGACCTATGGCCAATGGTAAGACTTATGGCCAATGGTAAGACTTATGGCCAATGGTAAGACTTATGGCCAATGGTAAGACTTATGGCCAATGGTAAGACTTATGGCAAATGGTAAGACTTATGGCCAATGGTAAGACTTATGGCCAATGGTAAGACTTATGGCCAATGGTAAGACTTATGGCCCTTGGTAATCCTTATGGCCCTTGGAAATCGTTATGGCCATTGGTAATCCTTATGGCGTGTGGTAATCCTTATGGCCCTTGGTAATCCTTATGACCCTTAGTAATCCTTATGGCCCTTGGTAATCCTTATGGCCCCTGGTAATCCTTATTGCCCTTAGTAATTCTTATGGCCCTTGGTAATCATTATGGCCCTTGGTAATCCTTATGGCCCTTGGTAATCCTTATGGCCCTTGGTAATCCTTATGGCCCTTGGTAATCCTTATGGCCCTTGGTAATCCTTCTGGCCCTTGCTAATCCTTATGGCCCTCGGTAATCCTTATGGCCCTTGGTAATCCTTATGGCCGTTGGTAATCCTTATGGCCCTTGGTAATCCTTATGGCCCTTGGTAATCCTTATGGCCCTTGGTAATCCTTATGGCCCTTGGTAATCCTTATGGCCCTTGGAAATCCTTATGGCCGTTGGTAATCCTTATGGCCGTTGGTAATCCTAATGCCTGTTGGTAATCCTTATGGCCGTTGGTAATCCTTATGGCCGTTGGTAATCCTTATGGCCGTTCGTGACCCTTCTTTCTTTGGTAATCCTTATGGCCCTTGGTAATCCTTATGGCCCTTGGTAATCCTTATGGCCCTTGGTAATCCTTATGGCCTTGTATCCTTATGGTTGGTAATCCTTATGGCCTTGGTAATCCTTATGGCCCTTGGTAATCCTTATGGCCGTTGGTATCCTTATGGCCGTTGGTAATCCTTATGGCCGTTGGTATCCTTATGCCGTTGGTAATCCTTATGCCGTTGGTAATCCTTATGGCCGTTGGTAATCCTTATGGCCGTTGGTAATCCTTATGCCGTTGGTAATCCTTATGCCGTTGGTAATCCATTATGGCCGTTGGTAATCCTTATGGCCGTTGGTAATCCTTATGCCGTTGGTAATCCTTATGGCCGTTGGTAATCCTTATGGCCGTTGGTAATCCTTATGCCGTTGGTAATCCTTATGCCGTTGGTAATCCTTATGGCCGTTGGTAATCCTTATGCCGTTGGTAATCCATATGGCCGTTGGTAATCCTTATGGCCGTTGGTAATCCATATGGCCGTTGGTAATCCTTATGCCGTTGGTAATCCTTATGGCCGTTGGTAATCCTTATGCCGTTGGTAATCCTTATGCCGTTGGTAATCCTTATGGCGTTGGTAATCCTATGGCCGTTGGTAATCCTTATGGCCGTTGGTAATCCTTATGCCGTTGGTAATCCTTATGCCGTTGGTAATCCTTATGGCCGTTGGTAATCCTTATGGCCGTTGGTAATCCTTATGCCGTTGGTAATCCTTATGCCGTTGGTAATCCTTATGGCGTTGGTATCTTATGCCGTTGGTAATCCTTTGGCCGTGTATCCTTGCCGTTGGTAATCCTTATGGCCGTTGGTAATCCTTATGGCCGTTGGTAATCCTTATGGCCGTTGGTAATCCTTATGGCCGTTGGTAATCCTTATGGCCGTTGGTAATCCTTATGGCCGTTGGTAATCCTTATGGCCGTTGGTAATCCTTATGCCGTTGGTAATCCTTATGGCCGTTGGTAATCCTTATGGCCGTAGGTAATCCTTATGGCCCTTGGTAATCCTTATGGCCCTTGGTAATCCTTATGGCCGTTGGTAATCCTTATGGCCGTTGGTAATCCTTATGGCCGTTGGTAATCCTTATGGCCGTTGGTAATCCTTATGGCCGTTGGTAATCCTTATGCTATCCTTATGGCCGTTGGTAATCCTTATGGCCGTTGGTAATCCTTATGCCCGTTGGTAATCCTTATGGCCGTTGGTAATCCTTATGGCCGTTGGTAATCCTTATGGCCGTTGGTAATCCTTATGGCCGTTGGTAATCCTTATGGCCGTTGGTAATCCTTATGGCCGTTGGTAATCCTTATGGCCGTTGGTAATCCTTATGGCCGTTGGTAATCCTTATGGCCGTTGGTAATCCTTATGGCCGTTGGTAATCCTTATGGCCGTTGGTAATCCTTATGGCCGTTGGTAATCCTTATGCCGTTGGTAATCCTTATGGCCGTTGGTAATCCTTATGGCCGTTGGTAATCCTTATGGCCGTTGGTAATCCTTATGGCCGTTGGTAATCCTTATGCCGTTGGTAATCCTTCTGGCCGTTGGTAATCCTTATGGCCGTTGGTAATCCTTATGCCGTTGGTAATCCTTATGCCGTTGGTAATCCTTATGGCCGTTGGTAATCCTTATGGCCGTTGGTAATCCTTATGGCCGTTGGTAATCCTTATGGCCGTTGGTAATCCTTATGGCCGTTGGTAATCCTTATGGCCGTTGGTAATCCTTATGCCGTTGGTAATCCTTATGGCCGTTAGTAATCCTTATGGCCGTTCGTGACCCTTCTTCCCTTGGTAATCCTTATGGCCCTTGGTAATCCTTATGGCCCTTGGTAATCCTTATGGCCCTTGGTAATCCTTATGGCCCTTGGTAATCCTTATGGCCCTTGGTAATCCTTATGGCCCTTGGAAGTCCTATTGGCCGTTGGTAATCCTTATGGCCGTTGGTAATCCTAATGCCTGTTGGTAATCCTTATGGCCGTTGGTAATCCTTATGGCCCTTGGAAATCCTTATGGCTTTTGGTAATCCTTATGGCCCTTGGTAATCCTTATGGCCCTTGGAAGTCCTATTGGCCGTTGGTAATCCTTATGGCCGTTGGTAATCCTAATGCCTGTTGGTAATCCTTATGGCCGTTGGTAATCCTTATGGCCCTTGGAAATCCTTATGGCTTTTGGTAATCCTTATGGCCCTTGGTAATCCTTATGGCCCTTGGTAATCCTTATGGCCGTTGGAAATCCTTATGCCGTGGGTAATCCTTCTGCCGTTGGTAATCCTTATGGCCGTTGGTAATTTTTATGGGTGTTGGTAATCCTTATGCCGTAGGTAATCCATATGGCCGTTGGTAATCCTACTGCCTGTTGGTAATCCTTATGGCCGTTGGAAATCCTTATGGCCGTTGGTAATCCTTATGCCGTTGGTAGTCCTTATGCCGTTGGTAATCCTTATGGCCGTTGGTAATTTTTATGGGTGTTGGTAATCCTTATGCCGTAGGTAATCCATATGGCCGTTGGTAATCCTAATGCCTGTTGGTAATCCTTATGGCCGTTGGTAATCCTTATGGCCGTTGGTAATCCTTATGCCGTTGGTAATCCATATGGCCGTTGGTAATCCATATGGCCGTTGGTAATCCTTATGGCCGTTGGTAATCCTTATGGCCGTTGGTAATCCTTCTGCCGTTGGTAATCCTTATGGCGCTTGGTAATCCTTATGGCCCTTGGTAATCCTTATGGCCCATGCTAATTCTTATGGCCAATGCTAATTCTTATGGCCCATGCTAATTCTTATGGCCCTAGCTAATTCTTATGGCCCATGCTAATCATAAGGGGCACCCGGTTACTTCTCAATGTCTTTGTTGTTATTAAGCTACAATTAGTTACCTGAAATATTTTATATTTGCTGTTTTGCCTGATCCTCTCCAAAGTAATTTGTTCTCTTTAATTCTGCGAATTAATATATATGTACATAAATTAGGTGTTACATAATTATACAAAATTATAATGTAGTGGGGCACCCCAATTACCTTGACGGAATGATTGTCGTCATCTCGGTATCTCATTAGTGAGATTTATTTATTCGTGAAATTATCTCCCTTAGTAGTGAAACAGCAAGTGAATACAATTCCGTATCATTACAGATCAACAATTCTGCTTTAGCTGGGGCTACGTAAAACTATGAAGTTGTGTCTCAAATTGTCACTTTATCGCTAGGGTAAGCTAAAAAGTCCGATACCCTACAAAAAAAGCCCGGCCCACCCAAAACCCTATAGGGAAGGGTAGGGTTTTTTTTAGGGTAAACCCGACCCTACGCGCAGCTCTAAGATGAGGTGAGTTGTGAGTTTGGGTGATCTCAACCCACCCCAACCTGTATGCTGGCTCCACACGCTTCAACTCATGAACCGAAATGCAACGCTAATTCGTTAATGAAAAGGTACTGAAATTTCGCAGTTAGCACCAAATCAACGCTATTTCATTGCCTACTTATTGGTACTGAATATTCCGTACGGATTTGGCACCGAATACAATCGGTGCTCATTAATGAATGTTGATACCCAACCAGATCGGTACCTGATCGGTACCATTGATAAATTTCGGCGCCGAATCGTTACATTATGGTGTTCAATTTCGTTAGTTTTTCGGTACTAGGATTTGGCAGCTCGGGTAAGAACTGTGGGAATAAAAATACACGCTCGTTTATTACCAAACGGTTGGTAAACACTTTCCCGTGGCAGTAATAAACTTATTTACCAAAATTGACTATAATATAAAAACTTTATTTATTAAGTAGCTTTAGGCTACTTTATGTGAAGATATTGTCCGTCTGTCTGTCTGTCCGTCTCTCTGTCTGTCCGTCTCTCTGTCTGTCCGCCCGGCCGTCCGTCAAGGATTACGGGAGAACGGATCGAGATAATCGAAATCGGTTTGCGCCATCATACATAGGACCCCAGGGGAAGGATCCTATCAACTTTTGGGGGCAGCCCGACTACCCCCCGGGCGCTAGGGGGTGTGGTCGGGGGAAAATAAGTTTTTTTGTGCAATTTAATCTATAGCTGAAATAGAGTAAAATTAAGTGTTCCTGAGTTGTTCCATACACCCTCGTCGCCAGGGGGTGTGGTCGGGGCAAAATGATTTTTTTACAAAAATTGAATCTAGACGAGAAAATTAAGTGCTCCCGAGTTGTGCCACACCGCCTCGTCGCCAGTGGGTGTGGTCGGGGCAAAATGAGATTTTCACTGAAGTTGAATTTATGGATAAAATTAAGTGAAATTGAGTGTTATCGCGATGTAGTTGGAGTGGTTGGGGTGAAGTAGTCTGAAGATACTTCCGTACGCGCGTTTGCGACGGTTTATTATTGTTTGGTATTAAAGGGAAAACCAAAGCGGTAGCACAAAATTACCAAGTTGTGTTAATTCTTAGGTAATTAAAGTTAGGTAAAAAAAACTATAGTTACAGTTACACCTTAGTATGCATTCCAACAGGTCTCCAAAACTTTGACCGCGCGTACAGCTAAGGGGTGCGTTTTAGAGAAAAAAATAGAGACCGAAAAATCAATTACGGGCCTAATCTAGTACTATTTTTGGCGATTTTTCGATATGACCTCCCAGAAAAAAGTTTTGATGGTGGTAAATGGTTGCGTTTCGCAATTTAATTACGAAGGAGACTACCTACATAGCTGGATTTCTACATTTATGAAAGATCGCCCCCACTTTGCTACTAGGTGGCCCACTGAAACTGCAAGTGAAATGAAACCCTGTGGCTTCAACAGTTTTTATGTTACGAATTTCTAGTTAATTTTAACTGAAAACCAGTTAATTTCTGAGTAGAAAGCAATTTCTAGTTTTCGAAATTTCCTCCCCCGGCATTAATGCAGCGTTAAAGAAACCGCTTGCAGTCTCCGCTGAAGCACGCACTAATTCCTGGGCATAGTGTTCCATTCCGTCGTCAAAAAAATTTCGGATCTCTACACTTCTATGAGACTTAGAACACACGTTTGGCCCTAACTTTGACCATTTTTCATAATCTGGAGATTCAAATCCAGAAAGTAGAATTACCATTTCCAAGTGGAGGTAAAGTTCGGAATTTTGTTTTTTACCCACGCTTGGGTCATTTTTTGCACTATAAGCTGATGCTTAGTTCTACTGCAAGGTCCAGTCGACTTCAATGAATTGGATCTCACTTAGGGGATGTACCATGGACTCGAAAACATATTTTAAGAAATTTGATCCCCCCACCTTCCCCCCATTTTCAACAAAATCTAGAGGAATTACCCTAATTAGCTCCCACCTGCCAAAATCATCACAAAACCTGGATAATGCGGCTTTCTGACCTTTTGTCTATTGTAACGCGACTGGTTATGTTGTAATGTGAGAAGGGATGATGTTTAAAATTGATATATTCCCTCTCATATGTACATAAGTCCTTTACACGACCTAATTCTAACATCCGGGGGAAGTTACCGGGAAGGTACGAAGACTTTTCGGTGAAGAACGGTCAAATGATTAACGGCAACAGAAAGTGGGTCTTCTTAAATAAACAACTATTTATTTAATCCTTGAATTCGAATTATTTTGCTTGCTATAAAATATTAAATAAGAAGAACCCTTTTAAGATGTTGCTCATTGATAGGTATTAGACTGAATGTCTTCTCTGAAGGAGAGAAAAGAAGGAGGAAAAAGAAAAGTGAGATGAAGGCTGCCTCGTTATTCTCCCGAGTGGGAGAAAAATCTGCCGGCTAATGCCAGATGGCAGAAGGGATCGATTTTCTTCGAACGGGTAGGATTGAGACCCGTATCACTGGTGTGATCAATTTAATAATTTTTTTTATTATTATAAAGTTTCAGCACAAGTGGTACGGGTTACACTATATTGAAGGATGTCTCTGACCGATTTTGCGTAGATTAGGCCAACTCGCTTGTTAAAAGATTCTTCCGATGTGACAATCTCCTCATCTGTAAATAGAATCCTCTACACTTTTTAGCCCGAACCATGGCTTATGTACCCGTGTTGTCTGTCTGTCTGTCTGTCCGACGATAACTCTCTTTAAACTTATCCGATCGACTTGAAATTTTCCACACATCTAGACTATGCAAATACACAAATCGAGTTCGAAGATGGGCAACATCTGGCCAGTGGTTGACCGGTGGGGGTCATCGGAGTGGGTGGGGTATTATGCACCAAAATTTCAAAATTATACTAGAAAGCTGAAATTTGGTACAGAGGATGTAAATGGGTCCTAATAGAAGAATATAAACCTACAGTGCAGACTTGATATAGCCCGAGTCAGGTCAAGTTGTGGTTATCACTCAATCCGACTTTTTTGCATGAAATTTAATATGCATTTCAAAAAATTTAAAAATTTAAATTGATTTTTACAATTTAAATTCACATTCATCCATTAATTGGCAGGCTATTTAACAAATTTTAGCTCAATGCGGGGATATCAAAAAACTCGGTATGGGTCACCCAATAGGGTTCTCCAAGATGATTTTTTTCATATTTTAAATCATATTGTTTCATTAGGAGCCATTACCAACTTGTATACCAAATTTGAGCTCGATTGGATGGGTTATAAAAATCGGCATGGGTCACCCCCTAGGGTCCCTCCACATGAAAATTTTCGAAATTTTACTTTATATTCTTTCATTAGCAACGGTTATCAACTTCGGTACCAAATTTCAGCCTTCTACGACAATTTTGAAATTTTGGTGCATAATACCCCACCCACCCAGATGACCCCCACCGGTCAACCACTTGACCGATTTCGCCTATCTTCGAACTTAACTCCTCATTTGACCCATACTACATATGTGCAAAATTTCAAGTCGATCGGATTAGTTTTACGGCAGTTATCGCAAACCAGACAGACGGACAGACATACATACGGACGTGACGGATACATAAGCCCTGACTCGGACTAAAAATTAAATTGGAAAAATTTGTCTCGAGGGACCCTATGGGGTGACCCCCACCGATTTTTGAAAATCGTTATATCGAGCTGAAATTTGATATAGGGACTTCTAATTGCCCCTAAAGGAAGAATATGAAGTGAAATTGGTAAAATTTTCATATTCCGGGACCCGTTGGGGTGACGCATACCGATTTTCAGAACTTGTAGCAAAAAGCTTAAATTCGGAACGGTGATACTTCATGGCTTCTCATGAAATTATATGGAGTCAAATATGTACAAAAAGTAACCAGAAGGGTACCCATACCGATTTTTAAGAATTTATATATTCAGCTAAAATTTACTGAGGAGTCAAAAAATAACTTAGGATTCGAATTTTGGAGGGTTAAACTTCGAAATTTTATAGGAACAGCCTCAACTGTTCGTGGTGTGAAAGAGCAGGTTTGGTCAACTTCATTAATGCCAAACCCCTTAATTAGTATGCCGCTCACCTCCATCATCTCTTACAAACCAGAGACAATGTTGGAAAACAGCTTCGTCACAACCTCATCTGAGATATCTCTATTCAGCGTAGCCAACCGGTTCATAATCGGTCAACACATAGGTATCAATTAGGTATTGCTAGGATATATAAGCGAAAGCGCAGCCACCATAAAAGGAGGACGGTCGAGGAAGTATTTTGTGCTACTGCAGGTTACCTCTCCCAATATTATTGGGAGAGGCAGAGTTCTGCCTGTTTGTACAAGTAATAAATAAAACCTCTCTAAGAAAAGTGCAACCAAGTCTCATCTCGCCTCCCAATTATTACGCACACACCACAACGACGACGACGATCGTCTCATCTTCCTCATCACCACCATCACTGCAGTCAACCCCCCATAAACGGAACTTCACAGTGGTATTTGGTGCAATGTAATACTACCAGCTAACGTTAGCTAATGCAAAAATTAGTGAAAAATAGTAGAACATTCTGACCAACATGGGTTTACTAATCAATCCTGGTTCGGGCTGAGCAAAGCTGTACTGATAGGGTTTTCTGAGCGTACCGCTTAAAGTTGCTAATTAATAAGTCCCATGACTATTTTAACCGTAATTTGTAGCACAATTGGTGTCAAACAATCGTTAACGCAAAATGGCGTGAAATAATTGCGGGAATTGATGTATTCTACACCAAAGATTAGGATTAACTGAAAATTCTAGTCATCCTTGGATAACTTTCCTGAACCTCGAAATCATGTCAAAATTTTGTCTGAAGTTTACCCATTTCGGCTGCACCATTGGTGCAACATCATATCTAATTTCTGTTATTCGTATGATACGTATGGGTGTGAGTTTATAAATTTGTGTCCGCTCCCCCATGATTCACGACCTATCAAACTTACTGACCTGCAAGTTAGTGAACCGATTCGTAAATTAAATAGTAAGGGAGCGTCCATAAATCACGTGATCGATTAGAGGGGGGAAGGGGGTCCGAAATTTGTCACCAATTATCACGGGGGTGGGGGGTAGATGGTCAGATGTCACGTGACACGAGTAAAAAATGTCATGAGAGTTATATATAAACTCTCTTGGCATATCACACGCACGGTATATAAATTTGATTTACAAAATGAATCATTTTGCATATTTAGAAACTTGCTTCGACTTCAAATTTTTGTGTCTGACTGGCGTAGTAAATAGTTATTTGTGTGTAGCTCTAATTTGATTAATGATTTAAAAAAACACTGGAATAATATTGTTATTCCGGACAACATGATTTAATTTGAGCATCATCCCCTGTCACGTGACCGGTGGGGGGAGGGGGTAACGAAATTATCACCACCTGTCACCAAGGGGGGGGAGGGGGTCAAAATTGTCCGAAAATCGATCACGTGATTTATGGACGCTCCCTAAAAAGAGTAACAGTCCCAATCTGATTCCCACCGCATTAATTAAAAGTGCGAACTACTTTATTAGCCCACTATTAGCTAACATAGTAAATCAATCATTTCAAAATTTCCAATTTCCTGAAACTTGGAAAATAGGGTATGTCACACCCTTATTAAAGAAAGTTACATGCAATTCTTTGAACGATATTAGGGCTATTACACAAACGGATGTTTTTTCCAAATTAGCTGAATCATTTATGTTTGATAATTTGTATAGACAGGTAGAGGGTAAAATCAATTTGAATCAGTTTGGTAGTCTTGAAAAGTCATCTAAATCTCATTACTTAGTAAAAATTAATCACTTTATATTAAAATCTGCTGAAGTTCCAGGAGCGACGGTAGTAGTACCAGGTATTGATAGCTTTAAAGCGTTTGATTTAGTCGATCATAAAATATTAGTTGATCTGTTAACTAATTATTTCGGTGTAAACGAAATTGATGTTCTGTGGATAGTTTCTTTTTTGAGAATGAGAAGCCAGATTGTTAAAAATGGAAAGGTTTTATCCGATGAGTTCCTCTCTTGTGAAACAGCAGCAGGCACAAAATTAGCTGCCTTATTAGCTCACCCTGCGTAGCACGGGAGCTATTGAATTCCTCTTGTCCGTCCGTCCGTCCGTCCGTCTGTTAACGACCTTTTTGCATCAATTGATGCTAATTAAAATGTACCAGGTCCATTTTATTATAAATTAATAGCACCATTGGTGTCTAACAATTGGTAACACAAAATGATGCGAAATAATTGGGGGAAGCGATGTAAAACGCACCAATAGTGCAGAATATCCGGAAAAGATAATCCTACAATTTTGACATAAAGTTTTCAAAGTTAAATATGGCACTTGGTCTCTCATGCTGCGCAGGTGGTGTATACTAATTCGGGCTTGTCATAATTTTTCCGTTTATTTTGCACTCTTGGTGCAAGAATATATGATAATTATGATCTCTTTTGTCGGCTTATTCCGCACCTTTGGTGCAAAGTTATGTCCAAATCATTATGAACCTTATTTTGCGCCTTATTCTACACTATTGATGCATAAAATCTCAAAATTCTACACCTACATATTTCGATTATAATGCACCATTGGAACCAAATTATAGAGTTTTATACTTCTTTTGTGCACTTATTAGGCACCATTGGTGCAAAATTATATACATCCTTATTTATATTGCAGGGTGAGCTACTTCTAACGTTACTACGGTTTATTATTTATTTTGTTGATTGATTTTGTATTACAGAAATTACAGGCATTTTTTGTCAACAATCCAAATTTTTACTGTGCTGGATTTGTCGATGATATTGCCTATGCCCAAAAATGCAGGAAGCATTGGATTGTTTAGTTAGTAGCTGTACGGAAATAAAGATTAGCCCCAATCCTCAAAAAAGTGAAATATTGTTGGTCAACTTTGGAGGACGGAGGATTAAATACGAATCCAAATTTGTCATTCATAATGTAATGGTCCCTTTTGTCCAAAAAATTAAAATATTAGGAGTAACAATTACTGGTAGTTTCAAATGGGACGCCCATATTAAAAATATTGTTGGAAAAGCCAACTCAAAATTGTTTCAATTACGTAAACTTTTTACAGCAGGCTTTGCCACTAGCGAGCTGGGAAGAGCTTACTGTGTTTATTTGCGTTCCAATCTGGAATATTGTTCAGTGGTTTGGGGTCCCGGATTAAGTATTAAATTAATTAATAAGTTGGAAAGGGTGCAAAAAAGGGCACTGTCAATTACCGTAAAAGAGTCGATAGGTTCAATTATGAGGAAGTTTTAGGGTTGCATAAAATTCAATCATTGGAAAGTAGGAGGAATATTGCACTTGAAAAATTCGGTTTCATATTACTCATTGGAAGGTATAATCATTTGTTACCATCATTCGGTGACAACCAAAATTTGAGGTCACTGAAGTCACAAAAAGATATTATTGTTCAACCATATGTCAAAAATTTCACTGTACCAAAACTCAACCATTAATGTAATTATTAATAAAATTAATGAGGAGTATAAAAAATCTCAAACAATTTATGGCTATAAATTAGAAACAATTGTAAACCTTAGATCCCAAGCTTGTTGAGTAAATTAGTTAGGTTATGTTAGACTGGATAAGATTAATTAATTATTTAGTTTTAGCCCGAACCAGGGCTTATGTAATTGTCATGTCCGTCTGTCTTTCGATAACTCTCGAACAAGTTGACCGATTGACTTGAAATTTTTACAATATGCATATTAGACAAAGTTAGGAAACGAATTCGATGATGGGCCAAATCGGTCAAGTGGTTGACCGGTTGGGGTCATCGGAGTGGGTGGGGTCTTCTCAAGTAGAAGAATCACATTGTGACAATGTGAAATATCACATGTTGGATCACAGTGAATGACGGCCGCTTTTTGCAAGTTAATATGATGCTACAAACATAACGTTGTTCAAATGTGATTTTGGCATGCATTTCACGTTTGTGTCACGTTTATATTGCTAAATATAACACTTCTTGCACATGCCAATAATGTGAAATACATGTTGCTGGATTTCATTTAATTTATACACAAATATATTAATTTGATCAGTTAAGTGTGAAACAAATTACAGTAGCATATACATACACTAATTATTCATTATTAAGGGGTGAAAGCCCTTTATAAGATTGTTATGTCCGTCCGTCCGTCCGTCCGTCTGTCTGTCCGTAGCTCCGATGACTTTTGAACGAAAAGACATAGACCCTTGAAATTTTGAACGTAAACTCCTAACGTCAATGGACAGGACGAGTTCGAAGATGGACACTGTGACATCGTCACCTGTGACGATGACTTCGTCACGGTGACGAAAAGTGACGAAAAAGTGTCACTTGTCAGTTTTGACATGTGACACATCATTTTTAACTAATTTTCAACGAGGAATTCGAAAATTCAGGTTGGACATCTGTGCTCAAGTTCTCCCAAGGAAATTTGATGAGACCTCAACCATTCAAGTTCAATTAATGCGGAGGATGAAATACAAATCTCCCTATATGTACGAGACCATTCGACCCCACAAGGTATTTGAGGCAGCCCAGTATTTAGTCGCGACGGAGCTGTATAAAGCCGAAAATGTAATTTTGTGCGATGAGTGGTATCAAGCAATGAATGGTAAGTTTGAAATACAACAACTTACATAAATACTATGTACAAAATACTTGATTACCGATTCTTGATTTAAAAATAATTTATTAATTTAATATAATCTTAAACTAAGGAAAGCAATTTTTAAAATTCTTCTTGCAGATGATACAATGGACTTTGTGTGCGGTGACGTTGAGGACCCCATTGAACCCGTTCATATCGACGCGGATGAAGAAAATATTGGTTAGTTTAGAATATGCAATGTAAATATTACTTTTGGGATTAATGAATTTAGCTTAAAAGTATAAAAATTATAATTTCTCTATTAACTAATTTTCAGAATACAGCAATACTAACATCCGCGTGGAGGTGGAATCGCATGAAGATGTGACCGATAAATCCAACATTGGTGCTGACGAAACTCTAATTTTTCAAAAGAATGCCGTCGACATTTTTGGGATTCGAATCGCACCAGCTGAAGGAAATATTCCAATTCCACTACATCGGGACTTAAATGCAGAGCTATTGTCTTTTCCAACAATTTACGCTGGTGTTCCTCGGTCATTCAAAAATGGGGTTCGGGTGACCTACACGGATATAGCCAAGTCTGAAATTCGACGTTATGATAGAAGAGCCTGCCGTCCAACCAAATTACTGTATTCATTCAAGAGGTCCTTTAATGAGAAGGTAGTTAATGCAGTCCAGATCTGCATGAGAAAGAAAATTGGGACACGACACGTTACAGCGGGAGCCTTGAAGACCCCAGGATTCGTTGAAAATCTTTGCAAGAAGGACGACGGTTACGCTGCATTTAAAGACCTCAGGTCATCTCCAGCCTATTGGAAGGAAAAAATCAAAAAGGTGTTGGGAATGATTCGCCAGCTAGGAAGGGCTACATTTTTCATCACCTTCTCTGCAGCAGAAACCAAATGGGCGGAATTGATTGTAAGCTAAAAAATAGTTGCGTCATTTTGTGTAAATGTTTTGTAAAATCCACGTGGAGTAATAATGACGATTTACCTGTAGGTCATGTTAACTAAGCTAATTGATGGTAAAGAAATCACAGAAGACGAAGCAGCTGATTTACCATTCAGTAAAGTTGCAGAGCTGGTCCGATCTGATCCTGTCACCTGTATGATTCATTTTGGCCATAAATACCGTGCTCCCCTCAACACTCTTCTTACACCACGTGGAGGAATCTTTGCGCCGTATTCTATGAAAGACTATTTTAGCCGTTTGGAGTTTCAAATGAGAGGATCACCACATTCTCATGGTCTTTACTGGGTGACGGATGCCCCCGTGTACACAGAAAATGATCCAGAGTCTGAACAAGAATGCATTCGCTTCATTGATCAATTTATAACCTGTGAACGATGTGAAGAGGGAAAGATGGACAAGTTAATTGGTTATCAACTTCACAAGCATTCCCATACATGTGAGAAGAAGTTGAAAAGAGGACAGAAATGTAGATTCGGATTTCCAAAACCACCACTACCAACAACAATGATTCTCCATCCTTTCCCTTCTGATTGGAATCCCCAAGAAATAAAAAATGCAGAAGAGCTTTACGCAAAGATTCAGGAAAAGTTGAACCAACTGGGACGAGTCTACAAGGAAGATATCGACTTCAATAAATTCCTCGTGGAGTTAAATACGGATTATTCTAGCTACAAAATGGCGATCAGAAGTTCTATAAAACGTCCCACCGTATTTTTGAAACGCTCAACCAATTCTTCCTTTATCAACCCTTATAACCGAAAATTGTTGGAGGCATGGGAGGCAAATCTCGACATTCAATTCATTTTAGATATTTACTCTTGTGCAAAATATTGTGTGGGATACATTTTGAAGTCTGATGGCGGCGTCTCAAAATTATTGCAAGCGCTGGACCAGGATGTTCGACGGGGAAATATTGCCATCAAAGATAAACTGAAGAAATTCGCCAGCATCTTAATCAACGGCTCTGAAATTTCTGCTCAAGAGGCCGCCGCATTTCTGCTAGGAATAAGCAACACGAATTGCAGCAGAAGTGATGTTTTCATTAATACCGCGGAGCCTGAAGAGAGGATTACTTTTTTAAAGTCGAAAGAAGAACTCGACGAATTGGGCGATGATAGCGAGGACATTTGTATGAAGGGTCTAAATGACCACTATTCCCAGAGACCAAAAGAACTTGAGAATATCTGCCTTGCAGAGTTCGCTTCCATGTACAACTTTACTGCCTCTCAGAAGAAAAAAGAGAAGGAAAGTCAGGCAGCGGGAGATTTTAATCTTGAAAGTAATCCACGTGGAGTAAACATATTTTTTTTATTTAAGTAAATATTTGTGTCATATAATCATAATATACTTCAGGTGAGATCGATGATGACGTTGAAGATAATCCCAACCCAATCACCGACGACATGATTCGGCACGATAGTAAGTTTACAGTGTCCTCGTTGAATAACTTAATTTTTGTGCCAAATTGATGTTTAATTTCACTTTTAGGCGACACATTTCTCGGAAGTCAAGCAAATACCTCTTTACCTAGTACATCTTTTATTAGCAGCCAAGGTGAGCGTCCTGATT
Organism: Folsomia candida; assembly: GCF_002217175.1. Taxonomy (NCBI): domain Eukaryota; kingdom Metazoa; phylum Arthropoda; class Collembola; order Entomobryomorpha; family Isotomidae; genus Folsomia; species Folsomia candida. Next base: position 310,782 of record NW_019091200.1, on the reverse strand, counting down.
TAGAATACAAAAAAACGACAGGAAAATGTGAATAACATTGAATGTTTTTTTTTGTTTGTTGCAGTTTCAACGCCAAACAAGGGAGGCAAAGCAGCAGAGAAGCATGAATTACTAGATGGCAGCGGCACTGTTCATAAAAGGACAATTAGAAAAATTATAAGATTCCGGCACTACGGAAAGCAAGCAGATCCAACTAACTACTTCCGAGAGCAGTTAATGTTGTTCGTCCCGTGGCGTGATGAGAAAAAGGACTTGATCGACATTGATAAACTTTCAACAGCCTTGACCCACCAAGATCGGTTGAAACTAAACTCCCAACCTTTCTATTTTAACCATGATGTCGATGACGAATTGCTGCAAGGACTTCTGGAGGACGCAGATGAAAGACAACTAGAAGAAGAGGATGATCAGCCAATGGTGGAGAACGATGAAGGAGTTGAAGCGGAGGACTACTTCAATGACTTCAACGTGGACGACTTTGCTCCAACAACGTCAAAAGTGGAGCGCTTCTTGCCCCCTCGCCTTGTGGATGAGAATGAATACCTCAAAATCATTAGATCTTTAAATGAACGCCAACGTCGCTTTGTTCTTAATGTACTACACAACTTAAAGACTGGCAAAGTTCCATTTCACGACTTTCTTAGCGGTGGGGCAGGTGTGGGGAAAAGTCACGTGGTCACGGCTATTGTGCAGAGTTTTATGAGATACTGTTCCAAGTAGTTTTTCCTTAAATTAAACCTTCCATCACTTTTACTTCCACGTGGACTAAATATTTTTAATATTCAACTATTAGATTTCCCAATGTAAATCCAGATCAACTCTGCGTCCTGGTAGCAGCACCAACTGGAAAGGCTGCCTTTAATGTGTTCGGAATGACTCTCCACTGCACTTTTCGACTTCCACCTACACAATCTGCTGGAGGATTGGGTGACCTTCAATCTGGAATTCTAAACACGCTTCGCATCAGACTTGAAGGTGTAAAATTGTTCATCATCGATGAGATTTCCATGGTCAGCGTTAAGCAGCTATATGATATTGACCAAAGGCTGCGTCAAATATACGAAACAGCAGAACCATTTGGTGGAAAGTCATTTGTGGTCGTTGGTCATCTCCGTCAGCTACCACCCATTGGCGGATCGTATGTCTTCAAACCACCAACTCACATCCCCCGCGGAGCTGTTGTTGGGAACCACCTCTGGGAGCTTTTTCAACTCTATGAATTGACGGAAATCATGCGCCAGCGTGGCGAATGGGAGTTCTGTAAAGCCCTTAATAATATGGCTGAAGGGATAATGGATGAAGATGATATCGCACTTATTAAATCTCGTGAAGTCACCCCACAAAATCAGCCACCAGATACTGGAATCCGTCTTTACAAGACCAACGCTGAATGTCAAAAGTACAATTCTGAAGTCCATTCTAAATTGGCATCAGATGGCGCAATGTCAACTGCACACGATAAAATTCAGGGTGAGTGTTATAAAAAATAATGCAATAATGGATAAAATTGAATCTAATCAAGTTGAACCTTCTAGGATCAGCCTCTGAAGCAGACAAGAAAAGACTCTTGGAATACGCCACCACACTGACCGCTCAACAATCTGACGGCCTCCCTTATCAGACGTACTTAAAAGTCGGCGCAGAGTATTTCGTTGGCACCAATGTAGATGTACAAGACGGATTATTCAATGGGTCCACTGGTACTTTGAAACTTATCGAGTATTCAACTAAAGCACAAGGAAAACCGACCAGGGCATGGCTGGACTTCCATAATTCTATGGTTGGAATGCATAAGCGTGCCTCCACAAGGCCATATCAAGTCCGGAAAAATATCGACGAGGAGTTGGTAGCAGTAGATCGCATCACTCGCAACCTCAGCAAGACTGGGCGACATCAAGGACTTCAAATAATTCGAACCCAAATCCCTCTCGTCCCTGCCAATGGAACCACAATTGCAAAAAGCCAAGGCTCGACACACATTTGCTCGGTGGTAGCTGTAAAATGTTATTCTGACGATGATGAGCCTCCAAGGAAAAGGTCTAGAAAAAACTGGTTGTCCCGTGAGGAGCTATACGTTGCTTGTAGTCGCCCCACCTCTCGCGAAGGACTATTCATTTATGGAGAATTTACGCCTCCCTTAACTCCCGGACCGAATGACCCAGTTTCTATTGAAATGGCAAGATTAAGATCAACGGAATTCACATTTTCCATGAAATTCCTTCAAAATCCGAACAAAATTGGATTTTTGGCGAATTTTTTAGTGCAGCTAGTTTGGCATCCGGCACGCCTTCAAAGGGGTGTGACGGGCGTAAATTGGGCCATGGCATCAAACCGCTTCACACTTTTTGCTTTCAGAGGGGGTACTACCATATATCCAAAGGACATCAAGATCTGTCATTATCAGGTTGGCGTACTCTCCTCCTAAGTTTTGCACAGAATGCCATCACTAATTGCATATTTGGAATTTACTTTCATTACTTCCAGTTGAGACGACTGTGTCTTGAGCAGGGTGTGCCTGCGCATCGACAGATGAGCTTTCACCAAGCATAATCAGTATCAAGTTTAAGTTAAACATTTAAAAAACTTCATAGTCATTTATTTTCAAAACATAAATAATTTTTACATACCCAATCGAAACGAGGTGCTAGGAATTGACGTGACGGCAAACGAAGAATTAATCCTCTTTCCTCTCACAGGCGGCTGATCGTTGTCGGATGAATCAGGGCTGGATTCTCATCTCCTTGATATTGTTCGTTTGGCTGACGAGTTTATTTCCAAGTACGAAGTATTTTCAGCTAGCGCCGCTGCTTGTTGAGCGCCATCAAATGTCTCTAAAATATAATTTTAATTAATTAATTAAAAGGATTATTATTTAAAATTCATTTCTGAATTAGAAAAAATCAAACTTACCAAAAGATCCTAAAATTCTGCACTTGCACTTTCCCCAGCTTGGATCAGGTTGTACTTGTGCTCGTCGTAATTTTGTCAAATTTGACGACTGACAGCGTCTGGGCCAGTCACATTGAGAAGCCGAGATAAGCCAGTTCTGCGGAATGACGTCCACCGTTTTGGGTTTATCGTCAGGAAACTCCACTACCAGAGAATTCATTGTGGACAAGACGAAATGTCACAGTTCACTAAATGAACGAGATTAATTATGAAAGAGCCCAGAAGGCGGTAAAATCTTCCGCCACAGTGTGTTGATACAATGTGCAATGCACATCGTATCAACTTTCTACACACGTTATATGTATGTGACCCAAATGGAGGCCAAGTATGTTGCACTAACGTTGAATGAAAATGATAAATTCTCTTTAATGTTAGTTTAACGTGATTTTAACTAAGCAGCTCACATGTGATTATGGTTTACCAAATTCACATGGGTGAAAATGTTCTACGAATTTTCTAAATTAATTTCTGTGTACTTCCATACATATTTTGAATAATTTTAATGCCCAAATGTGCTACACACCTGCTTCTGCATAAAATTGCGGTCAAAGTTAATTAATATTTGCGTAATTAATGAGTTAAGTACGTGACATGATATATTTATTATACAGATATTGATATCATTTCAGTAATAAATCATGTGTACATCTGCATGTAACATGCAGCATGTGCCATGACTGTTCCTTATGTAGTTCATGATCACTCCTGTCATTCGCGAGGACTGTTTTTGTTGTATCTGTAATGAAATAATGGAAGGGTCAATTGTGCAAAAATGTTATTTAGTGGCATTAATCATTGCCATATTTTTAACATGTTCAAATTTGAACTTTTTTGTTCACGCTATTCCTTATATTTCCGAAGATCCGAATGATGTCCATTTTTATTTGTACTTGTCATCCTTTCCGTAAGTGAGCATGAAGCCTTCATGATGAAGGTAGATTTCCAAGCGCTGAGTGATTTAATAATTTTTGCTAAATTCCTATCGACCAGTGATCCCAATTTCAAGCAAGAGCTTGTTCTTCATAATATTGATTCTGTAAGACAAAGCGCTTTCCAAGCTGGACAAAAGACAGTCTTTATTATACACGGATTCCGTTCCAGTTATCTTAGTGAGATGTCACAAATTGTGAAAAACGGTATGAAATTATGAAAATTATATGAGCTAATAAGCAAGTAAAAAATATTCTGAAATTGGTTTCAGCACATTTCACATTTCGTAAAATTTTATAACCAGAGTGTAGCAAAACAATATTAGATTGGTAATGGTGTTTTTCCTATTTTATGTGTTCTCTAATAGTAATTATTAGCTCACCCTGCGTAGCACGGGAGCTATTGAATTCCTCTTGTCCGTCCGTCCGTCCGTCCGTCTGTTAACGACCTTTTTGCATCAATTGATGCTAATTAAAATGTACCAGGTCCATTTTATTATAAATTAATAGCACCATTGGTGTCTAACAATTGGTAACACAAAATGATGCGAAATAATTGGGGGAAGCGATGTAAAACGCACCAATAGTGCAGAATATCCGGAAAAGATAATCCTACAATTTTGACATAAAGTTTTCAAAGTTAAATATGGCACTTGGTCTCTCATGCTGCGCAGGTGGTGTATACTAATTCGGGCTTGTCATAATTTTTCCGTTTATTTTGCACTCTTGGTGCAAGAATATATGATAATTATGATCTCTTTTGTCGGCTTATTCCGCACCTTTGGTGCAAAGTTATGTCCAAATCATTATGAACCTTATTTTGCGCCTTATTCTACACTATTGATGCATAAAATCTCAAAATTCTACACCTACATATTTCGATTATAATGCACCATTGGAACCAAATTATAGAGTTTTATACTTCTTTTGTGCACTTATTAGGCACCATTGGTGCAAAATTATATACATCCCAAGGTCCTGAATTTTACTTAGTTATATAATTGACGCCTTTTCTATGGCACCGCGCCATGAAAACGGTGTAAATTAATCGTGGTCACTGCCGGCGATGACAATCATCATCATTATTTTATAAATTTACATTAAAATGGCCTTAACTTCGTGTAGCAACGAATTTTTTTCCAAAAATAATTCCAAACTCGTCCCAAGCTCTCGGTCACAAAATTTACCATCAAATGAGCTAACCTTATGTAGACACGTAACTAAGTAAAATTCAGGACCTTGATACATCCTTATTTATATTGCAGGGTGAGCTACTTCTAACGTTACTACGGTTTATTTAGATATTTAATAAATAGTCACCTAAGTAGCAATGCAAGGGGGAGAACGATGCAAGTCATGTCGATCGTGGGGGCAGGTATTAATGTTAGTGGCAGTGCTGCACATCTACCCGGGGGTGATTCAGATTTTTGAACCACGACGTCTGGAACATTCAAATTCCCTGCTTTTTCAACACCTATAGAATTGATATTCATATTTAAGTACGAATCCAGCATGGAAAAATTTGAATGGCAAAGCACCTGAAGATCCGGATAATTTGAAAATAATGAAGAAAACAAAGGCGTACATGACCACGTAAAGCATGACGAATATCGAGCGAGGGATTTTTTTAAGGTACAACTCAATGCGACGACGCTCTTCGTCGGAAAGAGGGCCAATTATTTCTCCTGTTAGCTTTATTGACATCGGATCCATCTTAGTTTCTGTAAATAATATTCGAATTTAATATCGAATTCGGCATGAAAATTTCAGTAGTTTCATTTGTGACTTGGACTTTTGTAATGATAAAAGTTGGAAATACAAGTCACACATGAAAATGTTCTCTATCTACAAGTGTCTAAAAGCTGAAAAATAGTACCTATGCCGACAATAAATTTGGTTATAAGGCCCGTTTTAACAAGTCTGACAAATAAATACAAAATTGTCGAACATTTCCAAAACGAATTTAGAGCTTGACAACCATATGTATGTAAATATGCAAGAACCCATATGTTTAGACAATATTATTTGACACTTTATCATTCTATACATGTTACGACAAATGAATTGTTTCCAACACAAATTTTCATTTTTGAAGAAATTAAATTTTAATTATTATGTACTGAAAAAATAGTGCGAGTGGACCGTTGCTAAGTTGGAAGATTGAGATGACCCCCTAGGTCAAATCCGGGTCAAGTGATCCCACACCCTCCAGTGGGGTGTCAATCGATCGGTCTAGATCATACGATCACTTTGGTATATTATAGAATTTTGTGAGATAAGAATTGGCTGAAAAACTTATATTTTGGAGATATTCTTCAAAGTAAACGTTTTAGCTATCCAAATAGTACACTTGAGATTTTTAGCTTAAAAAATCAAGCTAAAAATTAGGATGATTTCCTCCTCAGGAATTAAGTCTTTGTGTCTGCCTGTTCAAAAGTTATTCAAGGTTAAAGTCGTTGGGCCCGACAAGGGGACTTTGGGCCCAAAGATTTAAAAATGAAAATTTTTTTCAAAATAATTCATTTGTCGCAACCGTATGGGGCACCGCCCATAGAAACGATGTCAGTTAATCGTGCCTAAGTAGGTATAGTTCAATTAACCTTATAAAAACTAATTAATTTTGACCTGGATACCATTTAAAAACGGAATTAAAAATGGTTTCTATTGCATTTGGGGGCGGATTTACTGGGGGGGCAGAATACCATTGAGACCGACTTGTGGGGCGGTGATAAAATCAGTTGGGGACTGAATTAATGCAAACCGATTTTGAATATTCTACTGATGCAGTTATGATTTATTAGAGACCTGGAACTGATTCGACAACAAAAATTAGAACATAATACATTTTTAACATGAAATTGCAACTGAACCAAATGAACACACGATATTAATTTTGATAAAAAGATCGGATTTGATTTTGATAGTACTACAAAAATAAACTAAACGAATAAATCGTCATCATTCATGTCATCAATTTGATGACACTGATTTTGGGATGCATTTTATATTTTAAACAAGTTATTAGCTATAATTTTGTCCTTCAGTGTTCTGTGACTTGTTCCGATCGGTGGTGACACTATTGCGAATATATTAGCTAAAGAGAACGTTGTGATAATTTAAAAAAAATATGAACTGTATCATATTTACAACATGATACAGGTCAGAGGTCAACGCCGACCAATTTATTAGCGGCGCCAATGTTGGATAATTTTTCGGGGGCGCGGCGTGACCTCTGATGCACTTCCTCCGAGTTCCTCCCCCCACTACAACTACAACTCTAAACTCTAAAAAAATTAGTTCAGGCTTGAAGAAAAACCAACGACAAATAAGGAGGAAAGAATGGAACTGAGAAAATTTTCTCGGTCATTTTATTTTTATTTTTTCCTACACCTTATTGATGTAGCCCGGTCTCAACGGAATTCTGTAACCATACACCTTATTGGTGGAATCCGTCGCCAACGAGAAAAAGTTGGCCTACACCTTATTGGTGTAGTCCGTCGCTAAGGCGAAAAATTTGGCCTACACCTTATTGGTGTAGTCCGTCGCCAAGAGATCAAAATCGCCCTCCACCTTATTGGTGGAATCCGTTTTTAAAAGGTTAATAAAAATGTACATCGGTAGGATTAGTGAAAATATCTATTTTGCTCATTTTTAATATGCTCGTGAAGACGAATTTCAGTAATATCCAATTCCTGTGACTCCATCTACATATTTCTATAGCTTATCTGTCATCCCACTTCCACTACAATTATATCGTCGTTGACTGGGAAAAATTGGGGAATCCACAACCCCCCGAATTAACATCATCACTTTACTTTCTCGCCGTAAAGAATGTTCCCATCGTTGCTCAACGTGTCGCCGAATTCGTATCTTGGCTAAAAGATAGTGGTTTCCTCGTGTTGGACCAAATTCACATGGTTGGCCATTCCCTTGGGGCTCATGTCTCCGGTCTTGCGGGACGAAACCTTCAAGCTTGGCACAACTCGGAGAAAATCTTTAGAATTACAGGTGCAAACCTTTATTAAAAGGATCTCAATAGGAAAAAATATTGAAAAAAACGTAAATTTTACAGGCCTGGATCCTGCCGGTCCTCTATTTTGGCCACCCGTCCCAGAGAGAAATTTAGTTAAAGAGGACGCCTCCTTTGTTGACGTTATCCATACAAACATGCATCAAAGAGGGGACGACACATACCTCGGAGGAGATGGACATGCAGATTTTTATCGTAACAAATTATAATTTCAAAATTTAGAACAACCGATGATAAGTAAAACGCCAAGTTTTTCCATAGCGAATGGTGGCGTTACTCAGCCGGGTTGTGCCCTCAATGATACCGGACTTCCAAACTTTGATTTCAATGAATATGGCAATACAAGCTTTAAATGTCTTCAATATTGTCCACATTTTTAATCAGCCCCCTGTTATTTATTTGTAGGTGTGTGCAGCCACCGTTTCTCGTATAAACTTTACGTGGCATCCTTCACCAAGAATTTTATCGCCTGTAACTGTTCTCCTTTTGTGGACTTGATTATATTCCACTTTTGCATCTCTACCTGCCCTCAACCGGTACTTATGGGGGTGTACTGTCCCACTTCGTAAGCGCAGTTTATTGCTCAAGTCTCAATTTATTTTACTGTTACTTACATATTTATTTAAGGGCTTCTGGCCAGTATTACCTGGAAACGACGAACCCACCATGACCAGCCAAGACATATGCGCATAAATATAATTTTGACCCTGAATGAAACCATTTTTCTCTTTGCATTCATATCGCCCCGTATCAAAACCTTGCTCGAATTAAAGTTATGCAGTCCCTGAATCGACACTTTTCATCAATTCTTACGTATTATTCATTATTACATATTACTTCAGGTGTGTTGGTAAAAAAACGTCCTAAAATTGGACTAGGTAAATAGGATCATGAGTGCCATGCAAATAATAAGACGACCTCGGTGGTTTCTTTGATTCAATAATTGTGGATATAATAGATACATAAGTGAACTGTGAATTGAAACAATTAAATTATGTGCAGTTTATTAACCACTCATAAATACATGCATACGCCTCAGTCAACAAACTCAAGTGACATCGACCGAATAATGCAATTAATTAATCAGGTGCACGTAACGCAACCTTGTCCATGAAATTGTGCTTAAAAGGAACTCGCAGACTAGATACGTAAGAATTGAAAGCCGAATAATTACGCATGAACAAGTCATCGTCTGTCAAACTAATTTGTCAGTCTTGGTTCGCAATTCATTTCCAAACATATACAACTATGAAATCATATCACAAATTCAAAATGATGACCATAAGTCAGACATCAATTTTACTAGTTTTACTCCCTTTTCTCAAATTCCAAACAACAACCGAGGCATTTTTTATAACACCCTACTCCACGAATCCGGCCGATATTGAGTTTCTGCTGTACACTAAAAACACTGAGTAAGTAAATTATGCATGATATGTTAATTATATGCTTGGATCTCTGAAAAATGACTAATTAAAAATTTAATGAATCGCATTTCTAGTGGAACCCAAAAAATAGAAGAACTCATCTTAGGGAATATTCTCTCCCTTACAGAATCCTCGTACCGTTCTGATCTCCCCGTGGTGGTCATGATTCACGGATTTTATGGCCACAGGAATAAACATTTTCCTAAATTAGTAAAGGATGGTTAGTTGAACAAGCTAACAATTCAAATATACTCATAACCAAAATCTTCGCATTTTTTCCTTAGCATATTTGGACACGACACCATGCGCAAAAAATTATATCGTCGTCGACTGGAGTCGGCTAAGTCGTCCTGGACATACCGATCTTATCGAGCCGCTCGTCTACCCCGTTGTGTATCCGGCCATCGTTGTCCGAAATGTGCCCACTGTGTCCAAAGGAATTTCTGAATTTCTACAATTCTTAGTCGATTCTGGGCAAACGGAATGGAGTCAAGTGCACATCGTTGGGCACAGTTTAGGGGCGCATATTTCTGGTTATGTGGGGGATATTGTGCAAGATAACAACGATGGGGAGAAGGTTGGACGGATAACTGGACTGGATCCGGCAGGACCATTTTTTGATCCAACAAACAGATATCCCGTAATGCAGAGAAATTTAAGAAAGACAGACGCCGCTTGGGTGGATGTGTACCATACTTCGATGGGAATGAAGGGGGATTCCATGGTGGATGGGCATGTAGATTTTTATCGTGAGTCAGCAATACAGTTTGAAAATTCTTTAAAAAATTTAAGTCCAGTTTCAGTCCAAATTGAGAAAGCTGTCTGAGATTTTCAAAAATTATAAATTCCTAAAAAATACAAGCTTACATTAGATACTTTTTTTCTTCCAGCGAATGGTGGGCGTGCCCAACCAGGTTGTCCTCAGGATGAACCTTTAGCACCTGTGAATCCATTCGACCCATTCAGCAAGGGGTCCTGTTCACACGAATTTGTGGTCGACATTTATGCCGCTACGATACGAAAGAATATCGAATCGTGCAAGTGCGATCCAAATAAACTGAGCGGAAATGAGCTGGAGAAATGTGCTCAGCAATGTCCGGAACCTATCCTGGCTGGGGACAAATGTCATAAAACGTAAGAAGACTAACAGGTTTTATCTAGATATAAAGTGACATTAGTTCTGTCCGGGTAATTAAGTATTTTATGCATTTTTAGAGCACAGGGACTTTATTACTTTGTCACGGAGAAGAATCCATAGTCCGAGGCATAAGTAACTTATGCCTCGTGGATCTTACCAAAAGGACTAATTTATCCCATGATCAAACTTAGCATGCAATACGCTTTGGTTTAAAATATTGTTGTTAATTCATTATTTGTACATAACCGACTTGTGACATATTAGATAAATAAAAGTAACGAATGATTTATGTTAGTGCGGACAGTCCAAAAGTCGAGGAATCGTGATATTTATGATAAGCGTTGCTAATCACGATTGCTTGACTTTAAGTAACTAGGTAACGCGTCTCCCTTAAGGGTAACTAGGCACTAAAACAGGGTGAATTAAAGCATTTGCTCTAGGGGTGGGGCCGTCACTAGGTAAACAAAAGAATTTTTAATTATTTTTACTTTCGGTGAAAATTCTGTTCAGCCCGACCCAGGGATTATGTACACGTGTTGTCCGTCCGTCTCAACTCTCGTAAAATTGATCCAATCGACTTGGAATTTTGCATCCGTTGAAAATGTTATATTACTAGTGTTATACTTATTTTATCACTACTTATTTTATCTTAATAATTACAGAAAATGAGAGAAATTACTGGTGGTGGTGATGGGAATGAAAAACCTACAGTTGACAGTGTGGAGTGAACTACAATTCGCAATTGCGAACTGTAGTTTGACAGTTTTGATGTTTAAACGTCAAAAATGTTTCCCATGATCCAGCATGCAAAATTTCAGCTTATTGGACCAATTTAAAAAAACAGTATGGGTCAGCCTACCGGGTCCTCCTGGCAAAAAGAATGCTAAAATTTGTTAAGCTGCTCTACCCCTGCAGGATCTTTTAGTCTTCTACGATTGTTTTCCAAACCGTGGGGGTGATCCTACTGGGTCCTTCAAATAGTGATTCGTTCGTTATGACATTGCACTTTCACTTTAGTACACGTACACAAATATGACCAGTGTCCCGAATACCAACTTTCGCGATAGAAACTTTTATTTAGAAAGCGGCGTAGGTCACCCTCTGGGGTTACTTTTGTTTCACTTTGCTCGATTTTAACTGCATATACTACCATAAGAAGCATCATACATCGTACATAATTTCATCTTTTTAAGACAATTTATAAAATCGGTATGGACCACCCCTAAGGGTCCCTCTACATACAAATTTTACCAATTTCACTTCATATTCTTCCATCGAGGGCTATTAGCACCTTTTTTTATCAAATTTCAGCTTGATTTGAGGAATTTCAAAAATCCGAATGGGTCACCCCCTCGGGTCCCTCCAGAAGAAAATCTTACAAATTTCACTTCATGTTCTTCAAGTAGACAGTACTCATTGAACATACATTCATATAAAAGATGCAGTGTATTAAGAATGCATAAGCCACATGGAACAGCCAGGACCAATAATAGAGGACGGCGTGGTTTTCGACCCCTCCCACCCAGCGCCAGCCAATCCAAAAATTTTTGTAGTTAAATATTGTTAATTATGTAATTTTTTAATTTTCGGAGTCCGACTTACTCAAAAAGGCAGTAAATTGTACAGGTTGGACGCCAAAATCGAAACAAATGTACATTTGTGATTCTTTAAGAAGTTTAAAATACTGAGAGGTTATGGTGAAAAAGTCCAAAAACCTCGCCGTCGTCTGTTATTGGCTGCCAACGTGGCTTATGCAGCCTTATGGAGTTGCGTCTTCTAGGTCTCCTCACAGAACAATATTATTCTATCCTTTAGGAGGCTTATTCACTTTTCTCTGGACAGTACTAGACACCATTAGCCACCTGAATGCCAAATTTTAGTTTTCTAGAACGATTTTGAAATTTTGGTGCATAATACCCCATCCACCTATATGACCCCCACCGGTCAACCACTTGACCGATTTCACTCATCTTCGAACTTAATTCCTCACTTGACCTATACTACACGTGTACTAAATTTCAAGTCGCTAGGATGAGTTTAACGAGAGTTATCGTAAGACGGACATGACGGTTCCATAAGCTCGGGCTAAAAATGAAGATGAAAGTTCATCCATCTATTCAAAATTTACTGCGCATTTTATTGAAACAAATAATATTCCTCTAATATTTAATAGTCTCAATAATATTGATGCATTATCAATGAAACACGGTCATAACTCAAATTCTAGGTCGGGCTCCGCGAAGCGAGGTAGCCCGGCTACCTTACCTTTTCAAATAATTAAAAATTTTAATTGTTATGAGTGACGGCCGAACCCAGAAACACCGGCGTAGCCGTTAGTGATTGAAGAATCCTGGCACTAAAAGTCAAGCAATCGTGGTTGCTAATGGTGAAAGTCAATTTGTCAGAAAAAAATTAGACAGCATGAAAAAACAAAAAAATTTGTATATGTTATTGATTCGGCATAATTTTAATTTTATACCAAATTATTAATTCATGATGTCTACTTTGCCGATGTCCGAAGACGACGATAGTCCCATTTTAATAACTACGAAAAAGTCTTCGTCAAAAAAGGTCGCCATTGATCAAAACGACAATAACGACAACGACGTAGTCAACCTCAATACTGAGTCTTCCGTTAGATTCGTTCCTATCGCTGAGCATCCCTCCCAAAATCCGGTGCAATGCTGCAACATCAAGTTGAACAAAGCGATTCAATACTTAAGCATCATACTTATCGTAAGTCAATTGTCGCCACAAGTCCTGAAAATCTTTTGAAAAATGTAAAATTTAATAAATACGTGTAAATGTTTAGGTCATGCGTTTTGCGATTCTTTCCGTCTACTTGTTCATCGCCCTCAACCCGATTGTTTTTATCGCCAAGTATGAAAAATACAGTGGGAATCCAATCCACAAATGCGCCCATGGTAAGTTACCTAATTACCGACTTCCGGTCCTACTAGTTTAGTAATTTTGTTAAATCTCTACCTAAACATTGTCATCTTTACTGCAGGAATCCAAATAACGTGCACGCTTCTCTCCTTGAGAGAAATCTTGTTCGTTTTGTCCACGTTTTTCCTCCTCTTTCTTGGAGCGTCTTATGTAAGAAATCAAAACATTCAAATTTCTTTTAACTTTTTCATAAAATTTTCGTAAAATCTAAAATTTCAGAGAAAATACGACCCCTTGAAGTGTTGGGTGATCTTCACTTTGCTTCACTGTTTTCTAACAGGGCTCGCCCACATTGCCACCGGTTTCGCGATAGGCACCCCAATCCTCGCCTTCCACACCCCCCTCAGTCTCCCCCTCGTCGCTTTCATCATGTATCTCACCCTCGCCTTGATGCGGGACATCAAGCAGAAGATCGTCCTTCGAAGAGAATTTGGTCCTCAACTTAAAATGAACAAGGACAGCATCGGAACTACGAAGGCGAAGCACTTGTATGGAAACAAAGAGGGGGTTTTACCTCCCGTGACAAAATCATACAATCACAACATCTTTATCGGCTCAGGAAAGGATGCGGAACTAAGTTTTTGCTAATAAGATGGAAATCATGATCAAATTTTTTTGTGAAATCAAAATTTTTTGTGAAATCAAAATTTAATACGTCAATAAATACTACATCACTGGCGAATCGGGAACTTTGTAGAGAATTCGCTCATCTTTTGGATAACTTATTTTTGCATTTTGTCTCAAAATGTACATTATGTAGGCTTGAAGAGTAAAGATTGTGAGGGTCGTGATGATAAAAATGATCCACAACGCGGTCAAGGAAGAACATTCTGCCGCTTGTAAAATTTGAGAAATGTTATCGTCTTCATTATTGTCTGTACCAACGCCATTGTAATTTCGTCGATTTGATGAATCTTTGTTACTGTTTGAAACCAGATAGTTCTTCTCGATTTTGTCCTCATCCAAAAAATCGGCCAAGTTAACTTTGGCATCCTGACTGAGATTTTCGTAGTAAAATGACCCCACACTGTTCTTGGTTTCTTTGGCGTGAGCAAAGTGGAGCGGCATTATGGGAATTACCTCCACTTTTTCGAAAATTAATGGACTCCCATCCCCATAAAAATATGAGCTACTACTGCTTGAAGACGACGTCTCATTCGAGGTACATACTCCTTCGCCGTAAAATTTTAGGATTTTCAACCTCTCGGTGCTTTTGAGGGAGAAGAAGCAATTACAGGACAGGTTGATGAGGTGAGCACCGATTCGAGGGGAGGTGACTTCGTATTCGAAACCATTTTGTTGTGTGTTCGTTGATATAGCTGATGATGGGTTGCAGTGGATTAAAATTGTAAAAGGACTTCCGGTTATGACGTACTGGTTAGAGTGGATTCTGCAATTTGAAACGTAATTTACCAGCTATTTTTTATGAACAAATTAAAAAAAAACTTTTTATAAGTTTGTCAAAAATTTAAAATTTAAAGGGTTACGCATACCTCGTAATAATTGGCGTTTCTGACAAGTCTTGCCTTCGACAGGTAAACTGGCAGTGGTTTTTGATGATGGAGTGGTTTCTGGCCATAAGGGCAGAGGCGCACCGGTCAGCTCCCCCACTCCGGAGGGTCAGCCCGTACTCGGATATTTGGCAAAGCTCGCCCCCCTTGCAGTCCGTGGGGAAGGCGAGACCGGAAAAGTCTTCGTAGAGGAAATGCGCCCCGTGATGGCTCATTCCCTGAAAAAATCCGGTGGGCGTGTGATCCGTTTGAGAATTCAATTTTATCCGACAAACGTGACCCTTGTATTCGAAAGGGAGCGTGTGAGTGTGCACGAGTTGGAGCGATTTGGAACGATTCTTCTTGGCGTAGGGGACCTGTAAATAAGGGGAAACACACGAAAAGTGTGCAGAATGTTTATTAGATTATGTATGTAAACTTTAAGAAAATATAAGTTTTCGCAATTGTGACAAGTCCTGTATGTCACATCGGTAATTTGTCATTAATAAATTAATATAGTTTCTGTAACCCTACCTGAATCCGAACCACCATCATATTCCCCGAAGTATGAGAACAATCCGTAATTGGCAGCGTGTAATATTTCGCGATGCTGTCAATCGCCAGCTCCAATCGCCCATCCCGAAACATTTTCAGGTTTGTGATGTTCTTCAACGCCTTAATAAACTTGTCCTGGGTGATGATCGACTGTGCGAATACCCAAATAAAATCTTTTAAAAAACACTATGTAGATTTTCTCACATGAACAACTTGTATTTTATTAAGTGGTTATGTGGGCGAATGCCTAGATAATCTAGTTATCCAGGATTTTAACTGTATTTATAGAAAAATTTGAGCAATATTAAACTTACCTGAGGGATAAGATGTTGGACGCAGTCGGACGTGGCGTGAATCCATCTGTTCTTTTCGGCGTAGTACATGCTGAGAATTCCAGCTTGAAGGGTTATCCTTGCATTGGAGAGGACAGCGGACCCGACAAAGTCCAATTTTCCGATAGTTGGCGAGGTGGGTGCGGTCGTGTTGGAAGTATTCGTTGCTGCAGGTGGAGCGATAATATTCTTGTAAAACGTATTGTAAAAGTTGTGTTCCATTCGGGTAAAGGGGGTTCGAATTCTGAAATAATTGTCAATATTTCTTTTATTTCAAGAAATTCTTCACTTTTTCACAACAATAACACCATTCAAATCCGCTTTCTCACCCGTAATTAAAGTCTGACATGTTTCTCTGGACCAGAACTACGTCATCGTCTGGCGCCCAACCCCACTCGATCCCACATCTCTTCAGGGCTCTCAAATACCTCTCGAATATGGGCACGTTTGTATAAATAGTGGCAAAATGAGGCTGAATTTTGGTACAGAATTGTGACGACGAGATGAGACGATCGTAATGGGTCGTGTGGTCACCACTGGAAGAAGTGTGACTTTTCTTCCCATTTATACTCCCCACGGCTGGATGGAGCTGTTCAAAATCTACGTGTAAATTGACCACGGCTTGGTTCATGTGGTACGCGACGGGACAAGAATATCTGGAATCGGAGAAGAAAAGGTCGTAATTTTATCGAGGTTACTTATTTTTCGGGCTTACTTGTAAGGATACGTCTCCGAAACGCAAGTGTACCAGTTGTTAAACGTGACCTCGGTCTTGTTCCACTGCGGTGTCTGATACTCCAAGACGAGTGGAATGTAGCCCTCGTAGAAAATTGGTGGGGGGAGATATTCCGCATGGATTCCAGGAACGATGAAACCCTGCTCGTCTGGTTCGAGGGGGAGCAGTGACTCGTCCGAGGTTACGCCCACGATAAAAAGTGGGATGAATAGTAATACGATAATTACGAAAGGAGACTTCATTTCGGGAAAAAATGTTGAGTCTGCTGACAACTGCGACTGATCGTGAGAATGAGATGCAGTTTAACAAGCAGGAAAAGAACAAGTATTTTATTCCTTAGTAAATATGACTCGATGATATAAAAGACATATCGATATCAGTGGAATAACATGACTTTGCTTAGCACGAAGCAATAAAAAATAATATCTTATGGATAAGTAGAACTTTCATGGCTGTACTCTCGTATAATGTCGTGGTTGGTGTCATATTACTATTCATTCCGTAATAAATTTGAGTAATCAATCGAGTCATCGTCAACAAATATACATAAACCATGCATTTTTTTACAAGAAATTGGTTTATGTACATATGTATGTTTGAAGAAGAGATGTGTGTATGTGTTTAATGTAGAACCTGCAAAACCTTGACATTGCCAATGTCTCTTATCAATCAAGTTATATACCAAGTCTATAATTTAACATCTACGTAGTGTATTGATTAATTTGATTTTGATTCGTATAATATGTACATATGTATATTTTAATATTTTACAAATATGTAAAATAAGTAATATGTAAATATGAGTATATTCATATGTAAAATATATGCAATGCATGCAATGAAAGCAGATCCTAATGGAACTATGCTAACCTTCATAAAATTGTGAAAATAAGTATAATCAGACAAAAATCAAACTTCTTGATATTTGAACAAACGTTTTCAATTAAGCATAATGAAACAATGAACAATTAATTCAGACAGGAAATATGATATTAACCGTTTCTAGTAAAAAGCGGTTTGATATTGCAGGTCATTCAATGCACTACAAAATCAAGGTTTTTTGACACTTCAGTTTATCAGTCTATAACAGACCCAAGTGTTACCTAGATACTTAATGTCAAGCAATCGTGGTCAAATAATCATAGAACGCAAGGTTGCTTGACAACTTTAGTAACAATTACATTGTATTATGATAAAGTGTCAAGCAATCTTGCATAGAACCACGATTAACTGACATCGTTTCTATGGGGTGGTGCCCCATACGGTTGCGACAAATGAATTATTTTTTTAGAAAATTTTCATTTTTTAAATCGTTGGGGCAAAAGTCCTTTGGTTTGCCCCAACTGTTTGACCCTGAATAACTTTTGAACTGGCAGACATAGAGACATAATTCTTAAGGATGAAAGCATCCTAATTTTTAGCTTGATTTTTTAAGCTAAAAATCCCGACTGTACTGTTTCGGAAAACTAAAACGTTTATTTCGAAGAATATCACCAAAATATAAGTTTTTTAGGCATTTTACAGCCAATTCTGATCTCACAAAATTCTATAATATACCAAAGTGATCGTATGATCTAGACCGATCGATTGACACCCCACCGGAGGGTGTGAGATCACTTGACCCTGATTTAACCTTATAAAAACTAATTAATTTTGACCTGGATACCATTTAAAAACGGAATTAAAAATGGTTTCTATTGCATTTGGGGGCGGATTTACTGGGGGGCAGAATACCATTGAGACCGACTTGTGGGGCGGTGATAAAATCAGTTGGGGACTGAATTAATGCAAACCGATTTTGAATATTCTACTGATGCAGTTATGATTTATTAGAGACCTGGAACTGATTCGACAACAAAAATTAGAACATAATACATTTTTAACATGAAATTGCAACTGAACCAAATGAACACACGATATTAATTTTGATAAAAAGATCGGATTTGATTTTGATAGTACTACAAAAATAAACTAAACGAATAAATCGTCATCATTCATGTCATCAATTTGATGACACTGATTTTGGGATGCATTTTATATTTTAAACAAGTTATTAGCTATAATTTTGTCCTTCAGTGTTCTGTGACTTGTTCCGATCGGTGGTGACACTATTGCGAATATATTAGCTAAAGAGAACGTTGTGATAATTTAAAAAAAATATGAACTGTATCATTTTTTTTTTTTTTTAAGCGGGTATTATTTACTATTAACATAAACATTGATAAACTATGAAACAGTGAGCGATCATGAACTGTATCATATTTACAACATGATACAGGTCAGAGGTCAACGCCGACCAATTTATTAGCGGCGCCAATGTTGGGTAATTTTTCGGGGGCGCGGCGTGACCTCTGATGCACTTCCTCCGAGTTCCTCACCTCACTACAACTACAACTCTAAACTCTAAAAAAATTAGTTCAGGCTTGAAGAAAAACCAACGACAAATAAGGAGGAAAGAATGGAACTGAGAAAATTTTCTCGGTCATTTTATTTTTATTTTTTCCTACACCTTATTGATGTAGCCCGGTCTCAACGGAATTCTGTAACCATACACCTTATTGGTGGAATCCGTCGCCAACGAGAAAAAGTTGGCCTACACCTTATTGGTGTAGTCCGTCGCTAAGGCGAAAAATTTGGCCTACACCTTATTGGTGTAGTCCGTCGCCAAGAGATCGAAATCGCCCTCCACCTCCCGATACACAATCAAATTCGGTCCGAATGCGTTCCACGGGTGGCTAACGAATTCGGCCCACATGTCGGATCTTGCCGCAAAAAAGCCTTCGCTCCGAATGCGTGATCGGAATTCGGTCCGAATGCGATTTTCAGCATTCTATGCGCTTTCGGAATGCAGCTTTCTATCCGCGTGCTATATTTTCCATTCGCTCCGAAGGATATTTCTCGCAAATAATAATTAAAATACACAAATTTAAGGTTGACAAATCATTTTATTTTATTGAGTGTAGCAACGGAATACATATAAACTTACATTTATAAGGCATCCTAATATATTTACAAATTATATCATTTTGTTTAATATGTAAATATTCTTGTTCGGATACGTTTGAAGCTTCAAAAACTCCTAACTTCGAGCTATCAATTGGATAATCTTTCACGGGTTTGATGTCTCCAAAAAATTGACTAAATTTAATATTACTATCATCCTTCTGAAAACGACGAATTACAACAATTTTCCCTGAACGCAGCATGTAACAGTTATCACCGTTCTTACAAATATTTTTAGGAGACAACACATTATGACAATATCTACTAAAACCTACATTAGTATCGATTTGCAGAGCTTCTGCTTCCATTAGTCGTTTAGAAACTTGCTCTAAATGATAATTATGCGAATGAATTAGACTTTTAATTTTTTGCATGAAATTTTCAAACGGAAATGTGCTAGCATTATCCAGTGCGCCAAAAAGGTCATCTTCATTAATGTGTAGAAGCCCATGCAAATTATACACAGCAAATTCCTGTCCATAAAGTGAGATGCATTTCTCCACAAACTTGTTTAACAACTTCTTAGCCACTAAATTCCAGTCAATATTATCGGCTTTTGGGGATAACAAAATTAACAAGGCAACATGGAAGCGTAAAAAGTTTTTATATTGAACTTTCGGAATTATTCCTTTAAAGACTGCTACTCCTGTGTACAGTAAAAGCGTTCTAAATTCTGTCCCTTTATAGTGATCAATGTGATTGATCCCTCTTGGCTTTCTTTGAAACTCAGAAGGAAAATAAATTAACAAATTATTCAATCTTCGACTAATTAATAATATATTCCTGCTTTGTAGACGGTGGGGTAATTTGCCTTTCACCCACATGCGAGTTAATTTTCTTGTAATCCCTAGACATACAAGATGCAAATAGTCTAAAGGAACTTGTGATACAAGACCAATTTTCAATTCAGATAAAATTGTATTTCCTGTGTGATGAGATTTATCCGTCTGCAACCTGAAACTATCATCCGTTCTGCTTGGGAAATTACCTTTGCAATATCTGACACTATGCATCCACTCACCATCTTCTAGACATTTTTCACACGCGTGATAACTGTTATGACTTTTACAAGCTTTTATGAAACTTCTAGCGGGAGCATCAGCTAAAATACGTGAAACCCTGAAAGAGTAATGCATATCCAGAGAGATGCCATCCCTTTCTAAAGTTTTATACTCATTTACAAAGTCAGTTAAAAAATCTAAATTATTTGGTTTCGACTCTCCATAAAATAAATCTATAACAAAAGGTGTCGAATTAAAGGATTGATCAACACTACCTAGTATGGGCCAAAATTGTTTATTGGTGCTTCTAGTTAGAGGAATTCCATCAATCCCTACAGAAAGGCTAATTAATGGACTATTAACCTCTGATTGCAATGTGCGTAAAATCTTGCTGGAACTATTAAAATTTTCCTTAATCCCGTACTTCATCCTGATGAGCATATTCTTTCTAATTCCAAAATAAAAATATTTACCTCCGCTAATATTACAAGTGCGAATTTTAGCTGGTGTTCGGATGAGAGTTCTCGAGTCTAACGGTAAAGTAGGAAAAGTTTTTTGCCTCTTAAATAATTTCAAGAGCTCACCAAGAGCGTAATGTTTAATGTTATGAGCTAAAGCCCACTTCCTCAATTCTAAATCAATTGAAACAATTTCTGTAAGTTCTGTCGCATCCTCGCTACAATCTGAATCTGAATTTGAATAACGATCTAACGTATCTACTTCTTGTAATTCTAAATTCTCATCACCTGCTTCATTACTAATTGTACCACTTAATCTACTATTACTATTATTTACAACAGCTGGGTGATGTACACTGACACTATTAACAATCGAACCGACTGCTGGGACCCTAACACTATT
The DNA here is from genome assembly GCF_002217175.1 of Folsomia candida. NCBI lineage: Eukaryota > Metazoa > Arthropoda > Collembola > Entomobryomorpha > Isotomidae > Folsomia > Folsomia candida. The sequence goes on along the minus strand of NW_019091200.1, from coordinate 289,382 downwards.
CAAAAATTCATTCACGGCCCGTCGATGTTGCCATCTTGCTGTTCGTTCGGGAATCTGCCTGTTGAACATTCTTCCTTATTTCGTTGTTTACGTCCGCCGTCTCGATCTTTAGAATTCTTCAGCCACCTCTTGGTAAAATCGTCAATTTCGCTGTTCGTTAACTCACGAGTAGAACGATTGAGCCGAACAGTTTCTGTGAAACGATGAATTACGAACCAAAGTTATTAATTGTATCGAGAATGCTAACTCCTGATTAAAATTTGATTCCATACCATAGAGCACCTGTTGTAACTTCGAGTCTTTCAATCCTCGTTTAGCACATTTGCCTGCTCCAGTAAGGCTGATTATTTTAGCCAATTTGTCCAACAGTAGCTGTTCTAATATTCGGGTTACACTTTCGTTAGGATTTTTACCACCAAGATATCGTAATTTTTCGACCTACCCAGACAAATTTAGTTGATTAACTTTATGAAACTAACAAACATTAAAATTTTTTCTCCTTACTATATTTGAAAACATACCAAAATAGTTTTAGTTTGATTACTTTTCAACCAATCGTTTAACAAATCCAAACCTTCTGGAGTAGACAACGGAATGTCCGGTCGATTTGGATCGTCTTCTAGAGGAGATTCGTCGATTGTTCCAGCCGTTCTCCTTAATATCTCTTCCTGATGACCTCTAATTTTAACCAATTCTTCTGTTACTTTTGTTTGAAAGGCTAGAACCAAATGTATAAAAAATGTGAATCAAAAATTATCGAAAAGGAAAAATTAATCGATGATCAAGAAAACGAATGATTTTACCATTATTCTCGTACTTGAAATTATTAATCAACTCGGTCAGAGAAGCAAAGAGAGGCACCACGTCAACCGTTGCAAAAATTTGAGATTCCGGCTCGTTTTGCGACAAATTTACAATTTGCCCTCCAAGTGATGCTGCTGGGGGTGATGAATCGGGGAAGACAAATTGACAACTGTTGAGTCCACTGAAACAAGGGTTGGTTGACGACGGGGTTGAGGGTCACTGCTTGGATTTTCAATTACAGTTGACACTAAATTAAATTGGAATCGTTAATAATATACCAAGATCGTAAATTTGTGCAAAAAATAACTCATATTAATTTTACCAGAATTAATCAAATTGACAAGACCAGAGACGACAGGATCACCTCCAGAACTGACTTCCTCTTCCGAATTGCCTCCCGAATCCGTACTTGGTGTAACAATTTTCACTGCCGCTGCTACCTTATTCTTTCGCCTGCGTCGTGGCGGTGGTCTGCCTTTAGAAAATCCAGCTATCTCAACTTCGGATGATGATAATTTGTCACTCGTCCGGGCGGCATTCGCTGATTTTGTCGCACTTTCAATTGTACCTGCAAAAGTGTGTACATAATTAATCAAGTAATGATGATGGAAGGAAGTGAAGCCTCCATTTTTTAACTATTTAAAAATGACGAATCAAACAGTAAAATAGAAACTTACTTGAAAATGTAAGAAGAGAGCATTGGTATTTTTCCCAGGTCACATCCGGAAGAATATGATTAATTAATTTTTGATGACTTCCTGGACCTGATGGCCAATAACACTGTGTATTGGCAGCACTTAACCAGTTTGCTGACACAACTGAAACCAACGTTTTATCTTTTTCAATGAATTCAACAACGGCAAAAGGTTTACTCTTTAAATTATTCATTGTCAGAACTGTTTTCTGGGATGTACAAGCGGAGTGAAATGAGCGACTGGTGCTAAGAGCGAGGAAGGCATGGCATGGCAACACTTTTAAACCCCCGCCACTGAGCTGAACTCGCCCCGTATTCGGGCCGAAGTCGGCAGAAGAATTCCGATTGCGAGAGAAAATCCGAATTCTGCTCGATAGCGTAAACTTTTCGGTTAAACGAAATCTTTTTTTAGCTTTGAGACAGAAGGTGGCCCACCCGCTACTTTGAGTTACTACATGGAATCTGAAATTAGAAATCTATCCATAGTCGTAATTGAGGCGACAATTTCGGCCGTCTCTAAACCGAAAAAATCGTATGCGGGGCGCATTCGGACCGTATTTGATTGTGCATCGGGATATTGGTGGAATCCGTTTTTAAAAGGTTAACCTAGGGGGTCGTCTTAATCTTCCAACTTAGCAACGGTCCACTCACCATTTTTTCAGTACATAATAATTAAAATTTAATTTCTTCAAAAATGAAAATTTGTGTTGGAAACAATTCATTTGTCGCAACATGTATAGAATGATAAAGTGTCAAATAATATTGGCATAGAACGTCTGGAAAAAATAATGCCAAACCTTCCCTCAGTTTTCATTGCTTGAGGTTTCGAAGCTCCTTTCGAGTCATCAAAATGACCACGATCAGCTTGCTTATCATTCTTACATCGCTGATTTTCAAGCTTGTCCCCGGAACTCAATACGGCTACAACCTGAAAGACCTAGAATTGAACGGCGGAACAACTGTCCACCCATTCAAACCGCCTCAGCCTCCCGACCCTGACCTCGATGCTTTAGCATCAAGATGTTACGAGTTATCCTACATCCCCATGAATGACAAAACCCCCCTAGTTGGCAGACAGCCGAACGTGTTTCATATCTCCTTGCTCAAGAGTACGACGGAAGAATGCACCAAAATATACCTGGACAGACTTCAATTTGCAGTTTTAGCAGGGAAGATGACACTGGCGGAGGATCGCTTCCCCATCGGCAGCTATGATTATGACAATTATAGAAAAGAGGGTCGTCACGTTGAAAATCTTAATGACACGATTTTAAAAGAAAAAGCTTGCCCTGGGACTACGCTGTCTCCAAAGATAAAGTACCACACCGTCCCTCACACTATTCCTGCAATTTCCGTATTTTATGCCGCCATTCCGGGAAACGTCTACCATTGGGTAATCTCTAACTCGTAATTCATGTCATTTTTCTGTAAAGTCACTGAAATCAACTCTGCTCCACAGGTCGGATCAACCGAGTCCGTCGCGGAGAGGAAGACTGAAAGCATTGTCGTTTTCGACACACATCTTTTATTGGGAGAAACGGATTTTAAAGACCGAGAGCCAGATAAATTTACCCAGCAAGCTATAATCTGTTTCTACTTGGAATATCAACCGAACGATGATTTGATCACTCAATTGCTCCCGGCTGGAGGGGACACACTAAAATTGGATTTTGTGTATGAAAAAATAAAATCGTGGGCGTGGGCTGCTTAATTTCAGTGCATATTTTTTCTAGGGCGGAAATTAAAGTTAGAGTTGACGCCGGGAGGGAGGCAAGATGGACTCCTTTGGCGAAACGGAATTGGATGGAGTGGACGTATGCGGAACGGGACAATTGTAAACGAGTAAAAAACGTGAACGAAAATGCTAATGACGAATACGAACTGCAAGATCGACCCACTTATTTTACGGATATGTGCCGTTGTACGAAGAAGAAATATGCACCTTTAACCGGCTATGAACCCAGCTTAGAATCAGATAAACCTCTGCTGCCAATTCGCGATTTGCGCAATTCCTATTATCCATCGGACCCTATGGATGACTGTTATGAGTTGAAATTGTATGCTTTTGAAAAGCCCGACAAAATATGGGTGCGGTTGTGGCTGAAAGAAAAAAATTGTCGCTACACCAAACAAGTGGGCAATGTTAAGTATAGGCAGAAACCAGTGTTTGGAAATTGTGGGGCCATTACGGCATTGGATTCAGTGGGTCTTCCTTTCGGAATGTGGCTTCCAGATGCACCAAAAGATTGTCCTAATCCGAATGCTTGTATAGATAATAATAAAGCCAGAGTTATACACAACACAACATATGGATCGGAGATATGTGGAAAACCACCAGGCTACGAAAAGATAGATCGGGTATAAGTTTGACACATATTTGTTCGAGTTATGCATATTTGAGAATTTTTGTCTTCGAAAATTAGTGGCAACACGTACGGTTGAAAAACCATGACTTTTGGAAGCTAGGGTTTACTGACCTGAAGAAGGAGTGCTTCACGGACTCAGCCCAAACTACGCCATGCGACGGAATATCGTGGATCTTGAAGTTTCAAGCAAACTACTTGACATCGGAATTTGTCAAAAACTTTCAATTTCAGTAAATTCCTTTAAAACATTGCATTTGTGAGTTGTTTTAAATTTCTCGTAATTTCTCAGTGCCGAGGTGCAGATTGTCAGACACACAGGAAAGGATATCAAGGTTCCTTTGTTTTATGCTGATCCACTTGCCTGGTTTTATCCGGAAGTTGTTGTTATACGATCACCCGTCTATGAAGCGAAGATTAGCAGCAGAGGAATAATTCTGGAAACACCAAAGGAGATACGAAAGCCAGATGTGCATATTCATGCACTGTACAAACATTGGCAAAATACGGACAATTGCAGAGGCCTTTTTAAACCTCAACCAACTACGACAACTACTCCAACTACAACCACGCCAACGACTACAACTACTCCTACAACTACAACTCCAACAACAACTACAACTACTCCTACAACTTCAACCACGCCAACGACTACAACTACACCAACAACTACAACTTCGCCAAAGACGACAACCACGCCAACGATTACAACTACGCCAACGACCACAACTACTCCAACAACTACAACCACGCCAACAACTACAACTACGCCAACGACTACAACCACGCCAACTACTCCAACAACTACACTGAGTACAACAACTCACACAACTACACCAAAACCACCAACCCTGTTAGACTTCACTCTATGTCGCCATTTTCGCCCCGATGTTCCAATTTACAATAGGAAGTTAACATTTGGCAAAGACATCACGCTTCTACCCGCTGATCAAAAGTTCAAAGATTGCTTCACATTGGAGGCCTTTCCGACATCCCTTCCGTACGCGCTGCATGTCCAATTTCGTCAACATGCGAATACAAATCCGGCCTGCGCTGACCTTTCTGCGTCAGAAGTTGCCTTTCAAGCCGTCAATGAGCAAGGATATCCGATCGGTTCGATGGAAAAGTCGTTCCACGTGTTTGATGCGGACAAAAAGTTGGTCAAGGAGTATTGCGAGAATGATGACCTACTTCAACCCCCCGACCTCGATGTGCAAGCATCAAAAAATTATCCATGCCATTACATTCATGGACAAAGTTTCAAATATACGCAGCCTGTAAAACTAGTATTAAATACGTTCTACAAAATGTTGGAATTAGTATTGATTGCTAAATACATAAGCTAATTATATATTTTAGGTAACGTCCCCATCGAAAGTCCCACAGATGTTCGGATTCAAAGTTCGGTCGAAAGTTGATGGTGACATTTGTCTCATTTGGAAATATCTTCCTGCTCGCCCAGACTTTCCAGTTCCACCACCGAAAACGGTGCAAATATAGTGAGGAATTTGTGACTTTATGCAATTTATATTCATTAAGATGCAGTTAAGTAGTTTTTGATTTCCTGTATTAATTCCGATTAGTGCCGAAGTCTTCATCGCGCAGCATAAAGTAGTTTCCGTTCTGGGGTCGCAAGTGTACAATTATTTGGATCCTCCCTCCGACGATATCGAGAATCCTCCGAAGCGCAACTGTCATGACCCGAATCCAAATTCGTGGTTTAATTTGAACATGGACGATCCGAGTATCGAATTGGCAGAGTTTGTCACACATTGTGCAGAATCTGAAGAATGTCCCGTTTTCTTCAAGGATGAAGATAGACAAACTCTTCCACCCGTCGTTCTTGTTACTGGCACCCAGTTCAGACGCAGATCAACAACTTCGAACACTGTATGCGCAAAGATTTGAATAAAACGTTGTGAAATAAGATTGTGATCCAAATTTTAGACGCCGCAACCTGATATCGATGCGTACGAGGGGTGTGCGATATCCAAGGCTTGCATCGCTCCCCCAAAAAATGAAGACGAACCAGAGCCGGATGCGAATCAGTATTTCCTTCCTGAAAATCGTAATTGCGAGATGTTGGTGACGTTTGGAGACGCTCCGGCTGAAGGTGAAAATCTAGCTTTGGAGAAGGAGTTAATCTTGGAAATGTTCAAACCTTCCGTGGATAAATGGTTGGCAGTTGCACTGTCAGATTCGGATAACATGGTACCATTTTAAACAATAATGAATTTTTAGAGTATTATTGGAATTTCACTAATTAATTCTCATTAGGGGCCAGCCTACGTTGTCGAATGCGTAATTGAGAAGGATCGAGTTAACCTTTATCACTCTTTTAATGTTGAGAAACAACGCAGAAACGGAAGAATGGTAGCTTTTTCTTCGTGCATAATTTGATTCCTGTACTTACAAACTTACAATTAGTGTTCTCAAAATTTGGCCGGACCGACCGATAAGCTTTATTTGCACGAACATCGACAAAGCTTATCGGCCCGGTCCTATTTTGAGAACACTACTTCCACATTGTTAATCTATAATTTGTGTATCTTGCAGCGAGGAAATTATTCTCACATCGGGGTGGTTAAATTGTTGCGTTATCAGCGAAGGAATACAGGTCTTTACTGCAGATTTTCCATCAAGCGACACATCTTCGTAAGAGATCCGAATGTCACGAAGAAGGTTCAGAGTTACGACTTGGTCAGAGTACCGTATTTTCCGCTGTATGCGTGGGGCAACACTGTGACAGAGGATGGCATTACAGGTTTATATATTGGATTAATCATTCCTGGATTTGAGAAATACGCAAAAGGTTTTTTATTTTGTTAGGGAATTTGCTGAAACACACGGATTTCCGCGCCTCGTCCAAGAAAATTGCAATTGGAACACGACTCTCGGTAGTAATGCATTTAAATACGTCAGTATATTACATAAGAGCTATCATGTCATCTTAAATATATTGTGTAATTATTCCTTCAGCCTCTCCCCGAACAAAAGGCTCTTCTTCGTCTACATTCGACGATCCTGATATCAGCCGTCCTATCACTTGGCATGTTTTCTGGTCGATATTACAAGGAGACATGCGTCAGTGTTAAAATTTGCATCTTTCCGCTCTGGCAAATTGTGAGTCATTTATAAATTTATAGTTGCACATCAGACATAACAAGTTAACTACGATAACTGCTAATTTCAGGTCCATGCCATATCCATGACTTGTGTGATAGCGCTCCTCGTAGTTGCCCTCGTCGTAGAAATTATCGCCCATCAGGGTTGGACAGCTGTGTCGCCACCGAATTTTCACTCGTACGTGGGTTGTATGGCGTATGGCTTATCCTTTGTCGTGTACGGGATGGGTTTCTTTATCAAACCGTCGCAATACGGAAGCTCCAACATACCTGCGGCAGTGCACGTTATGGGTGGAAACCTGGTTTATTTCTTGTGCTTCATCCTCATAATTTTGGCGGATCGGGTTTCCTTTTCCGGATTGGCGTGTCACATCAAGTGGACCGTGGGAGCATGGGGTTTCATTTACTTCGTATTCCAATGCTTCTTCACGGTAAATACTTTCGGTTTTTCAGAGTAATATTAGATTTAAATTCAGTTTTGCACTTTGATGGGCTTTTTTTAGTATCTGTTTTTGGGGCGTGAGCTGTCTGCTCATTGGGGGGATATCTCAGCTTGACCTCAGGAACTTATTGATGGCGATGGGGGTGGCTCCGTCTTATTATGCCGAGTTCGAAAGTAGGCGTAAATGCACTCGTGCGAAATGATACGCGAAAACTACTTGAATTGGGCTTACAAACTCAAAACGGAGCTTTATTTTACATAGGGCGATTACTCGTAGATTGACTTATATCGACATGAGACCTTAGTTGTTTAAAAATATCGAGAAATATTTTAAAAGCTGGCTGTTAGTTTGAAAGTAAGTTTCCTCCTCCTCGGCTCGATTGGGTCTGAATTTCTTTCTTCTTTTCCCTGACTAAAACTCCTCTTTTCTTGATGCCACATCATCCTTACATTTACATTCACTGGCTAAATAGTGGCCCGAGTTTTACATACGACTTTGTCTTGACTTTTTGTTACGCAAGCATTTTTCATCATACATACATACATATGGGAATTTCATATTCATAAAACTGTTTCATAATGTGTCATTGCCCATGCCCAATATCTCACATCATTAATTTACATACAGTTAAAACCTTAAAATTATCAGCTAAAAATTATATCGTTATTCAAATAAGTAAAATTATTCACGGCGACAACATTCTCCCATCCGTATAATTGTTTACATTTGTACTACTTTGCGTGGTCGCCGTCTTCTCTTCGTCAACATCTAAAATGCACAATTTAGCAACAGGCCTTCGATATAAATTACCATTTGCTAATATAATGTCTACTACCCGGATTACGTCATCTTTTCCTGGATACAACTTGATCACTCTTCCCATTGGCCAGGTATTTCGGGGTAAATTGTCGTTCACTTCAAGAATGACGTCTCCAACTTTGATCGGCTTGGTGGTCTGGCACCACTTATGGCGTCGGAGTAGCGTGGGTCGATACTCTTTTGTCCACTTCTTCCAAAAATTATCTGCCATCACTTGGACACATCTCCATTGCTTTCTCCCAAATAGGTCGTGTCTGTCGAAGGACCCAATAGGCTGCAAGTTGCTGGACCTGCTAATCAAAAAATGGTTAGGCGTTAAGACATCGGGGTCCATGGGGTCGACTGGGACGTGTGTAAGTGGGTGGCTGTTGACGCTGTGCTCTGCTTCGGCTAGGACAGTGTTGAGCACTTCTTCACTCAGGTTCTTCAGGAGAAGCGTGTCTCCCAATGCGATCTTGACTGATCGGACCATTCTCTCCCAACTTCCTCCAAAATGTGAAGCTGACGGGGGGTTGAAGTACCACTCAATTCCTTTGGTGGCACATGATGACTTCAGTTTTTCTTGATTCAGTTCCTGCATGGCGAGTTTCAACTCATTCTTCGCTCCGTGGAAATTCGTTCCGTTGTCGGAATAAATTGCTGCTGGGGATCCTCTTCTTGCACAAAATCTCCTCAATGCCATAATGCATGAATCCGTGGAGAGCGATCCTGCTACCTCCAAATGTACGGCGCGCGTTGCAAGGCAGGTAAATAGGGCGACGTAGCGTTTCTCCGTACTTCTCTTGACTGTGACTTGAATAGGCCCGAAGTAGTCCAGTCCTGTCATGTTGAATGGATACCTGGGATTTTTGACGCGGAACTTCGGAAGTTGTCCCATTTCTGGTGGGACTGGTACTGCTCTTCTATTCTTGCAACTTTGGCATCGGCTCTGCGCAGCTCTGACTGCAGTTCGGATTCCAATAACGTGATACTGTTGTCGAATCTCGTTACAAATTCTTTCTTGACCGTGGTGGCCGCATATTTCATGAAAATACTGCACCAATAGCTTTACGTAGGGATGATGACGACTGAGGACAATCGGTCGTCTCTGGCGGAACGGTAGATTTGCATTTTCCAGTCTTCCTGCTACTCGTAATAATCCGGCATCCAATTTTACGCTCAATCCTGTCAGGATATTCTTGTTTGGCAGACTGGTTCCATTTTTCAGTGCTGCTACTTCGTCGGGAAATGATTCCATTTGCGCCACTCGATTCCAATACACTTGCGCTGCACGTAATTCTGAGGGAAATAGCGCTCCCGTTCGTGAAGGTACTTTGCGAATCTTGGCGATGAATCTCAAGATGTACGCTGTGACTCTGATCAGTCGTGTCCACGATGAGAAGTTTGATGCGTCAAGGCTGCACTTTCTCTTCTCTGCTATTTGTAGAATTTGCTCTTTCTTCAATTCTAATTCTGCTTCTGCTGTCATCTCATTCTTGCTGGTGCGCTTCTGTATAGGCCAAAGATTCTCTTCCAATTTAAGAAATTCTGGACCATTGATCCATCTGCTTTGTGATGTCCAATCGCAATTGCTACTCATCCTCGTCAATTCGTCGGCTGGATTTTCTTTCGTGGGAATCCACCTCCATTGCGATGCGTCGGTGAGTTCGTGGATTTCTCCAATGCGACTTGCAACAAATTGTTGATAGCGTTTTCCGTCCGCTCTGATCCAATCCAGTACAGTTTGACTGTCACTCCAAAATACCGTTTTGTGGATGTCGACTTCATGATGATCTTGAATAAATTTGGCTAGGCGTGCTGCTATTACGGCGGCTTGCAATTCCATACGAGGGATTGTGAGGTGTTTGATTGGGGCGACATTTGCTTTCGCCATGACCAGGGCTGTAGTTACTTGGCTACCGTGTGCGATCCGAAAGTAAGCTACAACTCCAAACGCCTCTTCGCTTCCGTCTCCGAAGATGTGTAGCTGGTTGTCTGTCGACCGAGAGAAAGTAGGGCTGTAACATCTCGGTACCTTGAACTCTGTGATACTTTCCAATAATGTCAGCCACAGTTTCCACGCTTGATGAGTAGACGAGGGAATCTCGTCATCCCATCCTATCTCTGATATCCATGTTCTTTGCAAAATCATCTTAGCTTTGATTGTCAATGTGGATAAGAATCCGAGTGGGTCGAATACCGACATAACGAGTGAAAGTACTTCTCTCTTGGTGGGAATGCGTCTTCCTTTCATGACGTCTTCACTGACTTTGAGGTACTTCAAGCAGAATGTGAAGTTATCCTCCTCCGGCATCCAAAAGAGTCCTAAAGCTCTCTCAATCTGGTCCTCCTTATTGATGTCGAGACTCTGACTTGTCTTTGACTGAAGTTCTGCAGGGATTGCTTTCATAACTTCTGGGCTATTTGATAACCAATAGCAGATATGGAATGACCCTCGGCGGTGGACCTCAAAGATGTCCTTTTGCATTTGAATTGCTTGGGCTTCCGTGTCGTAGCTATCCAATAAATCGTCCATGTAGTGGCGATGAACTATTGCTTTGTAGGCGTCGGGGAATTCTTCTTTGAATTGCTCGGCATTCTTATTTTTGGCTTCTTGGGCGCAGGCTGGTGAGCATGACGCTCCGAAAATCAGGACGCCCATCTCCATCACGTCGGGATCTCTGTCGCGATCCATTCCTCTCCAGAGGAAGCGTTGAGCAGAAGCGTCTTCCTCTCGGATTTTGATTCTGTGGAACATGTCTTTAATGTCCCCTGTGACCCCAATTCTCCTTTGGCGAAACTTGAACAGAGCACCGGGTAAGGATACCAATTTGTCTGGTCCTTGCAGGAGGTGATCATTGAGGCTTTTCCCGTATACTTTGGCGGCGGCGTCGAAAACGAAGCGGTACTTCTTGGGTTTCTTGGCGTTGTAGGCCATGAAATGCGGCAGGTAGAAAGTGCGGCTCGTTTCGATTGCGGCTTTTTCTGGCGGCAGGATTTTGGCGAATCCTTTATCTTGGTATTCCTGAATTCTCTCCACATACTGGCGTGCAAATTCTGGGTCTTGGTCCATTTTCTTCTCCATGGACTTCTGGCGTTGAAACGCGTAATTCTTGTTGCAGGGAAGTTTCACATCTTCATCTCTCCAGAGCAGTCCGCTCTCCCATCCGTGCGAAACTCGTCGTATTGTCTGGTCCATAATGACTTGGGCTTTGATGTCATCTCTTGACCTTGGCTTCTCCAGATTTGGCTTGACACCTACATATTCAGTAGTGAAGAACTGCTTTACTAATTGATGTAGTGGGTCGTCTTGTCGGTCGTTGATGTGAAATGCATGATGCAATTTCTTTGGGGGTGAGGCGGTCGGCCCCACTAATGCCCATCCCATTGCTGTGCGAATTGCTGCTGGCTCTCCAACTCTTCCAATCTTCATTTCTTCAGGTAGATGCAACTCGAAATTGTCCATTCCAACGAGAATAGTTGGGACAACATTTTGATAAGTGAGGATAGGGGTTCCTTCAATGTGCGAGAATCGTTTCAGGGTTTCCTTTGTTAATGACTGGCTTGGCAGATCCAACTTGGGGACTGTTCTCACATTGCGTAACGTGTAAGATTTTCCATCTAATCTTGACACGATTTCGATATCCACTTCATACGAGTTTGGCGTGGTGGTGGTGGATTGAAATCCTTGCACCGTGAGAGGTCGTCTCCTCCCATCCACATTTAATTGCTGTCGAATTGAGTCATCTGCTGACGTGAGCGATGCGTACCCATCCAGCACCATGTACATTGGCAACAATTGTCCATCTCTTCGCTTGGCGTAAATTGGAATCACGTTGTAATTGATGTTGGAGTTACTCCGTCCGCTGACTGCGCTGAGAGCAACTTCCTGTTCAGATGACTGGTTTCTTTGCTGTTCCGTAATGTGGGATGATTCTTCTGAATTTCTGGCGTTTCTGTTGTGGAGTAATTGGCAGTGAGTTTGCTGGCATCCTTCTATCCCGCAGACTCGTTTGCTTCGGCATTCGTGCATACGATGACCCCTGTTGAGACACCCTATGCAACATCTCTTCTCCTTGACCATGGCCCATCGCATGTTTACATCGGCTTCCTTAAATTTGGGACAGTGTCGCTGCCCGTGTGACCCGTTGCAGAAGTGACATTTCCGCTCGGTCCCTCTTTGATTTGATTGTGCCTGTCTGGCTTCATTCTTCTCTGTCGTGACCATGACTCGGTCATTCTTTCGGACTCCTCTCTGGTTGGCTGGCGGCCGTCGGTTGTCGTGATTTGGCTTATCAGTCGACAATTTCTCTGTGGAGGTTCCGGGGAGTGGGCACAGTGCGTAGGCTGCTTCCACCGTTGGCTGTAACCATTTGGCAAGATGTGACAATGAGGGAAATTCCAGTTTCTTCCTCAATTTGAATTCTTCCCATTCCATAGCTTTTTGAGCAGGCAATTTCTTCACAAGTTCGTCCACAAGTGAAGGATTTGATAGTTGCTGTTTTGCACCCAAAGATTTGATGGTGGAGACCAAGTTGTCCACACCGGTTCCGAGCTTCACCCATGATTCGTAGTTGTCAGTCTTGACATTCGGAATTTGTTGTAGCTTTTGCATCATTGTCTTGATAATGATACCTGGGCGCCCGAATCTCTTCCTTAGTTTGTCTATGGCGATTCTGACTCCTCTGGGGTCGACAAGTAGGCACTGAACGAGTTCCAATGCTTCTCCCTTCAGTGAGCGTTGCAGTCGGATCAAGTTTTCTCCCTCCGTGAATTGGCAGTTTGTGGTTGAACTTTCAAAGGCGAGGATGAAAGCTGGCCACTCTTGGCCTCTTGAAAATGGGGGCAAATCTCTTCCTCGTATTTGTCTGGCGAGTATTTTCTGGGACGTGGATTGGGGTTTCATTGTTGTTGATCTGTGGGGTTGATACGGTGGAGTGTCATCATCGGACAATTCTTCTTCCGATTCTGACGTGGAGTTTTCAGAGTAAAAAACTGCATCCACATTTGCTGCCCATTTCTTGGTTGCTTTTTCCTTGTCGATTAAGGCAAGATCCTCAATAGAGCGCTTTCTCTCACTATCTTCTTCCTCTAGGTCGGCCTTCCGCTTTTCATACACTGCCCCTTTGATGATAATTTGTTTCATAGATTCGTGTGCTTCAGTAGCGATGTCGAGATCCAATTTCTTTAATGCGACTTCTTTTTCGGCTGCTCTTATTTTGGAATTGGTGTCGAGTTGCTGTTTTTGTAGCTCAGAAATCTTGACGTCGCGGTCCACGGCGGATGAATCTTGTTGTAGCTCTTGTACTTGCACTTTTAAGCTTTCCATTTCTTTATTCAGACTCGTAACTTGAATTTCTGCTTCAGCATGGTCTTTTCTGGCCTGACGATGCTGGTCTCCGATGTCTTGTAGAGCACGGTCTTTCTTGCATTCAATTTCCATCTTCCGGACGGAACTCTTGATGCTGGATGATGCTGACTTGACGTCGACGACATCATCCTCGTTTGCTGCGGTCGGATTGGACTTTTGCGACTTCTTTCTTGCTTTTGGAGGATCCGCGAAGCTTCCGTAATGGTCTGGCTTCTTCTTGTCGCGAGTGCTCCTCCTTGTTCCATTATTGAGTGATTGTGACATCATTGTACCTCAAAAGTAATCAATAACGTCGATTTCGTCTTTTAGAATGAGATTAATTACGAATGAATTGGCATGGAACAACGTCTTGCCTGGTAGGGTACAATTGCAGATCGACTCTCCGGAGTCTTTCTGCTGTAGAGGTTGCACCGACCCCTGTTATTCGGTCGACACGTTAGCGGTCTGTCGTCAACCTTGTGGCCAATGTCCGGGTGGTTCCGGCCCTCAGATTGTCACTGTCCGTGACTATTTTGGCGATGTCCGGGTGGTTCCGGCCCTTGCAGATTTGTCACTGTCGGTGACAGGAGTGAGGAAATCCCTAGACCCTTGGGATGTTACTTCCTTCCTTCGTTTGACCCTCAACTACGGCGCGTACTGGTGTCGAATATGGATCGGCTCCACTCAGATGGACTCCAACCACTCAGCAATAGGACAACAATTATTAGCGGCGAAATTAATAGGTAAAATTGGAAACCAACTAACTTTAAGGGGTGCACTTCTCTATAGAGGTGGCACGTTCCCCATATATCCAGTCGACACTTTTCCAGGTATGTCGTCAACCTTGTAGTCGTCCTTCTCGTTCTTGAGGTCACCACAGGAGTGTCGTCCTTAGCACTTGATATCCGGTATCACGAGACCAATGTTTTTGGGGCGTGAGCTGTCTGTTCATTGGGGGGATATCTCAGCTTGACCTCAGGAACTTATTGATGGCGATGGGGGTGGCTCCGTCTTATTATGCCGAGTTCGAAAGTAGGCGTAAATGCACTCGTGCGAAATGATACGCGAAAACTACTTGAATTGGGCTTACAAACTCAAAACGGAGCTTTATTTTACATAGGGCGATTACTCGTAGATTGACTTATATCGACATGAGACCTTAGTTGTTTAAAAATATCGAGAAATATTTTAAAAGCTGGCTGTTAGTTTGAAAGTAAGTTTCCTCCTCCTCGGCTCGATTGGGTCTGAATTTCTTTCTTCTTTTCCCTGACTAAAACTCCTCTTTTCTTGATGCCACATCATCCTTACATTTACATTCACTGGCTAAATAGTAGCCCGAGTTTTACATACGACTTTGTCTTGACTTTTTGTTACGCAAGCATTTTTCATCATACATACATACATATGGGAATTTCATATTCATAAAACTGTTTCATAATGTGTCATTGCCCATGCCCAATATCTCACATCATTAATTTACATACAGTTAAAACCTTAAAATTATCAGCTAAAAATTATATCGTTATTCAAATAAGTAAAATTATTCACGGCGACAACAGTATCAGTACTGGTGGATTGACTATATTTTGGGTCTAAAGAAAAAACGAGGCAGGTGGTTCTTCCCGATTCCAGCCATATACGCGTCCGATGATTCTGGGTCACAAACACGTCTGGGTAATAAAGGCGATAAAGGTTTCAAGCCAAACCTCGAGCCTGAAAAAGGTCAAGATCCGGTCGAAGCGCCGGTGAGTCATACATAAATAAACATAAAAGCTGCCTGCTCTTAATTTTTTAATGCAAAATTGTTGTCCTACTGATATTGCAGGGAAGCAAAATTCGATTGGGAGCGTTCGTAGTGATCTGCATCTTAGCAGCTATATACACAACTGGGAGCATTTTCTTGGTTCTAAGGAATAAGAATGGAGACGGAGATTGTTTTACGCTTCATGAAATATTTGAATTTTCAAAAAATTAAAAAGTGTAAATTTTATTATTTTAACTCTAACTATAACTAGTGTACCTACATGTGTAATTGTATGTAGATAAGGCCAAATACTTCTATCCTTATTACTATTAGGTATTACCTCAGAGTCTGACTCTGCTAAATAAAATATACTGTCCAAAGGCTGCACACTGGAGATTCAAGTTTAATTCTCGAAATAGTACCCTCGAGATTTTTATCTTAAAAAATTAAGCTAAAAATTATGACGATTTCATCTTTACGAATGAAGTCTCTATATCTACCCAATACCCTTTCAAAAGTTATTAAAGGTCAAAGTCGTTGGTACTTTGGACCATGGGAGAAGTACCAACGAAATAAAAAATAAATATTTTTTTTACAACTCCACCATTTCTCGCAACCGTTAAAAGACCCAAGCGTTACATAAATTAAATGTCAAGCAATCGTGCTACAAAATCGTATGCAGTTCATGAGTTCTCATTCTTCACCACTTCTGTTACCATGCTAAACCCATTGTTTGATCAATAGCCAAAAATTAATCATGTTCAACCCAAACACAGCACGATTAACCTTTTAAAAACGGATTCCACCAATAAGGTGGAGGGCGATTTCGATCTCTTGGCGACGGACTACACCAATAAGGTGTAGGCCAAATTTTTCGCCTTAGCGACGGACTACACCAATAAGGTGTAGGCCAACTTTTTCTCGTTGGCGACGGATTCCACCAATAAGGTGTATGGTTACAGAATTCCGTTGAGACCGGGCTACATCAATAAGGTGTAGGAAAAAATAAAAATAAAATGACCGAGAAAATTTTCTCAGTTCCATTCTTTCCTCCTTATTTGTCGTTGGTTTTTCTTCAAGCCTGAACTAATTTTTTTAGAGTTTAGAGTTGTAGTTGTAGTGGGGGGAGGAACTCGGAGGAAGTGCATCAGAGGTCACGCCGCGCCCCCGAAAAATTATCCAACATTGGCGCCGCTAATAAATTGGTCGGCGTTGACCTCTGACCTGTATCATGTTGTAAATATGATACAGTTCATATTTTTTTTAAATTATCACAACGTTCTCTTTAGCTAATATATTCGCAATAGTGTCACCACCGATCGGAACAAGTCACAGAACACTGAAGGACAAAATTATAGCTAATAACTTGTTTAAAATATAAAATGCATCCCAAAATCAGTGTCATCAAATTGATGACATGAATGATGACGATTTATTCGTTTAGTTTATTTTTGTAGTACTATCAAAATCAAATCCGATCTTTTTATCAAAATTAATATCGTGTGTTCATTTGGTTCAGTTGCAATTTCATGTTAAAAATGTATTATGTTCTAATTTTTGTTGTCGAATCAGTTCCAGGTCTCTAATAAATCATAACTGCATCAGTAGAATATTCAAAATCGGTTTGCATTAATTCAGTCCCCAACTGATTTTATCACCGCCCCACAAGTCGGTCTCAATGGTATTCTGCCCCCCAGTAAATCCGCCCCCAAATGCAATAGAAACCATTTTTAATTCCGTTTTTAAATGGTATCCAGGTCAAAATTAATTAGTTTTTATAAGGTTAACTGACATCGTTTCTATGGGGTGGTGCCCCATAGAAACGATATAGAATGATAAAGTGTCAAATAATATTGCAAACACAGCTATCATAAAAATGCTTTCAGCGTAAAGTCCTGTTTTTTCCTGTTTATCTCATAATTTTGGAGTAATTAACTGGCGAACAACAAAACGAAATAGTAGATCAACCATAATAATTTATTATAATACCATAATTTTTAAAAACCACCACGACGAAGCAGCAAGATGCCTTTAAACAACCCCCACATTCCGAAGGAAGAATACCACCAAACGTTCCTCCGACTTATTTCAAACGTTCAAACCTGCATAAAATCCGCCGGGGTTGAAGTTGAGGATGAGTTTGTGGTCATGATTGTAAGTGTCATCCTAAGTTATGCAAATATCTGTAACATGTCTCGTCCTCTAATTAAGACATCTCTCAAACTTGCCCTCTATGCTTAAACTTACCATTTTCGACTTTCAGATAAAGCTGGTGAGTCTCGACCCAGGCAACAAATTTCTCATCAAACAGCAAATGGTCGAGTCTGAGCTGGAGCGGATGAAGAAAATTGTGGTCGACCGAATCTTGGCCATGTCATCCATGTCTCGGGACATCATATCGATGCAGTTCCACTTCAAGATGAGCTACTACAATCGAGACGACTCCGTCTACGCCCACCGTGAAGACCAGGAGAACAAGATCTCATCCCTAATGAACGACATGAAGACTGGAATCCCAAACAATCTGCGTCAACACGACATTTGGTATGCAAAACTGATTGGTGCCACCATAATTGAGGCAAATATGGGTTCTGCCATGGAGTCCTCTGTCGTACGAGAGACGGAAGGTGGGTCACGTATTTAAATACTATACCATAAATAAACCGTAGTAACGTTAGAAGTAGCTCACCCTGTAATAATGATTTGGTTATAACTTGCCCCAAAGGTGCAGAAAAATGCAACAAAATAGATACATAATTTTTTGCAATTATGCACGAATGGTGCAGAAAAATCCAACAAAGTGGATCAATAATTTTTATGCAATGTTGCACCAATGCTGGTGCAGAAAAATTAAACAAAATAGATCAATAATTATTATGCATCGAGAAGAGTCCAAAAATTGTGCATCACTGGTGCAGAATTACCTACCAACGATCAACGATAATTTTGAAAAATTTATGTCAAAATTGTATGATCATTTCTCCCGGATATTCTGCATTATTGGTGCGTTTTGCGTCCTTGCCTCCAATTATTTCGCATCATTTTGTGTTCCCGATTGTTAGATATCAATGGTGCTATTAATTTATTAAAAAATTTGATTCGGTTTGTTCAATACCAATGGTACGCCTAACTTATTCGCCTAACTTATTCGCCTAACTTATTTAATAATGGTCAAGGGGATTTTTAAATAGCATCAATTGATGCAAAAATATCGCTAACAGACAGACAGACAGACGGACGGACGGACAAGAGGAATTCAATAGCTCTCATGCTACGCAGGGTGAGCTAATAAATATTATATTAATTGCGTAATTAATGCCCAGCCGCCCTCATGAGCGTCTTCCCCAAGGAGGACATGAACCTCCTGTCCACCATGACGCAAAGGGACAGGGAAGCCCAATTGTATCATTTGATGCACATCGCGATCGGAATTCGCCTTTATTCCAAGGACAAAAATCCAGACGATTATGGCGAATTTATTGAAAACTGTGAGACATTTTTCTACTCAAAAGTTGCACAGGTTTCGCCATAATAACTTAAATTAAAGATGTATTTATTCATCAGTGCCCAGCATCACCCCACTTAAAATTGACGAAACCCTTGCTCTCATGTCGACCATGAGGTCGACCAATATTCAGCGTCTCATCCGGTACACGACCATCGCCCAGCCGTATTTTCTCCGCCATGTCATCTACCGAATGGATCGTCGCGCCGTAAACAGTGAAATGGTCAAGATTCGCCAAGCCCTCGCAATGGTGCACCAAGTCCTCATCTATTTGAAGGAACTGACCGACGACCTTTCCCATGAGAAGGATATCTGCTCCCAACTGGTGACCGGGTACCGAGAAATTATGGATGATTTGCATCGCATAGTGAGCAACGGAGTCCAAAATGGGGACGAAGTTCCAAGGACGGTTCTTCACGTGAGAGAAAGTTCAATTTTTGTTCGTTTTTTAGTATGTAACTAAAAAATTACGTATATAATGCAGGCCAAATTCGTCGACTTAACGGCAGCGTGGCGTGACTTGCAAGAATGTCAAGTCTTTGTTGAGTCAATTTCACTCATTGTGAAATCATTGACGGAATTCAGTTCGGAAAACTTGTCCAAAGTTGACACGGTGGTGGACAAAATTTTAGGAGAAAGTCACATCCCCGTCACGGAAAAGGAATTTTTTAACTTTCCTACAATTAAGCTCCCCGATGATAAGTATGCGCTTGCAAAGAGGTTGGATTTTCGAGAGGATTTGAACCCATTACAAATGACGGTAAATTGTCTAGATTATGATACAATAGAAAAGTATGAGTTAAGGATTACTAATTAGTACATAAATAATTGTATCAGTGCTCTGGATTTTGTGTTCACTCTTTGGTCAAAGGGATCGGGCTTTTGATCCTGTCGAATCCAAACTTGGGAATTTTCAATTGGAAAAATCAGAACTATTTGCTATCCACGAGCAAGGGTGCGATGGACTTTCGACGAGACCCAGACTCGTATGTGAAGAAGGTACATGCCATAGCAAGAAAGTGGCCGGAGCTCATCGTCCTCTTGAATATTGAAAAGGACGCGTTCGATCCAGGCACGGTGTCTGAGTAGGTTCATACAAAGCTTATATACGGTGTATTTTAAAATCAGATTTGATTTATAAAATTCGTTAGTGCGGATCGATCCGGAAAGACGACAAATGTTCTTATTTCTACGGATGCTGGAGCGCAAACAGAAATCCATCCGGTCGAGTCACATATCGTGAAGGTGAGCTATGGAACACTTAATATATAGTTACAGAAAATAATACCAATGATTTCATTAACGAATTAGCACTACACTTCTAACGAGTGGGACCTCAGGATGAGGGGGTTGACTTTGGTAAGCAGTTTATTTAAGTGACAAAAAAATCCCAATGTGGCAGATAATAATTTTCCAATTACACATTTTGTCACTGCAAGTCAAAAATCCACAAATGTCGGACTCATGGGACGCAAACCCACTGGCAGGCGCTCAAGCATAACGCTGAAGTACAAACCTTCGCGACAAAGACCGTTTCGATGCAGACCAATCGGGACGTGTATTCTGAAATTCCTCTGAGCCAATTCTACTTATATGGCCTGAGGGGTCTGCACTGTGGCGTGGAACCTCATGTAGTCGAAATTTCGCAAGACAATCCTACTGATTTGAGGGGAATGGTTGCCACTAGGATTGAGCCAGAGATCAATTTGAAGGACGAACTTCCATTCTTGCCACAAATTTATTATCAGAATTGAAAATATGAATATGTTGAAACAGGATAAATGACTAATGATTAGAAAATTTTCTACTTAAATAAATAATCAGAAGAGGTTGAAAATTTAGAAAATTTGACTAGTTTTCAACTTTATCAAATAGTTTGTCCACTAATTGCTGAGCAAGCTTTTGAGCCTTAACTAATCCATTAATCTTGTTCACCTTCGCCTGGTAGATATTTCCTTTTTGATAAGAGCCTTTCCCATCTAAGATTTTACAGAGTTCTTCCCCGATTTCAATAATTTTCGCTTTGGGAATGACCTTCTCGTCTCCGGTGAGGAGGAAGTATCCAAAGGTGCCTTCAGTCTTTAGGGTGACGAGAATAATTGCCGACTTTTTCTGTATTGTTAAAAAAATAGCGATACAAATTAGTAATAAGCAGAAACCAATAATTTTTGTTGTTGTTGTTCTTACTGCGTCGCCAATTTCTCTGAGCAATGCCATTCCAAAATCAAGATCGACAAAATCCCTGAATGATTTAGAGCAATTAGAGTATTTTACAACTTCTAATGGAAAACACGGGCAATTTACTGATAGCCGTTATAATTATAATACCTGTGATGCATCCACAATTTGTTGCCATTTTCTACCCCACTCGAGTATTTTTCTTTGAACGTTGTTGCAATTAATACTGCTAAATCCTTGGATAAGCATTGACAACTCTGTCAACGTAAAACAAACAAATCAGAACAGGAACTTGAATAACACTTACAATTAGTGAAAGTATTTATCATTTAGTGATAAATGCGCATATTATACCTTTCGAGTATTTTTCAACGTCAAGTTTAATTTTTCTCCAGCACTCGGTAGTTGACCGGGGGATGAACTGTAGAGATTGATAAAAGTTTTACTTTGAACTCTGAATTGAAAACACAATTTTTTAAATGGAAGAACTGATTCTACCTTAAAATATCGGTCAATTTTTGCTCCGTCTGAAACATTGTTGTAAACCTATCGATGACTCGACTTCCAGCGAGAAAATGCAGCAAACATTTCCCTTTCTTTTTTACGACGCACAATAATTTTATGACCTGAGTGAGATAAAGAACAATTATTAAATTACCAACATTTGGTTTTTTGCAGTAATGTAATCAATTAGTAGTGCATACCTGCAACTGCGATAAATTGCTCACATGGGTCCCGCAGCAGACATTGGATTCAATCCCAGCCATTGAAACTATACGGATATTTCCCTTCACATCTTCCGGCAGATTTCGCCCTCGAGCCTATTAATTAATTTGTTAGCAAATTTATATATGAGACATAATTACGGTTTATAAAATTGTGATATACAGTTTGTAATTTTGGATCATCTAAAGAAACAACGTCCACATATACTGGAACATTTTCGCGTATCCTTGCATTTACTTCGTCTTCAATGGCACGGATTTGTTCTGGAGTGATTTCTTTTGTGTCTGGGAAAACATGAGCAAAATTATTATTATTATCTACGTAATACATCCGGTCAGACATTGTTGGGTTCATTTATAGTGAGTACCCATTTCAATATAGCTCTCCTCGCTCCCAAGCCACCATGATGTCGTTGGAAATCCAAATTTTACATCAGCCACGGCCGTAATTAGATGCTGACCTACAGACGACACATTACATGTGACATTTTAGATTCGAAAGACAGAAGCAGTTATCATTTATATATAAGCGTAAATATTACCAGAATGCTGTTGCATATGATCGAATCTACGTCCCCAGTCGATTTTTGTCGTTACCTTGTCACCCTTTGACAATCCCCCGTTTTCCCCTCCTTTTGCCAAAGCGACATAATGTTCTGCAACCGTTCCATTTCGAATTACACGGATGACGGACCCTTCCACAACAATGTTCTCTTGTGACTCAGCCTTCTTCGTTATTACGCCATGGTCGTCCGGCTGCAAGACATAATATATTCTAATAATATCTTGTCCAACATTATTAATTAGTTATTATTTATTACCTACCTGACCACCTCCTTCCGGAAAGAATACGGTGTCGGCAAGAACAACTTTAAACAAACTCTTGTCTTCTTGAAACAACTTGGGATTTAATGACAAAGAGTTTGTCAGTGAATCCAAATCAATCATTTGGTCAATTTGGACGATTTCGGTGTCCAACTGAAAAAATTCCAATTTAAGAATCGCTGTTTGTAATTGAAATGAAATGAAAACTTAAAACAAACAAATAAACTTACCTCTTGTAGGAAGGAATCTCTCTGGCACATAAACATGATTGATGAGCTCCCACTTTCCTAAAGATGGTCAAATAAACAACTTTAATTGAAGTATTAATTTAATTATTTTGCAGCATGTTTCTGTATAAATACGGAATACCGGTCGTGAAAATGAAACCGATTTTGACTGCTCATGGAGTATTTGCGACTGGCGGAATCCCCGAAATCTCAGCTCCTCTGCCTGCGCTCTCCCCGCAATTGCATTGCAATCTCTATATTTACAAACAAAACAAGCGCATAATTTTTGGTGGGATAAGAAGATTGCAAATTCGTCCCCCCAAAAAAAAACGATAACGATAACCACGGGGTTATCACTGCAAATATTTGACAGGAAATAACAACCCCAAGTTGTGGTCGGTTTTTGGAGCTGAAACATCAGCCAGGGTCTACGGGAGAAGTGAACGACGGCCGGTCGAATTTTGGGATAAAGATTAAAATAACGGTGATTGTTTTTTAAATGTATAATTTCGAGTAAAATTATTCAGGTTGATTCATCCATCAGAATTCATTTTTATCTAACGTCTTACATTGATTGCGGTTTGCAAAGTTGTAATTTGAATTTGTGTCATTGTAGGAATATTGTTAGTGAAAAATTACCAGTTGTTGGATAATGGCAAATCTGAAACGTCGCCCCGATAAGGATCTCAATCATGATAATTGGGATGACGAAGATGTTCCCGAAGAAAAGGGTGAATTTCGCCGTGCGAATGAAGAAGATCTGAGAAATAGAAAGATTATTAAGGGACGCCGAAAAATGGTAGGATTTGAGTAATGTTATAGTGTACATATTTGACAAATATTTAAAATCAATTATTAACTTATTACAGGGCAATGCAGAATCCGCTGGATCATCAGGTTCTTCGGGGAATAATAATCCATTTAGTTCATTCGCCTTTGGGATTACTGGCGGTGCTGTTGGTGGTGGGGGTCGAGGGGGAGGAGGAGTGAGTAGTGCGTCAACATCCGCAGCAGCTTCCACGATCACACCCGCCTTCAGTTTCGGTCTACCCGTTAACCCGTTGTCAAACAGTGCAGGTGGTGTCGGCATTGGATTAACAACTGGCACTGGGACGAGCGGAGCGACTGGTTCACTATTTAAGATTGCGGGCATTACACCCTCGTCCGAACCACCAACGAGGGCTTCAGCAGATTCGTCAACTACTGACACAGGTAAGATATCATAATTTGCATATCTGTAAATCAAGTTTGAATTTTCAAATCTGGATTTCTCCAGCCGAGCCGATCCTTATTGGAACGCCAGCCACACCATCCGGCGAAGTTGACGTGGGTCCCGAATTGAGCGAAAGTGATGGGATAGCTGAGGAGAGTTCAAACTCGTCATCCCTACCTTGGAATGTATCTGCGAGACAGAGGGACGATTCTAACGCAGTGGACTCAAACAACATGAACAACTCGGCTGATCAGAATAATCCGAGCTGGCTTGATGCAGATGACTTGGACGATAAGGAAGCCTCAGCTGCATCTTCTGAAGCAATGATGATGCAGATCCCCTCTGTACGAGGGGATGATGCCGTTGCTGCAGCTGCAGAAGGAAAGGTACTACGCATGGAAATTACTTGAGATGAGATTACCATTATGGTTTGAGTATAATTAGAATATGCATAGTTGTACTCATGGACTTTGTTAGAGTAAGATGTTGTTTTCCGCCTTGGTAAAATATTCACTCCAAGTATGTAAGAAGCAACACAGTGTTCTAATTTTTCATACCAATTTAATTCCAAATTTGAGTCCATTTTAAATATATTATTTACCACAAATAATTTAAAATCTCGAAATGGATCACGATATGGACATAAATGAACCTATTCTACTACAACCCTTACCTGTCGAGCCTTTAAAACCAATAGCCGTACCTGAACTCTTATCGAATAGCAACTCGCCCTCGCCCAACAAAAATTCCAAACTGGGACTACTTCTGGAAGTAGGATCAGCAATTAGTGAGCAAGCTTCGACTCCGAAAGTCACAAGTGTCGAATGGGAGAAGAGTAATCAAAAACGCATCCTGACAAACTCTTCCAACTCAAGTTTTGCCAATTATGTGATTCCAAAGTTGAACCCAAAATCTGACCGAAAGACTGAGATTAAGAAAGCAGAAATTTCAACTCCAGTTCCAAGTAAAACAAAACTGATGCAACAAGATGAAGAAAATGTGGCTGTAATAAAGCCAAAGAAACGCAAACACTCGACATATTCACGTATCAAAAAATCCAAAAGTGACGAGGATGAAGACGATGATGATGGGCGCAGGAGCGAAGATGAGGCCAAAAAAGTAAACAATTTAGGATTATTTGCTGACTCTGAAAAGGAAGAAGGGTCCGAAGCTGAGGATGATAAAAGTAAAACCAACCAGAAAATGACACCATCCCGCGATACTAAGGTTGCCAAACGTCGCATTATCGCCAACATGAATTGGACTCCGTTGCACTCGTTTCAATCTGTAGACGATTTCGAGCTGAACATTGATCAGAACCAGATTCGTGTCGTGAGAACAGTTCCACTAGTGAATGGAACCAAGAGGTTTTATTTCTGCAAAGAGTGCAAGAGAGAGTCTGGTCCGTTTCTCTTTGTGCACTTCAATGATGGGGGTGGATGTGAATGTTTTGTGTTGGGGGATCAAGTCCATTCCCACTTCATGCGTCCTGGGATCGACTACGAAAAGATGATTGCGGAAGGAAGAAACGATGTCGAACTTAATGCGATCCTCTTGTCAAATCTGAGGTAATTAAATACTTTAGATTGAAGACTAAATACAGAACAAACTCTTTAGTGATAATTTTCTTTCCCTTCCACAGCACGGGTCGATCTAGCAAATCACAAACGAAAAGCCCAGCCCCACGACCACCCCGAAGTCGAACAACGACTGAATCTCCTTCTAACGCTACGGATTCTCCTATTTCAACGAGACGGTCATCCCGACGACCTAAACATACGACCCCCCAGAGAAAACAACTCCCAAGAAAGTCGTCTTCTAGGAAAATATCTGAAGGCTCGGATGAGAAGGAAAATATAGAAGAAAGTTGTGAAGAAGAAGATAGCGATATTGCAAATAAAACTATAATTGCACGCCTTGCCAAAGATAAACATTCTCGTCAGGGTCATAAACATCAACGAAAGAGGATTCGTATCACACCAAATTCTGAAGATGATAACTAATACTGACAAAATCGGCTTTAAATTAAACTACATTTTAATTAGTTATTAATAATAGAGTAAGAGTTTGTTTCATTTATTGGAGAGAGGTCAGATTAAGAATTTATGAAATTGTGGTTTTTGTATGATTTGTATTTTTGCGTCAAATGTCTCTAATAATATTTTGTTACATTTTCCAGCACATTCTCCCTACTACCTCCAGCGCGCCTGCAGATTCCTCTGAATCCTCCCCAACTAACAGTAATCATCATCACCATCCCACCTTCAACTTTGGGGGGACCTCTTTTACCACCACGACTCCGAGTGGATCTCTTTTCCAACCCTTTCAACACAACAACCCCACTTCGTCCTCCTCAGTTCCAGCAGCAGCAACAACGACACATCTACATCAAACCTCGTCATCCGTCACACCCGAAAGTAGTGGGATTGTGGTCCGTTCTTCTCTAGAGGACGATCTCGCCGACTACGAGAATGACACGACCTCCTCCAGCAACAAATTACCCAGCGAGGGGAATAACGATGTCGAAAATGAAGTTGGAGGGGACGAGTTTGACGGGGAAGATAGAGAAGCAGAGGCTGACCTTTCAGGCGACGCTGCAAATGAGGAGAGAGAAGCAGAAGGGGTCGACTCATAATGCGAAAAAATACTACTAAATATGTAACTGACTTATTATGATTATCCCGTTAAGTAAGGAATGAACATGTACAAACTATTTGAAAAGTAAATGATTATAAATTCTATCATAATTTATAATCATACATAATTTATAATTTATCAATCAAAAACTGAAAAATTAAATCATCATCCATCGCAATGAAATTCACATTGTATGTAAGTTTATAAAATTAGTGATTCTTGAGAATTTTCATTTCTTAGCCTGCGCCTGGCATTTGCTGGTTTGCTATTTTAATTTGTTGGTTTTTGGAAGCAATTATTAATCACGAACTTTCTACTCAAATTTCATTGGTGGATGAATATATACAAGTTCAAATTTATAAATGATGCATAGAAATCAAGAAGGATGCTACAGACTCAAACTTATAAAACAAATCTTTTAATTTGCATAATTAAAATAAAATAATTGCAATAGGTGTAGGAGAACAAATAGATATGCACTATTATTACTTGGGGGGAAGGGATTATGTAGATTGTTTTATGCGAATCCACTGTCAACTGTATGTTATGTATACTCCAACTGTGTCGTTAGCGTGTGTATTTACTTAATTTACTTGATTAATATTTAGTTAGGAGAAACCTAATATGAATTGTGGTAGAAATTTATGACCATAATTACGAGCGTAGTGGATTTTTTGTGTCAATATTATGTAGAAAGGAATAATTTGCTGTGGTGTGGTTGAGTATACTTAAGTAAAAAGCGTACTCTAATATTTAAAAATAAATGTATGTAAAATACAATAAAATAAAATGAAAAGCAAAGGTGCCCTAAAATTAAATAGTTTGCGAGGCGTTGTTTCTTTCATTCATTAAAAAATATCATGTACGGTTGATTTGCTTTATTATGTTGCTCCAATTTCATTACAAAACTAGTCCCATTATTTATTTTCTGTTCCTAACTTTGCAATAACACCATGTTTAAATCGTAACGATTGTAATCCCTTTTCCCCTATGGAACGATTGACACCTCCAAACTTGTCGTAAAATTGAATAGCTTTCTCATTCCAGTCCAACACTTCGAGTGAAAATCCATTATAGCCATCTTTTTCTACAAACTGATAGAAAAATGCATAATGAAAAATTATGATTTTTATATAATTACACATTTTCTACTAAAGTAGAATTTTATTAGGCTCACCCGAGCTATGGCTTGAAACAACATGCCTCCCACTCGTCTTGCCCGATATTTCGGTGTGACATAGATATCCTCTAGATGCACCCGTTTCCCAAGGAATGGATGGAATGATATGAATAGCAGACTGAACCCAATTATTTCCACTTCTCCAGTTTCCTCGTCGTCCAATTCGGCGACAAAGGAATAAAAGACCGGGTGTAGCTTATAAAACCCGTCCCTCTGCAAATCTATATGAAATCAAAATTCAACTTTAGTTTCTAATTTATCACATTTGCTTAGATCATGCTTCTGTTCAAACCTTTCACAGTTAGCTTGGGACCGTCCTCCATTTTTTCAAAATCAGCCAGCTCCTGGATCATCTCTTTAATTCTGGTACAGTCCTTTGGTTCTGCAGGGCGTAGTCGAACACTCTTGTCCTCATTTACCACCTCTAGCAATTTCTTAACGGCGGCGTTGTCCAAGTCGTAGTTAAGCCAGCCTTCCTCCTTGGTCAGATTTATGGCACCGTGTTTGGTAAAGAAATTCAATCCAGATTCGTTAGATTTAATTACTTCGAGGGAAATGCGAAGATACTTCTTTTCCTGTGCTGTCTGAGAGAATAGGAAATCATTGCAATGACCCTGAATTTATATGTATAACCGAAACATTATAATAGCTCACCTTGGCCAAACTGCACAACATTTTAGACCCAATCCCTTGTCGCTGATACTTCTGTGATACGATAAAAGTGTTGAGATGCATGGCCTCTCCTTCCCAGGTCGAGTATTTGACATGATAAAGTGCTACCCCAACGATTTGGGGGGATTTGGCGTCCGGAGATTCTTTGATTTCGGCGACAACGCCGAGAAATACCGGTGGGCCGTACTTATCAGCGAAACCTAGTCGGTCCAAATCTGCATATATAATTTAATTAATTATCCGTCACATGAGAAAATATTTTGTGGAATGCCAAATCAAACCTTTTGGAGTTAAAGTGAGGTTGTCATCACTTTCGCCCTTATGATTTCCCAATTCTCGTATCAACTTGGTGATAGCTGCACAATCTGGACTTTTAATGTCACGGATTTTTAACGTGTCCATTTCGATTTCCCGTTTCGAGTTTGAAAATTCAAGAGATTCTAAAGAGAATGAAATAATTCGCTTGGAGCCAAATTTTCGTTCACCCGAGATGTCCTTCAAGCATATGAAGAACTTCTCACGATAAATAATTTATTTACGAAAAAGTTCATGAGCTTGCTAATTTAAAATATAAACAAGCAAACAAATGAATGAATTGGTTCGGTTAGCTTTTAGCTAGCCATGCAGGCGGCTGATGATGGTGCCGGAAATGAGATCATCGACCAGCGGGCTACAAGTGAAAACAAAATCAGGGTGGTTATTTATTTATCTTCACTAATTTAATTCTGACAGGTTGTATTAATTGTTCATAATTTAGTTTTTAATTTGGTCTTTAAATCGTCGTTAAGTCATGTCTCATCAAACCGGAATTCGAGGTATTTTCCCTATAGATTGTGTAAATTTTAGGTTAATTTGTATTTCATACTTGATCGTTTTAATTTCGTGACATAATAATGAATAATAATGACATAATAATGAATTTGCAGCAAATGAAGCACTCCGCAGTTTTTTCGGGAAATGTCGAGATGGAGGAATTCGCCTGGTTAAAGTTGGGATCATCGATGGTTAGTTAGTAGAATTAGATAGAAATTATAAATTCATTGTTGTTCATTTTGCATTTAAAAAATTTTAAAACGAGTTGTATAATTTTTTCCAGAGGAATTGGCCCTTGAAGAATATTCCGAAGCTAAACATTCAAGTTGGGAGAAAGATTATGAAGCTCTGATCAAACCTGTTTTGAAGGAGGGTCAACCCTGTTACATTTTGTTTAGGTGGTTTTTAATTATTAATAATTTGACTATTTGTAAATGGAACTAATTATTGTTTCTATTTACATATATAGACTAGACAGCAAGGATAATACCGGGTACAATTGGTTACTCTTCACCTGGTCCCCAGAACTTAGTCCTGTTCGTCAAAAAATGCTGTATGCATCGACTAAAGCAACTTTAAAGATGGAATTTGGTGCGGCTCAAATTAAAGAAGAAGTTTTCGTTACATCAATGGTACGCAGTAATAGTATTAAAGCTATATAAATCTTGACATTTTCAAGTCGGAAAATTCTGTTAATGTTTGTGGATATCATCACAGGACGAAGCGGGATGGGAAGGGTACTTGAAGATTAAAAGAAATAAAGATGCCCCTGTCCCATTAACTATGGCAGAAGAGGAATTGGCCGAGCTGAAAAAGACGGAAACTAAAACGGACATTAGCGTCGACAGTCGCCACCAGACCTTGACTGGAGTCATGTTTCCACTTACGGAAAAAGCGTACTCTGCCCTTGGACGGTTTAAGAACAAGGAAGTTAATTATGTACAGCTCAAAATTGGTGAGCATTCTTAGTATGTATGTTTAATATCTGGCTATATTGATTGATGACTTATTTTTTAAATATCACTATCAGAATTGGACCAGGAAGTTATAGAATTAGCAAGCACTGCGGACACGGATGTCAACACATTAAGAAAAAGAGTCCCGGAATCAAGTGCAAGATATCATTTGTTTTGGTTTCCACACACGCACGAGGGCGACTATCTCGAGAGTTCCAGTAAGCGTTTAACCCTCCTGTTGAAATTATCCGCAAAGTGGAATTACTTGATAAATAATTAATTGTTTATAAACTGCAGTATTCATCTACTCGATGCCCGGCTATAACTGTAGCATTAAAGAACGTATGCTCTATTCGAGTTGTAAAGGTCCGTTACTTTCTGCGATGGAGGCACAGCTAAAATTGGCTATGGACAAGAGGGTACCTGAACAAAATTGCTTTGTAAATCGTTAACTGTTTAACTACTTAATATTTTTCTATCCAGCTTGAAATCGATTCCGGAAGTGAACTAACTGAATCCTTCCTTCAAGAAGAACTTCATCCTACTAAAAGTTTGAACAGGCCAAAATTTGCGAAACCAAAAGGACCTCAGAATCGGGGTGGGAAACGTATCACCAAACTTACTGTGGGTGCTGGGGACGGAGAGGATGTGGATGATTGATGTCCAATCCAATTAGTTATAGACGTACTGATATCACAATAATGTAACGTAGTACATAAGTCATACCAAAGAACGGATTGATCATGATCAGACAAACCGACGCAAATAAGGAAGAATGCTGTGTTAAATGCCATTAAAGGGGCTAATTAATTAATTACTATTAAAAAAAAACATGCAAAAAATTTGCTCATCAATGTTAAATTGTTGTTCAATCTGGCAATAATACTTCTTAGGAACCGATTTTAAACTGATTTCAACATTTTTAAGTCCTCCTCTTGGATATAAAATATTTAGAATTAAGATAAGTGTCGAATGATAATTTATTTGTACTTTTGGGTGTATGAATTAAGTTAAATAAATTAGGACTTGAACTATTCCAGTACATCTTGAATTATATTTACTTCATCAACAAAAAATCATTTTATTGCAAACAGAATAAAGTTCACTGACTAGGATCTAACTATTTGCAATACAACACACCATTTACTAACTAACTTTAACTTAATTCATGTAACTTTCACATGACTTTCCTGCATAGATTGCATTCTACTTTCCACTTTCTCAGATGTTGTAGATTGCTGTACATTATTTGGACTTTTCTCTAAAGATTTGTCATCTTTCTCTTTGTCGTCGTCGTCTTCTTCATCATCTTCTACTTCTTTTTTCGCATTCATCGAAGCCACAAACAATTCATGCATTTTTTCTATGCTGGGGACATCATCCGATGCCTCCCTCATTTGGCGTATTCGTTCCTTTTCATTCTCAAGTTTTTTGTTAAGTCTTAAATAATACTCCATATTAGCACTTTCCATGTCCATGCCGAGTAATTTGATACTTGCGAGCGTGAATGTTCCAGCCGTGAGTCCGAGCAAGCTTCCTGGACACAAGAAGAGGTCAGACGTTAATGCGTTTATTTATTTAATCTATTTAATCATATTTAGCTTTCGAGGATTATTTAATTACCGAAAAGAGTCCCAGCTAAAGTGGCTTTAGGACCGTCTCTAAATTTGTACAGAAACCCAGCCATTCCAGCCCCAACGACTTGATCCATTATTCCATGTTTTCCACGATAACTGGAAATTAATGTGGATCCCGTCCTGAAAGAAGAACATAATTATACTTTCCATCAAAATCAACCTTTTCCAATCAAACTGATAGCAACTAACATGTAGACAAAAGTGAAAGCAGACATTCTCCACCCAATTCTCCATGCTCCTGCCCCCATTCCGATGGTGACCTGGTCTTGTAGCGCTTTCTGTCATGGATGAATGAATTAATGACATCAAAATCATGCAAATTAATCCGATTGTCAATTACCTTGGCTTGCAAAGGGGTTTCAAACTGCGTGACCGTGTTCCTTCTAAAAAAGTCCATGTAAGCAATCCTTGACCTCCCAATGCCACCCATGATTCCGCCAACAAATAGAGCAATAAGGGTGGCATCCTTTATCCGATGTATTTCAGGCGTGATATTACCACATTCGCTGAAAAGTATATCAATTGGTAATACTATTTACTACTATAAGTATTGATTAATTTAAATACTTACTCTCTTGTAAAGATAAGTCGTACCCGTTCCCAGCCGGTCATTTCGTCGCGATGTTTTTTAGCACGGAGAAAGAGTAAGTTATCTTTGTCCACCAAGATGATATCAGGGTCCTTCACGGGGTCGAAGACAGTTTTAAACATGTTATTCCCCATAGTTGAAATTGAGTACTGTCCGTAATAAGATCTCAAAAACTGGAGTTTTGTATAAAAAAAAGTTTTAAAGTGCAATCTCGTGACGAGATTCTCGTCGTTTGTTTAAAAGTACGGTGTGTTTCTCTTATCACAATCTTATCATTAATGCATTTAATTTATTACTATTCGAAACTTAGTATCTACTAAACCAATTCACAATTCGAGTTTCAAATTATACAAAAATTATTTAATATTTACATGACGAAATTGAAACATGTGGATTTGCTTTGCCACAGACCCGACCGGTTTCCATTCCCACTGCAACAAGAATCTCAAGTTTCATGACAAGTACGTTCCACTTCCATGCAATTTGACGCCCTCGATCTTATCGATCGTCAGGGGGTCGCCAAAGTCTTTAAAATTCCCATAATAAAGATGCCTTGGTTTAAAATTATGTATGCGTTCGAAGATTTCGGATTAGATATTTAATATATTGAGATAAAAACGCTATTCTATTAAAATATATTATTATCGCACACTTGAAGAATCACAAGCCCGTCACCACACTCTGAAAATACTAATAATAACATATATTTAGCACTACGGACTTTCGTGGCATTATTCCGGGAGTGAAGGTGGGACTGGTGGGAGAAGAAATAGAAACAAGGCCGATTATTGTGGTGTGATCTTATACACAATGGTGAGATCTTATCTTCTTGACGTTGGGGGATGGCTCTTAGTTTTCAGAAAGCCGTAAAATAAACGATGATCCCAACAATGGCCAAGACAAGTAGAACTGAAAAACACAGCAGCGTCACTGAACAGCAGACTCTCGTACACTTCTTTCTCCTCCGGATAAAATCATCATTCTACAAAATATGCGCTTATCATTAAAAATCACCGTCTTTATTATAGTGCTTTAACTCATAGTTATGTAGCTTCACCAGCAGAAGATGCCCCCCAATCGCAGTGATTTTCAAGTTTGGTCCCATCTCATTCCCGAAAGCAATGCAGAAATGGTCATGGGTCACTTTTTCTTTCATCGGCTCTTCAGAATTTGGCCTCAGCACGAGACCTGCACTGTTGGATTTCTGTCCTAACCCTGCACTGCCTATCGATGCTACTGATAAGCGGCCAATCTTGGCTAATTGTGGTTCATCCGTATTTAGCAGCGTTGCTCTCCTCAAATTATCTCCTAGTCGAACAGTGTCAACGTACGATGCCCTTTTCTTTCCTTGACCCCCATCACCAGCCGCGATGGACCTTCTCCCCCCTTGGTAACCCGCTTTCAACCTGGTCGTCTCGTCGATAAGGAGCCGTCTCTCGTTTATCTGTCCCATCGCCGTTATTTTTACCCTGTCCTTCCTAAACCGATACAACTTAAAGTCAGGAGCACGTTGAAACAAGGACAGAATGGAGGACTTGTTTTGGTCAGTGATGAAATATTCTTCAATCCCGTTCGCAGAGTACATGATACATTCCCGATCAACAAAAGCTATCACTTTTACGCAAAAGTCATACAGTTAAATTGCAGCAACTGATGGCCGGCAAAAATCCGTGAAAAGATACTAGATATTTAACGTAAAATAAACTGTCAATATTGCATAGAATTGACAGTCATATTCATGCAATTTAGCCTCAAGAATATTGCGTAGAAATAACCGTCAAATTAATGCAATTTATAGCGTAGAATATTGCGCAAAAGAAACGAATAATTTGATGCAAAACTTGCAGTTAAACTCCATGCAATTACTGCAGTCAAATAACACGAATTATTAATTTTTATCAAAATCATTTATTTCATAACAAAAATTATATTGTTACATTATACAAGGGAATGCAAATGTTTTCATCTATTTTATCCGACGGGAGTAACCAACATTTCTTATCAATATCATTAATACCTATTATGGTTACGCTATTTGATAATTTGCTAACTTTAATTATTCCTAAAATTTTACTTTCACACGGACAAGTGAACAAGTTGTCCGAGTGTTTGAATTTTCTACAATTTATATGTTTTTTATCTTTACTTATACTACTTATAACAACTACTTTCCCATCCTTTAATATAAAACAATGATCCTTTCCGTTCGATTTTATAATACAGTGTCTATTTAAATTCACAGGGGACTGGTACTTATGATTTTCTCTCTCAGCAGTGCGATTCACAGTTTGCTCAAAAGGTATATAGTGAGCTCGTAGCGAGCGCTTTATTACTTGCATATTATTTTCGAAATCGAAAGCACTAAAAGAATCTAACGGGCCATGCTTTAAAGCGTCATCACTAATATGTATAAGAGAATGCATATTATATGATAAGAACTCTTCTTCATATAAATTGGGAACATTTTTAACAAACTTCAATAAAAGCTGTCGTGCATAATCGTTCCAATTATTTGCTTGCGCCTTGGTAGTTATAAGAATCGTGACTGCTACGCAAAGATTTAAAAAATGTGTATACTTTTTCGGCGACAATAATCCTTTTAAAGCGACGGGTCGTGTATAAAGAAGAAAAGTTCTAAACTCTGTCGCTTTCCACATATCTAACTCTTTTACTGACCTCGGCTTACGACAAAATTCTTTAGGGCAACTATGCGAAAATAATACTAATTTACTTGATAAAGTTGAAATATCACGAGAAGATAATTTAAATGGCAATGGACCTTTTACCCAACTTCTTAATAGTTTTATAACCACACCTAAGCAAATGAGGTGCATGTAGTCAAGAGGAACCGAAGAAATCATCAAAATTTTAAGCTCCGTAAACGGGGAAATGCCTACATGGTGGTGTTTATCTTTTTGAACATAAAAATCTTGATCTGTCCTAAGTGGACTATCGAATGTTCTGAAAATTACACGTCCCTTCCAGAAACCTGGATCTATACATTTCTCGCATCCATTGTATGCATTATGACTTTTACATTGCTTTAAAAAACTCCTGGCTGGCGCATCAGCTATTATTTTTGAAACCTTACAAAATATTTTCAAATTATTGTAACTAATCCCAACTCGCAAACTTTTTAACTCTGCTATCAAATCCATCAAGTATTCGTCAATACTTTCTGGTTTTGTCTTGCCATAAAATAAACCCACGACAAATACGCCGTACGTACTTTGCTCACACTTTGCTTGAATTGGCCAAAACTGGTTACTGTTACTCTTAGAAATGGGCAATCCATCAAAACTAAATATAAGGTTTAATTTAATTTCGCTACCAGAAGCAAGAATACAATTGGAATCTATTTGCCGTTTTATATTTTGAATAACATCAAAGTGTGCATATTGACCCTGACCGATAGTTTTCATAGAGTATTTAATTGAGTTTTTAAGCAATTTCCTACTATCCAATGGAAGAAATCTAAATTCTTGATAAAAGTTAAATATGCGTAGAAGATCGTTTAAAGCTACTCCCGTTATGTTATGTCGAAGCGACCAGTCCCTCAAGTCCCGTGTTAAATCTAAAATATTCCTATTATTTTCTACTACACCATTGTCGCTTAGTGAATCGGAAACTAATGGCTCGTCACTATTATAGATAACATTACTGCTTGTATCATTATTGCTAATATTACTACCTGAATCGCTATCCTCAACGACAGAATCACATATATCTAAATTTACAAGATTATTACTAATAGCAGGTATGTTTTTTGTACGAGTGAGATTCTCTCTAACCCGTTTTGCAATTATTCGCCTAATGTTTCTCGGTGATTTTCCATCTCGATCCATGATTATGATGCAATTCCCGAGGGAGCGTCGTCGTTGCACCTACTTTTTGAAGAACGAAACCAATTCATTGCTGCAGTTTGAATTATATCATCGGTGGGAATACGGCCGCTGGGATTTTTGGGATCGGGAACGGACTCAACTGTAAAGACGTTTCGCACGGTTTCTGAAATTTGCAATCCAATTAAACATTAAATAGAGACCAACAATTAGAAAATTTTCTTCATTTTAGAATATATTTTAGCACCTTTTACGACTTCCAGTAGTTTTAGGTTTTTCATCGATGTCTTGTTTCCTTTACCCGTAAAATTAATTCGCCTGCCAAATTCATTCGTAAATAATTTTTTCAAGATTTTTCTAGTGCTCGCCTCGATCTGTGTCGCAGTTGAAAATGCCAAATATTCAACCTAGTATCAAATATAAGAAAAAAACATTAAAGTTTAATTATGCATGTAAAATATCTCGATTAAATCGTACCAGTAATTCGCGATTTGAATCCACCTCGAGCCAAGATTCAAACTCCGCCAGTGCTACCTCGTTGTCGAGGGGTAATTTTGGAATGGCACTGAAATTGGGAGCCTTCCTACCATCCGGCCTTTGTTTCACATTAATCAGTAAAGCCTTAATGTCTTTAATGTCTTCAGCCTGCTTTTCCAACAAAGTTAGCACACTTTGCGTTGTCCCTGCAACGTGATTACAAAGCGTTAACATAATACATCAATTTTAATAAAATTATTTTGCTTGTACTAACTTGAAATCAACAGCCGTAAATCATTTAACTCCTGCGAATTTACAACAACAAAAGAGGTGTCTCCAGTTTCAACTTGATTTCCTACTTGTAGATTGCTTTGCTCTTCAGTTTCGGGAATTATTTCAGGAATGCTCAATGGTTGGTCTAAAAAGCATCACCATAATGATTAGTATAAAATATTTGTGGCAGTATTATAAGCCTACCCAGCTCCAAATTATCCAGAAGTGAGCCAGACGGAGGACTGTTTTTGTTCGCGTCGCTATCCTCCTCATCGGATGAAGACGTTACATCCCCTCGTGTGCTGCTGGGCTGAATATCGGGAATTATCTTCTTGCTCCTTAATCTGCTTTCTGGTTCTGTTTCACTTTCCAAGTTGGAAGTGTCCTCGGCTACTTGAAGTTTTTTTGTCGCAACTTCATAATCATCTAAAATAATGATATTTGTTAGTAAATGTAAAATAATTGGAATGACTTCTCACAATTTGAATTAAATAGCTATTTACCGTAATTCCCAATAATCCTGGCGTAGCTAACTCTTCCCCACTTGACATCAGGAATAGCAGTGCCCTTTTTTATCAAATTTCTAATACTTGGCCCAGAGTTTGGTGGCCAGAGACAAACTTTCTCTGCGGGGATAACCCAGTGACTTGGAACAAGCTCCACAGGCACTGAATTGTATTTATCAGGGGGGAATTCAATTATGTAATATTTTTTTGGCGACATTGAGACAACAGATAAATTAACAGGGAATTAAATTAACAGGGAATTTACGAGACTGCGAGGGTGGGAGAGAAAAGGAAATACCACGCTTCTCTTAGATTCAAACTCTCGCGCGTTGCCTGTCTCTTCGCACCCACCATTCATTGCGTATAAATTGCATGATTTTAACGCCTCATGTAATGTGGGTATTGAAGAGATATTGGTGCGGTATTTTTACGCAATATCTCAGCACGTTTGGGTGCAATAATTTTTCAACCATAGGTTACAGTTTTTTAATGCAAATTTAGCGTGTCTCACAGTGCACACCAAACTTAGCACAAAATTTATGCAATAATCACGCCTTTTTTTGTTTGTTAAAAATTTTCACCATGGATGCGTTACTTTGACGCAAAAGTAATAATTTTTGTTGATCGGGTTCCGACTTGAGGGTAGCAGTGGGACCTTTTTTGGACAACTCGGCCAAAAATATGATCAGAAAACGAACCTGGTTTACAAGTTGGATAATGAGCCGTAATTGTCTGCAATTAAATATCTGTTAGTTAACTATGAAAATAGTTTCTTAATCTTATATCTTCTTGTAAATTGTTCTTGCCCCGTTTAACCCGAGAAATTTAACTTCCCCGACGAAATTGACGAGCAGCGTGCCATTATTTTCCCCGTCGCCCTTGTCTCTGAGAGTATAGCGACGCCCTGGGGTATTTTTGTCAGGAGAGTCAAGAAGTTCAAAGAGCCCAACGCCATTCTCATCAAGGATGTCGAATCGTCTATCTATTTGACACGATTTCATTGACTGTCGTGAAATTTGTGGGTTAATAACTTAACTTAACTCACTCACCATTGAGGGGATGCCTCCTTAGAAATATTCTAGTCAAGGGGTCTAGAATCGTTTGCAATCTATTATAAATGGCTTCGTTGGTGACAAAGTTGATGTCTGAGTTTTCCACTTCAATGGAGACGCTGGACGCTGCAAGAGTTTCCGGAGATACGATTCTAGTCCCACCAGGTACTTTGGAGGGTGTGGTGACTGGGTCGTTCCTCTTCATTTATTTATTCGTAATTATGTTTACTTGTGGGGAGGATGATAAGTTGTGGATTGGCTTGGCTAATTTCACGGGAACGTAAGAGCTGGAGGATGCAAGAAAATTGGCCGGTAATTGGAGATCAGAGCCTGACAACTAATCACTTAACGTCTTTGCTACTTAAAAACTTTGATGTAAAGGATGCTACCGAATGGAGATATGAAGTTGAATATTTATAAAACACGCAATAAAAATACAATGTGGCGAAATAAAACTTGGCGTAATGCAAAATGTTACCAAGATCACGAAACGTGAGTCAATTCGTAAAACGAATACGTGGGTGGAATTCAATACCATTATACCACAATACCACAATACCATTTTGTGCATTTTTCATTCATTTCTTGCATGACACAAAATATGCGACCACGACCAGTATGAATTTTGCAAACTTATTTTCGACTCAGAATTAAATATTTTGTAAACATAATGGTCATAAAAAATTATAAATGAAATGCATTCTAATTTCTAAGAAAGGCTAATTGTTTTATTAAATGATGATCAACGTCCTACCAATATTTACATATGCATACAGCTTTCATCCAGCCATTCAAAGCTTGCATTTCTTTCTCTGACAGTAATTTTGAAAGTTTTGTTGCCACTTCCATTCAACGGAACATAACAAGCAACATTTTTAAACTAACTTATTAATCAAAATGCGTAATAAATTATCAGCTAATTATTTAATACACATGGCAAAATTAGTATTTCTAGCACTATTAATCATCCTCCCCTGTTCGGCATTTCCGAGCAAAGTGTTGGGTTTATTTCAAGCCCACAAGCACCACCACCACAGTCACAGCAATCACCGCACAAAGAGGAATCTGGGTCAATTAATCGCCCTGGTCGTGCAAGACACGCCGT
This sequence comes from Folsomia candida, assembly GCF_002217175.1. Lineage (NCBI taxonomy): Eukaryota > Metazoa > Arthropoda > Collembola > Entomobryomorpha > Isotomidae > Folsomia > Folsomia candida. The sequence continues at coordinate 249,649 of NW_019091200.1, read as the reverse complement.
ACACATTTTACAAAATGTCGGGTTACGGGAACTGGTGTGGCCTGGGAGGGGACAGGATGGGGGACGGGTCTTACGTGGATGGGTGTGACTTATGCTGCAAAACTCATGACGAGTGCTACTACACAGCGAGACATAAGCATTCTGGTAATTATTTAATTTCAGAAACCTTGATTTAATGATAAAATGTTGAGTTTGTAAATATGTAAATAGGATGCAATCCATTACTCACCATGTATCATTATCGACATGGGGGCGAAGGTCCCACCCTGGAAGGAAATACTTCCGCAAAGAAACGAGAGCTTGAAAAGATGAGAAATTTGCCATCATGTCTTTCGACCGAGAATGAGGGACCATCGTGTAAAGAGGCCATTTGTCAGTGTGAGTATATTGATTAAAGCTACCAGCTTTATCAAGTTAAGGGGTTGTGTTACATTACATTTTGTGGTTACAACAGGTGACGTAAATTTTTCAATTTGCCTAAAAAAGGAACCCTGTGATCCGAAAAAGGTATCGAAAAGGTCGACACTGTGGTGGCTGCCAGGATAAAGAAGCCATTCTTTGACGTCATTTGCAGGTGTTGGATTCATATGATGATCTCACCGTCATATAAATAAATATAGTGTATGATATATGCTTATAACAATCCAGAAGTAGTGTAGTAGAAATGTCAGTTTATTATAGAATGAAATGTGATACGCTGTAATATTGACGCTAATTTGAGTGAAGTGATTAGTGTATTCCGGCAAGAATTTGGCTCACGAAAAGTAATGGTAATTGTTGTACAGTTTGCCAGATCTGTTTCTTTATGTTTGCATCATTGAATCCAGTTTTTCATGCTTGTGTGTACCCTTGAACTTGTATGAATAATTTAGCCGTCTATTTACATTTGCTAACCCAAATTTCGCGAATTTCGCTACAATTTCCTCAATTTTTTTAATGCCGTTGGATGGATTGCGATATAAAATTGCTGCGGTGTCCATAATAATCCACACACACACTATGCATACATATCAGATACGTATTATAAAACTAGCCTCTTCCACAATTTTCTCACGGATAAACTAGCCAGTGCCAGTAATGAATTGCTGTCATTAAAATTCTTTACACTTTGTGAAAAATGAATATCCCACAAATACATATGATATTTATGCAGATATAGCATACTAACTCACACACACCGTAATATAACATCGTCATAAAAATCTACTTATTTATATAACAAAAGATTGTCCATTTCTCTGCATTCTTTGTGGCTGCATTTCACATCTTATTATATATTCTAGAACCAATTTTTTCCGTTTCTTTTGTGATGGGGTAACTTTTCTAATGATAAATTGAGGATGTGTGTACCATCATTTCTTGTCCTTGATTAACCATCATTAAACAAATACTAACTCTTGGCCAGCACTGTTTGTTAACCGTACATAGATACATACCTGCTGCATGCATACTACACATATTTGTTATGCAGTCCCATTTCCGATAAAAAGATAACAGCTAATTATTACATAAAACGACTCTCCATCAAGTGCACAGTATGAGTTCTTCACACAGTTTGGAAACCTGGAGCTGAGACAATGTCACCAGTAGTCTTATTAATATCGGTTCTGTTCATTTTCGTCCCAATTTTGGCCAATCGTCACCTAAGTAAACGTGGGGTTCTGGAGCTGGGCCTGCTAATTGAGACGCACACGCATCACCCCGCCACGAAATTTATTGACTATGGGAACTGGTGCGGCTTGGGGGGTGACCGAGCTTGGGACGGCTCCGTGAAAGATGGCTGCGACTCTTGTTGCAAAAATCATGACGACTGTTATTCCCAGCTACTTTATAGGACGAGGGAATTCCATTTTATTCACTTGAAGGCACCACGCCGTGGGTAAGAATAAGGGTCACATTATCGTTGGTCCAGTTTTGGGGCTAAAATTATATATTTATCTCTATAATTTATGCAAACTTATCAAGTTGAGATATTTAATTAAAGGTGATAATTATTTTGTGATTGTCAGACTGAACTTGCTGTCAAGGGCGTGTCGTCCCCATACTGATGGGTATGCTAAATTTATTTTTATGCAGAATTCGTTACCGTATTTGACAATCGACTTGTTGATCGAATCGCCACAATTGACAATTTTTTGCATTCTTTACATGTATGCACAGCTAACTTTCTCTTCTCTATGAAATTTTTTGACACTCTTTCCATAATTAATTAACAAATGGCATGACATTTTCAAACAACTATCTACACATGGAAGACAACACGAGTACTTTTAACTACTTCAATTCCTTGAAATTTGTCGTGTTTGTTCGTGAATAAGTACATAATTGTGATACTTATGTATTAATTAGGTATTCAATCCTGCCAGCCGTGGCGACCAGGAGTTCGGAATATCATCCCACGCTGTCCTGCTCCCTGGAAAAACGTTTCTGCTCAAGACGGGCATGCATTTGCGACATCTTGTTGGTTTATTGCCTTCAAAAGTTGGATCAATGTTCACCAGCAGAACGGCAAGAGTAGAATTATTCAATTAATGAAGAACGATATGCAATAAATAATTGACTGATAATAAAGAACACTAAATAATTGTCTCATATTTCTCTTGTCTCAATATTTCCACAAAATTCTGTCTCAAGTTCTCACTCACTATGAAATTGCACCAACAGCAGCATAGCACCGTCCACCATCTATCCAACTAATCAAGCAGCAAGACCACACACAACCGGCGAAGCAGATGAAACAGACAGATTTTGTTCGTTAATTTTTAAAATTACAAATTAAAATTTCTCCCGGATTGTGGAGTACTGTTTTTTGAAGTTTCGAATACAGTAAAGCCACTTCCTCCACCCAAAATATTTAATTGAGCAATAGTAGTTATTATCTTGGTGAGTTGAATAGGGAACTGCAACTTTATTTATTTAATTCCTACATTATTCCTGACCTGATTTTAAAAAAAATATTTAATTTAAACGTTTAATTTGATTAATCCAGCTTCATCATGGTTTACCCGTCCCCCTTCTCAATCCTGGAGAATAGCAATACCTCCTCCCTCCAGTATTTGGTAGATAGCAGCGAAGAAGACGAGGACGGATTTTTGGATACGTCTTCACTCAGGGGGATAAGTCTTAGCGGAAGTGAAATTGGCGTTGGAAATAGTGGTCCAATAATTGGTACAAGTGCAACTACTATTACTCCTCCCCTACCAATGCCACAAACTGTCACTTGGAAACAACCCGACCTGGTGGGCCCCGTCTTTATGCGACAACGCCATAGAGCCTCGAGTGTCATGTCGCCATCTTCATCATCCTCGCTATCCCCACCAGCCCCACCACTGTCCGTTCACAATTTCACTTACCCCCTTGGCCCTGGCCCTCCTCAACCCGAGAGGAGTATCCTTGCTACTCTTACCATCGATCAAGACATTACGAAACAATTTTCTTCTTTGTTCACTACTTCCTCATGGGAAACGCTCTTCCCCGTCGACGACGTGAGTAAGCATTATAGGGACTTGGTCCTTGAAAAATTAAGGGGTAAGCTTTCTCGCGGGGAGTACTTGGCAGATCCTAGAGTTCACGATGTCCTCCTTTTGATCCGGTACCAACCAACCAAGCTCATGTGTGAAATTATCGTTGTCATACTTCTCGCCATGATCAATTCTGATATGAAAATGGTACTAGACGCGATAGATAGACTCAAAAAGTGGCTTTGTAATCCCCAAATCTGCCAAAAAGACGGCCAGAATACCTTGTATCTGCATGTCGCATACATCATCCACGCCTTGGAGGTAGAGCTGCTGACGGGAGGTGGAAAGGATCGAGAAGGAAAGAAACCTGCACTGGCCAAGGTGGGTTTCGATGAGAGAAAGAATTGGGGGATGGCATTGAGAAACAAAATGTCCCTTCTCATCTGGAAAGTGGAACACCTCTTGAGGCCGAGGAAGGATTGGGAGGATGAAGTGGCGTATCCACCCGCCGAGGAATTTGGCGATGTCGAATGGCTCCTCGAGCTGACTCAGTTGCTTCGTGAAAAGAGGATTAATGGTCCTTTTCCAAACGTAGTATCGAAAATGGAGAAAGATTATATCAACCAAGCGGTCAGGTTGGAGCCGAGAAACCCTTTCGTAAAGTTGGGATTGTTGCAGATGATTTCGGACAAAAAGAAGGGACAATCAGCATCTCTGAGTCCTGAGTTTGATAAGAGTTGCAGGTATGATGAAAGAATGCTATTGTGATTGATAGAGATAAGTTCAACAGATGAGAATAAGCTATTTAAGCATCGTTTTGTAAATGATTGTTTCTGATTTTGTTTTCTTTAGAAATTTGATCAATCGTTTTTCATGCTCGTGCGTACTTCGAATACAAATTGCAAAATTCTACATTGGAAGGGGAAGAAATCGTGAAACAGCGATGGAGTACGTGCGCTATGCCATTAAGTGCAACCCAAATCATCCTGAGGCTAATTTACTCGCTGCTAAATATCTCACCGGTTGTAGAGATGACGTAAGTTTGGTTGAACTAACTAAATATTTTTAATGGGCTAAAAAGCCAATGTTTCTTCTGACTTTCTTCATAGTCGAAGGCCCGGCTCAATTTTAAGACGCGTGAAACCTACTATCGCACGGCAATGATTTCGGATCCGACTAACTATATCGCTACGATTGAATATTTCTGCAATGCGCTTGGGTCGAGAAAAGCTATCACAGAAACGATGGCACTACAATCTCTTTTTGAAGACCCATCATCGGCAGGTGGAGGAGCAGAAGGAGATGGGGTCGCTCTTACAACTTCCCTTCCTGAATCCACAGCCACACCCACAATCCCCGAAAACCTTACAAGAGGAGGACACGTTTATTCAACCGGCCTGGGTGCATTGATTGCAAGTTATAGGAACCGATGTACAGGGGTGTTGGATGATATCTTATCTGCATCATACTTTCCTGCTTGGCCAGATGAAGCAAAATCAAAAATACAATTTTTGCAAGTGCTCAATTTCTATGCTTCGGAGGAATTTGGAGAAGCCTTGGAAAATTTGCTTCATATTTATAAGAAGAATTTTGTCACTTCCATGATCCATGTAATATTGCATTCTATTGATTCTATTACTTATCTCTAAATATTGTTTAATTATTATGGATAAATCAACTACATTTTGTTCTCTTATAGAGTTTGGACGACTACTGTCACAAATACAAGTGGGATACGAAACTGAACTTTGCAACATTTAAGCGTTGGCTGATCCAAGAATATGACGACATTCTTGAGATGGAGCGTGAAGACAAAATTGAACTTCAACAAAGTCAAGCTGAAGTGAACGCTTCGGAGGAAGATAATGATGCAGACGCCAAGAACGAGCCTGAACTATCTGAAGATTATGAAGATATTAACGACAACTCGGAGAGTGATGATGATATCAAAGAAATGTTGGCTTATCTTCTTCAGATTTTGTGAAATTTCGTTACAATTCTCTGAATTTGTGTTCAAAATACAGTTTGTTAATTTAAATATTTATAAGATTTATTACAAAGTGTTGCATTATCATTTGGTCCAGGGTTTCATTCAATTATTGTAAAAAAAATCCAAGTTAAAAAACTTTCCTTCTGTATGTCATTTAGATTTCCTACATAAAATGACACTTTAATTCTCTTCCGGTTCATACGATTTATTGTAGAACAAATTATTATTATTTATCTATTTCACATGTCGTCGCAATTACAAAATTCTGTAGTATATTAATAATAGTCCGGTATTCCTCAATTGGGCATAAATAGTATTTAAAAATTAGTTAAAATTTGGACACTGAAAAAATATAATAAAATTGGTGAATCTTTTCGTATTTGTTGCTTGTTGCAGATTTCCCTGATTTTCACCAACCAACTTTAAATCTCTGTTGGGTTGGATGTGGAATTTTGCTACCAGCAGCAAGAACACAATATTTAGCAAAACATGTTGACAGTTGTACACAATTTTGCACTATTAATTTTTGCATTAGTTTTACTTTATCGAAATCCAAATTTTAGAGTTTTATGGACAAGTGTCTTATAATTATTATTAGGTTATTATGTGTAGGACTAGGACATGTCAAAATCTTCTAGTAATTAATTACTAATTTTGTGACCAAGTAAGACCGTTCAGGATGTACTTTAGTTTTGGGTGGCCTCGAATTCTCCGAGTTCCGGAGGCAGATCCACCCAGTCCGGTTTCACAAGTGGTCGCTAATCGAGATAAAATCATCTTTGCTGTTCTTACTCACTCATCGCTGTCAATTTGGACGTCTCGGGTAAGTAATGTCACTTGTGAAATGGCGAATAGTCTAGAGTGGGAGATAAAACGATGGATATTTTTTAAATGATCACAGCCATGTCTTCCTGTCGTTTGTCACGAGCGAAGTCCCACCTCTGTAGACAAGTTGGGACCGAACGTCGCCCTTATATGGAAACCAGACTCGACAGCGATTGTCGTCGTGGTATGTACTTATTTACATTGGCTCCAACAAAGACAAACTGACCTTCAATTATTTAATCATTCACTTAACCAGTATTTATCATTCTTTACTAGACGGCCGGAGGGTATCTCTTGTTCTACGGGTTGTCCAGTGGAAATAAAAACCTATACGAACAAATCGACCCAGATAACCATAAGCTTCGACGTGAAAGTGACGAGCTTTTTCTTAAAGAACCCATTCCAGCCATCACGCTCCAACTTGTAATTCATACACAATATAATTAAAATTAAGTAAATGATAGTTAAATAATTTACTCGTCCTATTCATCAGGTTCAAGAAATTGCAGTTCGTGGCAAATTCATAGGATGTGTCGCCTTGTTTCGCGATGAGCTTATGGTGTCCACGGATGAAAACCATATTTTACGATATCGATGGGACGGCACGGTCAATAACGATTTTTGCATCGATTTGAGAAGAATTCCCTTCTCACTGGATCAACAAGCTTCCCGAGCTGTTCCCATTACCGTACAAACTATTCTTAATTTTGCTACTATTTTCTTGTTAGTTATATGTGTAAAATTATGTAATAATTGTCCTCTCCGTAGGAATCAAACGTGTATCCCGTCAATCTGCAATATTCTCCCCTCGTTGGTGGATTTTCTCTTGTCCTGTCCGACGGACGTGCAGCATTTCTCACGGCATCCACCAAAGCTTATGACCCCAACAGCGTGCAAGGTAAGATATTGTTTTTGTAAAACATTGTAATACATTTAAACATGACAATTTACACAATATTTTTACATACAAGGAATTTGGGCTTCCAACATTGACGACGCCACATTTTCCAGTGTTAATCACAAGTACAGATTACTATCGTTTGGGCGAAAAAATGCGGAAACTTCAGTCTTTAGTGTGGACGATCAAACGGGCGGACTTCAGCTTTTATTCCATTTGAAACTGTCGTCTAAAGATTTTCCTGGGTCCCCAGGGCCTGTCAAGTGCATGACGTGGACGCCAGGTAAACTTTAAAAAATTGTATACAGCATAAAAGGACTCAACAATGACAATGTATTATTAACTTAGACGGATGTGCCATTGCGATATCTTGGGAAAAAGGTGGTTTCGCCCTTTGGTCTGTGTTCGGTTCCCTCCTTACATGCTCCTGGTCATGGACCGGAGATTTGTCCCCGTTTGCTCAGAAAATAATCAGATCCCTCGACTGGGCTGCAGAGGGCTACCAGGTTAACGTTTTTCCATAAAACAAATTTATTATTAATTTGACAATTTCAAATAATAATAATTACCCATTCCAGCTCTGGATGGCTGTCGAGGAGAACGCAATGAACACCGTGAATGCCTATATACCCTCAAAAACGGGTGAATTTCCACCCAACAGAAAGACATCGAGATCAAACTCGCTCCCCGATATTTGCTTGAGTGCGGGACTATTTGCAGTCATCCCGTTCGTAAAGAGCTCTCTCACTGTGAATCCGTCAATGAGTCAGATTGAACACTTATACTTGCAAGGGGAGGATCGACTCCTGATTAATTTTAGTGGAGAATCACTTCTCGCAAATAGTGGAGGAGGAAGGTCGAGTGGTGGTGGATTCAGTGGGGGTGGCAACAAATCGAAAGCAAACGAACAAATCGCACCCTTGGGGAATAGCAAGAATTGGGTTGTTGTTCCTATTCCGCATACTTACTCTGCTACGAATTGGCCAATCCGGGTAAATTTCTTTGTTTTTCTTCTAGTTACAAAGTGGTCTTTGTGGCCTTTGATCTGTACCTTTAATCTAATTGTAAATAATAATAAACAATGATTATGAATAGTACACCGCTATGGACCCCGAAGGTCTCAACATTGCCGTCTCTGGCCGCTACGGCCTCGCCATGTACTCCATAATGGAAAGGAAGTGGAAGTTGTTTGGCAATGAGGCGCAAGAGAGAGATTTTGTCGTCGTGGGTGGAATGATGTGGTGGCGAAACTATCTCGTCGTTGCCGTGTATGATATTGCTCAAGATCGAGACGAATTACGATTTTATCCACGAGACTCGAAACTAGACAACAAATTTGCTCATGTGAAACAACTTCCATCTCAAATTTTACTCCTCAGTTTGGATCGGGACAAGTTGCTCGTGTTTGCGGCGGACAGTACTTTGGCAATTTTTCAGTTGAGGAGTGATCTAATTCACGATGTGACTAATCCAAATGCTATTGGTGAGAATGATATATAATAATCAATTATATGTATAATAATTTGTGGACAAATCTCATCTAAAATTAATCCCGTTTTTCAGATCCCTGCGACTGCATGCAAACGATTGACATTTCTGCTCTTTGTGTCCATCCTGCCTGTGTGATATCCATTTACCTCACCACCCTGAAAACTTCCTTCTCCTCTCCCCCGACCACCCAACAACACAGCGTCGTCATCAATGTCTCCGGCCGACTCATGATTCTCCATCACGAATTCCTTGTCCAAGAGAATACACAGGGAAGTGCGCCTCAGTACATAACCCCCACCGTATTGGCATCCTGCGTGGAGATGATTTGGTTGCCAAGAGCGTGCAATAATGGGAGCAGCGAAGCGTCCCAAGTTTGCTCAACACACCACAACCACAACCCATACCTTAGCGAGGCGTTGTGGCTCTACTGCGGACAAGAGATGCGGGTGTGGCTTCCGCTAAAGGAAAAATCACAGAGTTCTGTTCATACGTTTATATCGAGTCGAATCATGTTGGGATTTCCAATTTCAATTTATCCTTTGAGTGAGCCTGATTTATTTGACTCACTTGATTGTTTTTAATGCAAATTTAAATGTTTCTATTTCCCTTTGTACAGCAATATTGTTTGAAAAGGCTATAATCTTGGGGGCGGAAAACGACTGTCTGTCGTACGCGAGTGTGAGCAGTGTTGTTAGTGCTACATCAGACCCGAATGGATCACTCTACACGCTATTTCCATTCTGTATCCTCCAAAGAACGGTAATATATTGATAGTTTATCAATAGAATAAGTTTATATGCATTTTCTGTCCTTCAACAGAGTCAAGTCTACCTCCATCAAATCCTGAGACAATTAATTCGTCGAAACCTTGGATATTATGCCTGGGAGATTGCTCGAAGTTGTTCCAAGTTACCTTATTTCCCTCACTCGTTGGAACTTTTGTTGCACGAAGTGTTGGAGGAAGAAGCTACCAGTAAAGAGGTAAATCCAGTTTGACAATTGCTTACTTGTCTAATTACCTCAAATATATATAAAAAATCTACTATCCTTTTTTGTGCAGCCCATTCCGGACGCTCTTCTTCCTTCCGTGATAGAATTTGTGCGAGAATTCCCAGTCTACCTTCGAACGGTAGGACAGTGTGCGAGAAAGACAGAGTTGGCCTTATGGCCGCATTTATTCTCCGTTGCGGGACGACCTCGCGCCTTATTCGATGAATGCCTTCAACGTGGCCAACTCGATATTGCTGCGACGTATCTGCTCGTCATTCAAAACCTTGAGTCTCCCACTGTTTCACGAAAATTTGCTACGCAATTAATGGATAAAGCGTTAGAAGGGAGGAAATGGGATTTGGTGAAAGATCTAGTCAGATTTTTGAAGGCGATTGGTACGTTAAAATTATCACTGCCTACCTAAGTGTACGGCTAATATCTATTATTGGTTGGCCAGATCCCTGTGATGTTGAACCCATGCGCTCATCCGTTGTTCGGTTCAACATGCAAACGCCCCCGGTGAGCCCATCCGAATACGACATTTCCATGGTCCTGGGAACAATGCAAGTCCCCCGAGTGAGAAGTTTGAGCACATCCGTCGTCCCAAAATTCGCCCAGGACGCAACGCATCGTGAATTAAGCAGAACAAATTCAGAAACACGACCCTCACCTCCCCTTCCATCAAATATTCAGCAAGGACAGTCCTCTAACTCACCCAGCCAAATATCTCCCTCCTCCAAAGCAAGCGTATCAACTCCTCCGACAAGTGGTGGCGGTGGTAGCGGTTTAAGTGGACCCAACAATAATTACGCATCCCCTTCCAGTGTATTTGCTGACACGGCTTCCTTGTCAGGATCGAATTATCAGCAAATGCAACAGGCATACCTCAGCGGTGGTGGTGGTGGGTATTACGACGGTATAGACAAACCTATATCTGGTGGGGTCACATATGTCGACGCAATTATTGAGCGACACGCCAGGAAAATTTTATCCGAAGGAAAATTACGAGATTTAGGAAAGTTGGCTGCCCATCTCGATTTTCATTTAGTCAGTTGGTTGCAAAAGGAGAAGAAAAAGAAGGGGGTAATGGTCACAGATTTTGTTGCCGCGTTAAAGATGATTCATACCGAGTTTGAATGGCCGTACCCCGAATTTTCTAATTTGACGATGCACAGTAGAACACCGTCCACTGGTGAGAAACGTTACACAATTTTTAAGAATTAAACCCTCTTGTTTAGACTGTCGGACTATATTTATAATGCATATGTTCTTGTCTTCTCAGAATCCATAAAATTCCCGTCGCCGGAAACCACCTCACCATTAAAACCATTGACCGTAGATGTGTTTGGAAACCGTCACTCATTTTCAAGACCTGGTGGTGGGGACAGCGGGTACAATTCTGCACCGGGAAATAACGGAGAAAACCATCGTTCAATGGAAGCTAGATTGATGCCGCATTCCGTTATTATCGGTATTAGATTAGTTGCTGTTTGTATTTTTCTGCGTATGTATTCAGATGCTGTGAAATTATTTATAAATCCTTGTCCATGGTATTGCAGCGGACGACACGGTCAGCATACTCAGTGAAGAAAGTATGATGATGGATCAAAGCCCAATTCAACCCTCAGACTTCACGCCGATTATACATTTACCAGAAAATGCTGGAGAAAATAATGTGGCCTCACTAAATTCATCCAAGGCTGGGGTGCAACTTCGTTTCTTACAACAAATAATGTGGGAAGCAGGTAAGGATAGATCCGTAATCCAACCAGAGATCCGTGATTAATGAATTTTTTTGTGGGATTAAGGATTAAGGATTAATGTTATTCCGGGATTAGATTAGTCCAGGATTAATTAAATAATTCAATTTGCTGGGATTAAGGATTAAGGATTAATTCACAATGCTTTTGAATTCGGGATTAAGGATTAAGGATTAATTAATCCTGATTAATTCATGATTAAGGATTAATATAATTTTTATTTTCCTGCACAGAATTATCGACACAGCGATATTAATGTGTCAAATCTCAAATACTTACAAAACGTGCAATATATAGTAGTGTTGCGTTAAGTACGTAATAAAAATCAATGTTGGAATAATATCCCCGCCAATTACGGCAAGTTTTGGTGCACAAGCTATGCCCCTGGCCTTTACAGAGCCACAAGACTTGTCAAGTTCTTCGACATCAAAAAATGTGCCGGTCAAAACGAATGGCAAACCTTTCAGTTCAGTTAGATTCCTGTTCGCCATGATTAACGATTGAATCAGTACTTTTATGGAAGCAACAATATAAAGTTAAAAAATATAATGCATGCTAGATAATTTCAGGAGAGGAAAGTAGAAAGAATGGAAAAATATCACATGGTTGAGAATAACTGTTACCTTGCTCATTCGCAGTATTAATCTCTCGTGAGAATTAATCCTAATCACGATTAAGGATTAATAATTTGGGCATGCTTCGTCGGGATTAAGCATTAAGGATTAATGGAGCAAAAATATTTCGTCGGGATTAAGGATTAAGGATTGATTTCACACATTTTTTTGTTGGGATTAAGCATTAAGGATTATTAATCCTTAATCCCAATCCTTAATCCGTTAATCACGATTAATTAATCACGGATCTCTGAATCCAACGCAAACAATAATTAAACAATCTTTACTTAACTTACTGATTTAAAAAACTTGTAGGAGCACTGGATTGGTCACTCATAATTTCGGTCGCTCTCCGTGACGCTGTTGGCGTTTTTCGGACCGTGAACGCGTCTCGCGATCAACACCCTGATATACTGAGAAACTTGAGAGATGGGCTCATCGGTATCACAGTATGGTCAAATACTCAATGGTAAGTGCATATTTTGTCACGTTTTTGAATGCTATTACCTCATTATTCAATATCTTTATTTATAGTCTCGGATACAAAGTTTTCACCACCATGATCAACACTCAAGTGCACGGATTGCTAGTAAAATATTTATCGTTCGCTCAAACCCAAACTCCAGCCCCAAACAGCCACCTGCTCAACTCATCATCTTCTATTAATAACGATTCTTCCTCCTCATCTCCTCCCTTACAAAATCATCACCATCCTTCCGATCTACAGAGACGAAAAACTGAACCGTTTCTAACCCGAAGTTCTGCAATAACGAATAATAATCCAAACAAATTTGGACCTAATAATAATACGTCTTCGTCCCTACAACCGGCAACAGCATCATCTCGATTCAATAACAGTGGACTTTCGACCGCATTAAATCATCATCACCATCCAGGCCGACTAGTCTCTCCAAAGCCGAGCATCACCAGCATTCCAGATTCAGACGAGACTTCCGAGATCAGTGGGACGGATTCTATAAGTGGGAGGAGGTCTTCCCTTAGTGTGAGAGAAGTCGATGGTGACGGGAATAGGGTGGAATCTTCCCTAAAAACTTCAAAAAGTGAGAATGACATGGTGAACGAGACAGGACAAAGTAACTGTTCCGTCATGTAGTTTCTACTCAATTTTAATAATGAAACTTAACTCGTACTTGTTTATGCACTAGAACTAAATACTAATACGAATAACCAGCATCAAATATTACGTACTATATTATTTCGCTATATTGTTATGTAATTTAAATTAATTGTGCAAAATTCAAATTCTATTTCTACGTTATTAATTTATAAAGTATAAACGACTACCTCATTTTTTATCCAAATTTGAAATTGGGCCGAGTGCAGTCTTGGAATCTTGCACATTTTTATACCCACCCACCAACTCATACATAATAAAATCTATATAATAATGAACGATAATGCAATAATAATGCTACGAATTAACAAAATAGTTGACAACATATAATTACAAATAATGTACAATGCGTAAGTGAATCCATAATATTCCAGTACTAAATGTGTAAACGTGAACATAACCCTTAATAATTATTGCCAAATGTTAAAGAAATCTTTATTGAGAGCGTGTTTTGTGCTATTAATTAGTTTACTAGTTAGAAAATGTGTGGACTTTGTTCAATTGAAATATTTATAGCTTTATTAAAGTAGTTGACATATTGGTATTTTGCCGTGGATTAATTCATGGGCACAACCTGGGTGGAATAGCTGGGGAGAAATTTCATATCCGAAATATCCCCCAGCTATCCCCCCTGTTGCGCCGGTGGATTAGTTTACTTATTACGAGAGTGAAATACAGGTCGTCCAAAGATGTCCAATCCAAAGCAGTCCAGTGCAGTCAAGTGTGATATTATGTAAAGAGGAATTTGTTGGAAATGCAAATATGAAAGTATATGGATAATCATTTAATCATGTAATAAATACAAATAAAAACCGACATCTCGGAAATACAATAACGTAACAATTTTTGATATTTTCTGATTTATTAATACCCATATTTCAATTTTAGTTGGCTTATGCAAATTGCATCATCGAATCATAAAAGTCCTTATGATCATGCAAAAGTGCAAAAATTCCATAAATGTCATAGGGACAGCAAAATTGAGACAAAATGAAGACACTGCCCGCAAAAACAGACTCAGGAGAAAATGCGAATATTTTCAACCACGCGTGAACTGGAAGTTCAGAATTTAATAATTTCAATGAATAATTAACAAAAAATTATAGTTTCATCAGTCTTTAAACTAACGAAAGTACAGTAAACTCTACACTTTTGGTAACAAATTTGATAATATGGCAGACAATCACGGCGCAGCAGAGCCTCACGTAGTTCCACTACTTGAACCATCTTCACCCCCACCGAACGATAAGGTAGCTACAGAAGAATCACCTGTCGAAATTCCTGCGACTGCAAGCAAGACTGCCATGTCGCCCAGTGGAGAAGTCGGGTCAGCGCCACAACCACCGGCAGTTGAAGAGCAGAAGCAATCAGGGTTAACAGCAGCCTCCAAGAAACGAAAAAGACGTATCCGGTACAAGCGGAATAAAAGGTTAGTTAGTTTTGGTGGGATTTCAAAACATGAAACGTAATTACTCGTCAGAGGAGTAATGTCACATTCGTTTAATTTGCATCAATTTGCAGGACTTTGCCACGCACTGGTGATGATGGAACACGATCTACTTCAAAATCTAGAGAATTGACTATCGAATCTACTGGCGCGATGATAACTGATGACAATAAGGATGATGAGAATGACGATGACGAGGAGACGACTTCGTCCGAGGTGGACAATTCTTGTCCGACTGTGACATGGGATTCAAATGCTGAAACAATCGCCGTCATGAATGAAATTGAGGAAAAGATAGAAGAAGAATCTACTCGCTCTACGATAAGTGATCCTGTTATAGTTCAAGTTGATGCAGACATCGTTTCTTCACTTTCTGGACACTATCCGGATTTTTCGAGTGGCACTGGATGGACTTCTTCTCAATGCAGGAATGAAGATGTCGACTTTGCAGGAACAGTCAGTGGTAGTCATTATCAGCCAATTGAGATGGTCGTAGTGGACCAAATTCCTGCTCTGCAACAACCGGAAAAAACTGAGGTGAGTGGTAACCAATTCATGAATGAAGAGGCCAAGTCAGGAGTATATAGTATACAATCTTTTGACGTTAGTTCCCTCGTTTGAATTTTCTTTACCATCTTCAGATTACCCGAATAACCTTGGGAGAAGAAATAACCTTCCCGATTTCCACTTTGGACGACGATTCGCCCAATAACAACTCTGGATCTCCTGAAATCGAGTCTACTCCAACCGAAGAGACAATAACAACCACTTTGACCTCACCGAACAACCTGCCCCTCCAAGTCTCATCGACAATGATGTTACCACTACTCTTGAGGCTACAATTCCACGTAACGCTACCCCGTCTCAGGAGGAATTAGCGTATAATGCAGATGATACCACTTCCACTGTGGAACCACGTACTACTGATGATGGGACAATGTCTACTTCAAAATCTAAAGAATCGGTTACTCAATTTACTCCTGGCTTGGCGACAACTAATGACAATAAGGACAATAATCGCGGCGATGACGAAGGGACGTTTTTCTCTGAGTTGGAAAATTCTTGCCCGACTATACCGTGGGATTCATACCCTGAAACAGTCGCGTCTGTCATGGATGAAATTGACCAGATGTTAGAGGAAGAATCTACCACAAGTGATCCTGGAGTAGTGCAATTAGATGAAGACATCATTTCTTCACTTTCTGGGCGCTATCCGGATTTTTTGAGTGGTACTGGTTGGACTTCTTCTCAATGCAATGACAAAGATGTTGACTTGGCAGGAACAGTCAGTGGTGGTCGTCATCAACCAATTGAAGTGGTCGTGGTGGACCAGATTCCGGCTCTACCACAACAACAAGAAATTGAGGTGAGTCGTATTACAAGTAACTTTGGTTTATATTAGCAATTGTTTCGCTTATTTTTAATTATTACGTAAATATTAATGTTATATATTTTTGGTAGTGTGTAATGCAAGAGCAGGATGATGATGATGATCAAGAAACTAAAACAACTTTCCGGGATCAAAATACGTATCTCCGAAAGGAGGAAGCATTTGGTTCAGTGTCTGCCATTTTTGACACAGCGCCGCAGCAGCAAAGTCAGGATCATTTTGAAATTGTGGAACCTGATCAAGAACAAGGAGAAGAAGAAGCTTTATTGCTTAATCTTAGTCGAGCGATGAAGAAATCATATCCTGAGACTACCAGAGTCACAGAAAAAGACTCGATTTACACCTTGGATGACTGCGAAGATTCTTCCAACCCAAAATCTTCTGGAGCCGAGCCTACCCCAGCCGAAAATAATAACCGCTTGGATATCGCCGAACAACCTTCAAGTCTCATCGACAATGACGATACCACTACTCCTGAGGTCATAATTCCAAGTAGCGTTACCCTGTCTCAAAAGGAGTCTACTGCCAGTGCTACTTCTGCACGAACAATCTCTCTCTGTCATCCGGAACAATTGAAGGAATTGTCTCCTCAGTCTAACATCGTCACTCTGTCAGAGGAGAGGCAAGAAGAACAGTTCCTCGTATCAGAATCCGAGAGCGAATTTGGTGGATGTTGCGCCGCGTTGCGTCGAGGAAGGTCAAGACCTTGGAATAAAAAGGATACGATCAACACGGGTGATGGATCATCATCTTCAACTCGACCTGGCTCCGGTGGGAAACGAACCTCATTCAAAGAACGGTCCGCCTCATTGAAAATGCGACTATCCAAAGTCTTCTTCAAAGGGAACCCTCCTACCAAGGAGTAATCATGGACCACTGCTTCAGCGAAAAATTAGTTCTTTTGCTCGTTTATTAGCAGCTTCTTAGAGGATGTAGAAATAGTTATAAAAAATATATACAAAATTGTAGTGAATCAACACAGCCAGTAGTGAGTCAGATAAACACACAAACCTGTTTCATTTTAGTGCTCGACAAAATTTTATAATACAAAAAATTACAACTGTAAAAATATTCGTAAAATTTCAGACTTTGTCCCCTTTGCATCCTGGTACAAAATCACATCTTCATATCGAGTAGACTCATTTGTACGCATTAATTTTTGGCATGATGCTGTTCCAACGTTACACCTCGAAGCAAGTTCTGTTCGTGTTGCATGATGCGCTTCTTGTAGCACGAAATCGCAATTATACAACAGTTAATTAACATAAGATATCAGAAATTTGGAAAAGTATCGAACCAGCCAAAAACCTTGCTTTGATTGAGTGGGCGAAGAGACGAAGTTGCAGTTGGCATGTAGATTATTACAAACATTACCACAGTAGTGATGGGTTCCCACACGTTTCACTCTCTGATTGACAAGAGTTACATGAATTTATGTCAACTTCTAATTTATTCATACTACAAATACAAAACCCAGCCTTATATTTGTATTTTAATAATTTTATGTTATTTTCACATAAGTAATTGGCCATGTGCCCCTTCCCATGAAGAATGGATATTTTCCCACCCCCAACAATGCTGATATAATTAATTGAATTATTTGTAACAATTGTAAACACGGAACATGTGAGATGTTCCTATACGCATGTTGGCCATACCCCACCCCCTCGTTTTGAAAACCCCCACTGACCTTTTTGAAACTTTTAATGCACAAAATGCAAGGTCATACTGCCCTAGAGAGTCGGGTCCACCCGTGGTTTGTCCCACAGCCCCGACTCTCTTCCCGTTGGAGGGGTGGTCCGGGGGAGCAACGCTGCAAGGGGAGAGCCTTACGGGAAGGTCCCCCCTCCAATGCTCCTCCCACCAAGCAGGCTCACCGGGTGGGGAGCCGGCGGGGCTTGCCAAAAGTGCGGGTGGCGCTTGGCAAGTGAGAGGGGCTCTCTACCTCCAACCCTTGGGTGACGCCGCTCTTTAGCGATACCTCCCCTTGGGGCCGACCGGGTTCCCGAGTTCGAAGTCTTAATGGGGGCCGATTTACGGGTGCGCTCCCACCTCGTAAGGCGAGGGTCAGACGGGCCCCCTAGGGGAACGCGGTTGCAGAGGCGGTGACGTGGGCAGGGCTTTCCAGGTCGGTGGAGGTAGATCCCCGCGGACGCATTCGGGCGTCCGCGGGGGCCGACCCGCGTGGAGCACGAGGGAGCGACGTCCTCGTCGTGTGCTCTGGAAACGCCCTTCTTAGGGCGGCCAACAGCTCCCCCCCTTATAAATGCATGGCATGGCGACAACCTTTGTCGCCATGCAATAATTTCGCAATTTCTCGGCCGATTTGCATGAAATTTAGCAGAATGCTTCTTATTGGTGTTGTTGACATGTCGCAAGGTCCCACCCACCGCCACCCCCTTGTTTTCGACAGATTTCGTCGCCATGCAATAATTTCGCCATTTCTCGGCCGATTTGCATGAAATTTGGCACAATGCTTCTTATTGGTGTTGTTGACATGTCGCAATGTCCCACCCACCGCCCATCCCTTGTTTTCCTTGGCGATTTCGTCGCCATGCAATAATTTCGCCATTTCTCGGCCGATTTGCATGAAATTAAGCACAACGCTTCTAATTGGTGTTGTCGACATGTCGCAAGGTCCCACCCGCCGCCAACCCCTTGTTTTCACCAAATTTCGTCGCCATGCCATAATTTCGCCATTTCTCGGCCGATTTCCATCAAACTTCGACAGAGACTTTTTTTTGGTGTTATCGACATGTCGCATGGTCACACTCATCGCCACCACCCTGTTTTCGCCAAATTACGTCGCCATGCCATAACTTCGCCATTTCTCGTCCGATTTTCATCAAACTTCGACAGACACTTCTTATTGGTGTTGTCGACATGTCGCAAGGTCACACCCGCCGCCACCACCTTGTTTTCGACAAATTTCGTCGCCATGTCATAACTTAAGAAAAAATAATTCGAGGGAACGAAATGTGAGTGTTGACAATTTTTGTGCGGTTTGTTTCTGGGTTACAGTTTGTGCGACGCACACTGGTGGCAAAAGTACCAGGGTTTTTAAAATTAAAGTTTTTTAGTCGTCGGAGCAATTGTCGCAACCTTGTAATTATTACTAAAGTTGTCAAGCAACCTTGGACGCTTCCTAGTACACCAACCACGATTGCTTGACATTTAGTATCTAGGTAACGTTAATCTCCCGGACGGACATGACCACGATTGCTTGACATTAAGTATCTAGGTAACGCTTCTCCCTTAACGGTTGCGACAAATGGTCGAGTTAGAAATAAAATAATTATTTTTAAAAATCCTTGGTTCTTCTCCCATGGGCGTGAGAACCAACTCTATGACCTTTAATAACTTTTGCATAGGCAGACATAGAGATTCAATTCTTGAGGATGAAATCGTCGTAATTTTTTGATTGATTTTTTAAGCTAAAAATCTCGAGGGTACTATGTCTAATAGTAAACTTGAAATTTCCAATGTGCAGCCTTTATTTAGCCCGAGTCAGGCGTTGCGGTTGTCGGTTAAAACGACCATTGACTAGTGGAGTGGCATATTTTTGAAAAATCTGTATGGATTAGTCCCTACGGTTTCACCTGTTGTCAAAATTTCAACTTCCTACGACAAATTTGGGACTTTTCTATGACATTTAATATTTTTTCAGTCAACCCCTAACCACTTAAAAGACCCCCACCGACCTGACCGATCATGCCCGTCTTTGAACTCATCCTTACTTTTGACCCGAAGATGAACTTCGCAAAATTTCAGGTCGCCAGCTTGTGTTTAAAGAGAGTTATCGTGCGCACAGACATCTTGACAAATCTATAAGCCCATCCGAAAAGGCCTAAAAATTAGATTTCCCATTGTATATAACCCATGACATATTTTCAACAAGTCTTATTTTTTTAAATCTACAGTGCAGAGTCCATTTAGCCCTAGTCAGGGATTCTGTCCCTGACTCGGTGAATCCGAGCTCACTCCTATTTTTTTCGAATTCACCGACATGATAATATTACCAACCTCCGTGGTGTGGATGACTCGTGGATGACTAAATGTTTGCTAGATATTTTCTACTATTTGGCATTTTAACTTCATATTCTTTAATGAGAAGTCATAAGTATCACCGTGCCGGATTTAATGTTTTTCAAGCAATTTCTAATCGGTATGGGTCACCCCATAGCGTCCCTCAAGATGAAAAATTTTCCAACTTAAATTCATTTTTTTCTATTAGAAGTCATTAGCTACCTCTATACTAAATTGCAGCTTTCTACGACAATTTTGAATTTCGAAATTTTTACTCACATGACCCCCACCGGTCAACCACTTGACCGATTTCGCCCATCTTCGAACTCGTTTCCTAACTTGTCCAATATGTACACACATGGTAAAAATTTCAAGTCAATCGGTCAGCTCGTTAGAGAGTTATCGAAAAACAGACGGACAGACATGACGTTTCCATAAGCCCTGCCTCGGGCTAATAAAAATGAAAATTTATTTTGTAACTCGGCCATTTGTCGTAACCCTATAGACTGATAAAGTGTCAAATAATCTTGTACACCAACTGTTATAATTTCTTCAACTTCTACCACTCTGACCCAAAATTCCTTGAAAATGCGTTACCACCACCCCGTCTTCCAACCCTTGCACTTTGACTATGGGACGACAACCTGGTCAGTTAATCACATGCCTCTTTTTGGGTCAATTCTCTCCGTCTTGGACCACCGGCGGCTCAACGTGATTCACAACATTACCTTCTTCGCCTTAATGAAAGTTCTGACGAATGGGAGGATCACAGCGAAACAGTCACAAGCCGTATTTAATTTGCTCGATTTAAGTAAGAATAGCAACTTCTGGTCAAACTTAAATATTATTTTTAAGACGCTGATTTATAATTTTGTACCGTGTATTAAGCCCACACTGGTGACCTCAACTATTCCGAGTTGGCATTCTTAGTCGCAATCATCGTTGCGCACAAGGATCACATGGAGAGAGAATTTTTATACATGAACGCCTGGAAAATGCAAGTCACAAATTTAAAATCTATTTGCATTTCTAAATTTATTTTTTCTTAACATTTTAGTTGGGTCACATTCAACGAGACGGGCAAAGATCACATCACGACGCGTGAATTTAGGCGAACCGGACTCTTCTTTG
This sequence comes from Folsomia candida, assembly GCF_002217175.1. Lineage (NCBI taxonomy): Eukaryota > Metazoa > Arthropoda > Collembola > Entomobryomorpha > Isotomidae > Folsomia > Folsomia candida. Next base: position 228,491 of record NW_019091200.1, on the reverse strand, counting down.
ACTTCAACTATCCCACAATGTACGAAATGTTTCGTGACTACAATTGGGATGATGAGAAAGAAATGGAATTTGAACGATTTAGGGTAAAATTTCAGTACAAATACTTCAAAAACATTTTATGAATTTTGCGACTCATGCTAATTACGTCTGTTCATTCAGTTCTATCTCATGTCCTGCATCCACTTTCGTCAAGTTCACCGCTTTCAGGCCAAATACATCCGATACCGACAATTTAAACGGGCTGTGCTCCTCCTTCTGAAAAAAATGTTGAGAAAAGTTCTTCTCGAAAATGTCTATCCATCCCCAATGTCAATTCTAAGGGCGATTAAAACCATTAAAATCCCACCTCTGGAAGGAACCGAGAGAACGAAGCACTGGACGGACTTGTTCGAGTTTAATTTCATACGAAGATTTGTCAAGCTTGGATGGGAAAGATTAAAATATTTGTGGGATTCCAAGACTAAAGACTATCCAAGGCTTAAATGTTTCTGTAAATGTATTTGCTGCGGATTGTGGTAAGGTTTTGCATGTATCAACTGATAACATACTTTGGTAAACACTGACTAGCTTGTTCTCTTTGGGTTGACTCAGTTGCTGCCGTATCGACGACTCCGAGGAGCCAGGCTGTTGCGGAGATTGTGACCATTACTGTGCCAAGAAATGCTGCTTTCTGTGCAAATTCTGCAAGCGGCGAAAGGTTTACAAATTGGCGAAAAAATCAAAGAAAACAAATCAGCGATGGGGTGGCAATTTGAACGAAATCAAGGGAGAAGATGCCATCGGACTTAAGCCCGCACCAAAGAAAGTGGTCGACCAGAAGGAGCTACCACTCCTGGACAAAAGTACGGATAATCTCGCCGAAACGCCAAGCGTCAATCCACAAAACATGAAAGAGATTAGGAACCAGAGACGAATCAAGGTAAAAATGCTGTTGACACGGGAGGATATCGTCCCAGCGGTCGAGTGGAGACCGCTGGGAAAGCCAAGGTGCGGAATTCTGTGAAATTTACTATGATAAGATTTATTTATTGTGTTCCATTCAATTTTCTATGTACGACTAATAAGTATACATATTTAAAAAACAACAACCATGATTTGTAAGATTAGTTATTAGTACTTGTAGAAAAGATTTTTAACAAATCATAAATTCTACATATATGTATTATTTACTTGTACATTAAACTTCCTTCATCTACCAATATTGTACTCAGGGAATTAAATTTAAGAAGAGGAATAGGAAGAGATTTACGTGTTTAATAAGGCACAATTATATTTAAAATAAAGCAAGGAGTGGGAAGGAGACGTACTATTTTGTAGTATGTAACACAAATTAAGGGCCAGGAGTCGATGTTTGACCTGTATTCTCAGACTTGCGACACTCACCTCAAAATTTCCTCCGGTCCTGAAGAACGCAGGTTCGAAACGTCGACTCCTGGCCCTTAATTTGTGTTACATACTACAAAATAGTGAGTCTCCTTCCCAATCCTTACTTTATTATACCCTTACTCGCACAATTTACCATAAGGCACAATTATATAGTCATTAAGATTATAGATATCCAGTCCATGAATAACATGTAAGTCAATAAATATGTAAGAAAAAGCACGTGAACTTTACCCATCGTCATACTTTACAAGATTAATTTCAATTTTGACAAGAAAACTCGACAGGAAGTTACAATGTCAATGTCAATCCTTGGCATAAATTTTTTGAAAACGATTCAGTCCCACAAACTGCAGAATTTCTACATAAAATCTACTTATCTTGTAGCTTATTCCTAGTAACTGATCGTATATGGATTAGCTGACGTATTTTGCATTATTGCACTCAACACTTTTCCATGATCCTTAAAATTATTGCATAGTGTACAAAAAGTGATGTTTTGCTTGTGTATGTATGGCATCTAAACGTAAATATAAATTATTACCAATATTTATATAACTAGGAATAATATATGACGTGATATACTTCTAACATATGTATATTAAAAGTTATAAAAAGAGATGAATACGATGCAATTTTATGGATAAAGTTATTAATAAATTATTTCGTATTATGTACATACATTAAAGCTCTTATTTCCTTTAAATCAGTCCTGATGGATAAACTGGCTTATCTTGAGATTATTTAATAGTGAAATTATTTAAAATTCCAGACGCAAATGTGCAATCAATTTAGTTTTCCGATTCCGCATCGCAATTGGATCCATTCATTGGGATTTTCCCATTTCCTGATTCTGTTGCAGTCTAATAAAACATGACATAACCAAAACTTTAGATTTTTACGGGGCAAAATTCATACAAAATTAGGATAAGTACTCACCCTAAAAAATCCTCTATGACTTCTTCTATGATAAAACATGCGTTCAATCATCGCAATAAAAATCGCGAAAATGATCCCAATCACCAAAACAGACAGGGGTCCAATAAAGTGGACCAGTTTAACTTGTGTCTGATTTCCACCGTCACTGACACCACCGTCCCTGCTGCAGTAGCGTTTCGGCCACCATTTGTCCTCAAGTTGACGTAAAACTCCGCTCTCTCCGAGCGAGAGGATTCCTTGCGACAATTTTTCCCGAAGGGGCGAACCTGTCCGATTCAAGACGATTCAAATTAAAAATCGACAAGATAACCTCCAAGAAAACAAATTAAATAACGTACCTTTCCCCACCGCCATGGCGAACGACCTGTCATCAATCCCTTTAATCACCCCGAGACCGCAATCCTCCACCAACGCCTGATTCAGATTGATCTCCTCCGTCACAAAAGCATATTTTGCCCCACCTCCAAATCCTCCTGATCGCTTCACTTCCTGTATTCCGTCAAACGCTGTTGCCACCAGGGATCTGGCCTCGCTCCCCTTTTGCACCCTCCACCAAATCTTTTGCAGGTCTTCTCTTTTCGCATTTTGCAGAAACTGGTTCGTGGATCCGGACTGGATGACGCCAAACTCGAAGAGTGGATCGGCCAAGAGGTCAGACACACTTTGAGGCGAGGATGAGGGCGAAGAACGAGCATCGAACCAGTGGGAAACGAGGGAGGCATAGATGATGATGACGACAAGGGAGAATAGCCACCAAACCACGGCGATTGTGCGGGACGAAGCGGCCTAAATAGGGTCGCAAATGTTTGTAATCATTCATATTTTACGAATTATGTACTTGAAGTTACTTGAAGTCGGATGTCGCACCCTCTCAGCACGAGGGTGGAGGAGAGAACCCACATTGAATTGATCCAAGAGAGGTCATGACCCAGCGAAGGAGATCCGTCCGAGCCGGGAAGAATTATGTCGTCTTTTTGATATGGCGACATCCACGCGACCAGTCGAAGGCAGATGGACGTGATGAAGAAGGCGAGCACGATGCTTACCCAGACCCAGATACTGAATGGGCTCAGGAGGGTGGAAACGCCGTCCAAAGTGTCCTGCTTCACCTGGAAAAAAGTAATTAAAATAGCAACATATTCATAAAAATCACCTGTCCACTAATGTTTCATTTAATTAAATATTTCTCATGCATGACTTGACTTCATACAGTGAAAAGTTGGAAACCCACACACAAACGGTAAAAAATGATCACGCGGAAATAATATCACTGATATTCAGTGTCAGGGTCGAACATTGATAATGACCCGAATACATAGACCGCAATGATTGCATACCTTACATACATATTTACTGAGCAACTGGACATTTGCCAATTTTTTTTTGCGAAACCAAAAGTAATGGTGATTTTAAAATCAGATACCGAAACCCAACTCATTTTTTAAGTGGTTCTTTTCCACCCACACGACACCCGTATTTCACTCTATTAAGAGTAAACACCTCATTTTTATGATACTTTTGCTGATCTGAGTCATCTTTTCTTTCGTTGTGGCACAAATCGAGGTATTTTTGGAAATGGTTCATCCTACAGGAATAACTTTGTTGAGATGTGCCGATGCTGATGATACCGCTTTTGAAGGTGAGATAACTGCCAGCCACCATCATCGACATGATAAAAGTCGTTGAACGGACAGCACGTCGACACATTTTAGCACTGATCGAGCTACAGTGATCATCTTCAACAGCAACTGCATATTTACTTGCCACCATGTCCAAGTCACCGTGGAAGGTTAATACTTTACAGAAATATCCTAAATATTGCGTGCATGTTATCGCCATAAATTTGCATTCCTACTAATTTCTCCATTTTGTTCAGATTTCAGGAATTCGCGACCCCGACGAAGAAGCCGAAGCTGCCGCTTGGGTCCAACAAGTTGTCGGGGAGCAATTTCCACCCGTCCCGTACGAGGACATTTTACGAAATGGAATCGTCCTCTGCAAACTGATCAACCGACTTCAACCCGGAATCATTAAGAAGGTCAACACTTCCGGGGGCGATTACAAATTTATCGACAATATTCAGCAGTAAGGTCACATTTAGTATTTCATTTCCATGATGCACATTTTGGAAATATTTTCATAAATATTATAGATTTCTGAAAGCTGCTGCCGACTACGGCGTCCCAGTCGGTGACTTATTTGAAGCTCCGGACCTCTACGAACGTAAAAATATTCCAGTCGTGACGAAAGCCATTTTTTCCCTGGGGCGCACGGTACGCATAATTTGTAATATTTTGCAAATTTGAAAGTTAACTTCACCACTGTTTCTCTGCCTCAGACTTACAAACATCCCGAATGGCAAGGGCCCTGGCTTGGGCCTAAACCCGCAGATGAGAATCTGCGCCACTTTTCAGAAGATGTGCTCCGTGCTGGGCAATCAATCATCGGACTGCAAGCCGGTCAGAACAAGGGAGCTTCGCAAGCCGGATCGAATCTTGGTGCACAGAGAAGAATCTTGTTGGGGAAGTGAAACGCTTACTTTAATTTTACTAATGAAAATGTTCCTACTTATAATTTTGCGAAATAGTTTGCAAATTATTTACAACTGTGCCAAAAGTGTGTTATATGTGTCATGTTATCGTAATTAATATGTGTGAAGAAATATGTAAATCTTATTGCTATTATTTTTGAGATGATAAAAATAAAACGAAAATCAAATAACAAACCTTGTATAAAGCTGCTAATGAAGTGTGCATGAAGGGCGTTGTAAAGTCAACTACGGATTGTCGAGCTGAGGTCACGGTGAGGTCGGCTAGTGCGATGTCAGCCTCCTGATAACATAAAATAAAGCGAAATATCAGTAACTTCCGGTTTGCAAACTTACAGTGACTATAGGGCACTCACCCCTCTCACAATCTCGCCCACCATCCCGTCCCACTGGCCATTTAGCGGACCTGGGCGTCCATACCGTCCATCCGACACAAGTTTAAATTTAAAATGAAATCCGACCAATTTTGCTAAGTGGTGAGCCAAATCGACACAGAAGCCTTCGTCTTGTCCCGTCTCGCCACGAGTGAAGCAGGATCCAGAACTCTGAAAATGACATTGCAGACATATTTTAGTGTGAAATTCAGGAAAAATCGTGAAAAATCAAATCTCACATCAGTCGTTGTGATGATGAGCGTCTTGTTAATTGCTGGCTTTTCATTCGTCAAGTGAATCTTGTCCCCCATTCGGAGTCCGTCCATTTCATAGCTGAGCAAAAGTTTTATAATTATTTTATAAACTATTTATTTGTGAAATTTTCATAAAATAAAACTATTGAAACCTAATTCCTTCCGACCAGTTTCCTACGGGGAGGAAGTTTGGCGAAAAATTGATTCCTGCCTCGTCCAAGACAAATCCCAACTTGAGAATGTTGACGTGAACTCGTGACCTCGCCCCGTTCGCGAAGCTGATCGGGCCGCTCATGCCGTCGAAGGAGACCTGATGCAAAATTTAATTGTTCTTATACACGTATTTTGTCCTGTTTAATTAACATATTTCGAAAATCGTACAGTTGACAAGACATCTCTCAGCTCTTCTCCAACGTCCCACTTTCTGTTTTCTGTGCAAGATGTGGAGGACGGCGTGGACAAGTCTGTCCCAGAGTTGTCAAACTCTTCCAGACCTATGAAATCCAAAATGTGTTCATAATTTTGTTTGATTTTTGCAAATGTTGGATAAAATGGAAATAAAAATACTGAAATTTTACCTCGAGCCAAGAGTTCCACCGCGTCCAGCTGAGATAACCAGTAAATATTTAATTTATTAATTACACAATTCGTGGACGTTGTTCAAGGACTAAAATCAGTATGTATTACAATATGTAAGAAAAAAATCTGATCTGTATTACCGATAAGGCAACCTTTGTGGTTTGTGGGAGAGATTTGTTCATCCCCTGTGGAGGAAGAGATGGTCAAAACATCAGTTTCTTAAGCCAGATTAGACCACAAAACCGGAAATAACAAAGATTTTTGGTAAGGGTAGACAAAAAAACATGAGTGAAAGTGTAACATTACATAGATTCAGGGTGTGTGTACTACTTAAGCCGGAAGTCTCAAAAAACATATCGGTCAAAAAAGATATTTATTAACTTCTAAAAATTCTGAAAAGTTTGGACAGTTGATTTCCGACCCTAAATGGTACAAAAGTAGGGGGTCGATTTCTCTGAACTATATTTTTTGTATGTAAGTATCCATACATATAATCGGAGTCACTACATACATATTATGTACTTCTACGAACTGTTTATTATTCCAATCCATTCTTTAAATCCTTAGAAATCTGAACTTTTAACATCATTACGGTAAGTATTTCTTTCTCTTAAGCCGTTGTCTTGCTGCCTTGTCGGCTGTCGTCTTTTGCTTTTACTTTTCAACTTCCTATGCATGCATGAAGAATCAAAATCAGGAGTGACTGAGCCGAGCTCCTGACAACACTGAATAAAAAGTGTCATTCAAAATGTATCCTATTTCCGTCTGCTGACTTTAATACATAAATAAATGCCGTATGAAACCCGTGGGTGGGTGTGGACTGGATTTGAAACTGGTTTGAAACCGGATTAAAGTTCCGAAAGTGAAACCAAGCCATGCATCAGACAAGATTAACCTTCTAAGTAAGTACTTCACCGAATCATTCTCAAATTACCGAAACTGATGGACCAAATCTATCCTGGAAGTCTTGAAATTTTGCATGGTCGATCATATTCAGTCCCAAGATTAGAGCTTCAGAGTACGCCAACCGTGACCAGTTGCCGGCTTTCATGTCCTGTCAGAAATAATTTCCATACATCAATTAAGTATATGTAAATCCTCTAAGAAATGTGTATTTTTATACCCACCAACATGGTAAACAGGTAATTGTAACTCTTCGTCATCATCCCGGTGTCCAACGCGGCCTGGATGACGCGCTCCAATTGCGTCACACCCGTGTCGATGATAATGTTTCGAGCCCCTTTCAACCTTAGCTGGACCAGAGTTGCGCGCAAGTCGGTCGACACTTGATGGACACTCACTGATCCGAGAATTTGCAGAGATTCGGCCAGCACGGAGGGGTCAATTATTCCTAAAATGGCATAAGAAGTGCTTATCTAGATTTGATTATCAATCATGTTCGTGACTTGTCTAACCATGGACTGGATCGTGAATAATGGACACGTCCTTCCAGTGAAGTTCCTTCCCTAAATCCTTCACCAAACTGATGAGATGTGTCTGTGTTGGGAAAAGTGCCAACGTCAATTCCGCCCTGGCGACTAAATTTTCCGCGGAAAATGCCGAAGGGAAGCCTCCCCCTCGTCCGGGTGAGATTGAGAGGGTTCGTGGGGCCGTGGATATGAGGGGAATTCCCAACGCGGTGCTGATCGACTCGAGCTGTTTGTCCAGGCCGGGGTCACTCGGACCGAAAAAGGTCACGATGCCGTATCCAACTTCGAGACATGCTGCACACGGAAAAAATGTTCATATTGTCGATCGTCATTTTAAATTATTTATTACTTAAAAAAATAATCTACCCCTGGTGTAAAGATGAAAATAGTCGTGCCGATTTGCATATTGTATGTCAAACTGGATCTCCGTTTGGTTCAAGAGTTGCCTATTTCGTAGCGTTTCGATTCCCACACGGAAGGATTCATGAACTTCTTGCTCTCTTTCGAGGAAGACGGACCCTAAAAGAAAATCATTTCATGTGTTAAAGCAACAATAGAATCATCCATCAATTACTGGATGTAAAGTGACAACAAAAAATGATGCGTATCCCCAACCGACAAATACAGTGGGGGTTGTGTTGTATCGATCATAGCGTCATTTTTTTGTATTTAAGCCCGAGTCGAGGCTTATGGAATCGTGATGTCTGTCCGTCCAAGACATGGTTGGCTGAACCGATTGAGTTAAAATTGTATACACATGTATGTAATGCGTACAAAGACCTGAAAGCGGACTCTATCCCTGACTCGGGCTAAATGAAGTCAGTACTGTAAAATGTATTTGTATATTGATCAACTCAGATGGACTTTGATGTATCGACATCTTATTTAAATCTTGGTTCTGGAGGAGCTACCGTTTTTTTTACTTGAGATGATGATCTTTTGAAGTTTTATCTGTTGTACACTTATGTAAGCCTCGAAAGAAGATGATGCGGTGAAGTGGATCGAGTGAGACGAGATGATGATGAGAAATATTTAATTAGAGGCACGAAGAAAAGGTTCATCCGACATCATATACTCCCAAAATCGAGGACGGTGAGTGCGATTGATGAAGGAATGAATTAAGGCATCAAACAGTAAAGATGAGACTTTTTTCTCGTAGTTATTTCTACATACAAGACGATTGCATGTGATTATTTATTTCATATAAAAAATTAAGAAGTGAGTAAAGAAAGAGTGGAAAAGATGAGACTGAATTCTAATCAGGTTTTTATGTGTACTACACGAGAGGACCCTGGAGAATAATTGTGGGCAGAGTGGAAAATTGTCATTTTTTCAAAGGACTATGAATATGTATGTATTTATGGGAATGCACTACTAATTTCTGATATGTACAATTTTATATAGGAAACGGGTATTAAATCATTACTTGCCGGAGTATCTACATCTACATATATGACTCCGCATGCATTCGAGCATTACCGCTTAGTAATGTTTTGGTACTAAAAATTTCTCACTCAAAAGCAAACTATTACCAATCCGGTAGAAAATTACTACTAAATCAATGCCAGTGTGGAGTATATATGTGACTCTATAGGATTTTTTACAATGTAACTGTAAATTTCTACCTATGCATGTAGAAAAGTGTAATCTTCGAAGTGCCCTGGACAATAAAATTTTGAATTGAAAATTCCCTTCAGGACTTTTCCATCATATTTTCCATACCTGACTGAGGTCGATTGTAATCTCACCTACAGACACGATATTGATATCACACAAGATGCATTGGCATTCATCTCCCGTTGTCCAGTCCAGTTTAGTTGGAATTAATGGAATTCTTGAAGGGATGAGGTATCCCCAAAAGTACCGCAAGGAAAAAGGGTTCTTGATGATTTCCAATCTCATTGTTGTATCGCAAGATGCTCTCGTGCTCATATCGTATCTGTAGAAAATATAAGTAACCTGGCCTCGTATGTAGGTAAATCGTATGGTAATCTCTTTCTAAAAATCCCATTTATTATATTCCTTCCACCATACAACAATGGATCATGTCTGCCTGTAAAAAGTGGAGGGGTGGACCGTTACTTTATAATAAACTGCTTCAAGTCTACTCAAAGATCAGACCACGAATACATAATTATTTAGTCACACCATCATCAGAAGAACAGGTATCATTCCTACCGGAGAAAGAATTTAAAGGAGGCAGATTGAGACTAAATCGCTCCTTGAAGATCTGCATTTCGTGCTCATCCTTCGTGAGCAAGCGGAACCTTTTCATGTGATGTTTCCTAAGGAAGAAATGTGTGAAAGATTTGAAAAAGTGAGTGTAATAATAATAATAATAAGACACAAGGTCTCATCCCCGTTTACGATCACCACTAACCAACTAACCAAGTGCATGAACATGCATTTCGAGTCGGATGGGAACCACATTGTTGGAAATTCTAACCAAAAACTTCTCCTTTGACCGGGTGTGCATTATTATCGTCGCTTTCTCACTTTTACTTTGTTCCCTTTCACACTATAGACATCATTTTAAATATCTTCCAAAAACGCCTCCATCCATATGCAAGTAGTATTCAGGAGTGATACTTTTCCGAGATTATTATGAGGAGCTTGATGCCTACTTCTGTTCCTCATTTGCCGACGAGGACGACGACGAGTTGTCTTGAAACAATAATAATTATGCAGTTCGTTACTTACTTCTCCAGAGTTGAGAAGTGGGATTTCAGAGATATTAGTCCAACTGACGGAGGATATTATTAACTAAAAATTGAGGCATATGATTATGACGTGATGCCAAATAATCAAGTGCATACAGTTGCGATTAGATTGTTATTTTCGAAATTTTTAATGAGCTTCCATATCCTTTTTTTATAAGGAGGAGTTGACTGGAGGCGAAATATCTTCTCCTTAATACTTCCATCCAGTAGTCTTCTTCTGCCCATGAATGGATATGCATGCGTACTCTTTATTATTTATTTCTGCCTATTTTTGGCAAGGTATGCACACACCGATTAAAATGATAAATCGACCTCATAAAAAGACGAACATTATTGTTTAAAAGTTTTCTGATTCTGGAACAAATTGCAGGATTGACTTTGACTCTGGATTTTTTTCGGGTGGAAAAAGATATCTGTACCTCTCTCAGATTTGCTTCTTCTTTTTTTTACAGATATTTGGATGTTGGGAAATCAAATAGAGTTCCCTTTGTGCTCGTTGTGTGTGTATAAAGTGCCATGTGTGGGAAGGGCAGATTTGTCAGTGTCAATTAGATGGGTCAGAGGAAACTGCGGGGGATGATGGACAAACATTCCTTTGTCTCACTCACTTCACTTTAGCCTTTTAACCGACGACGACGAGATTAAGAACAGAAGCTGCAGATGAAGCACTCTTTCTTTCTTTTTAAGGGGTTGGTTTCGTAGTTTAGTTTCAAAAAGTGCATCGTAAAAATAGGAGCCCTTGTTCCTTGAAAAATTTTTTAAATTTCTTTCAAGCGGAAGTGAAACATAAAATAATATCGTCCAAATTTCCATCTCGGATTGAATCGCTTAATTTAATTTCCCCGATTTCTATCCACATTTACAAATAAATTTCATCATTTCATTTCATTTTACCACGAGTATGAAGTTGATCCCTAAAAATAACACGTCTTTCAACTCGCATGTTGTGAGGGTCTTTTATAAACCTGAAAGTCAAGGATTATATATAACTCACTCTTCAGGTTCAGCCCTGTCGACGAGTTTGGAGTTGTTCTCGAGGAGAAAAAGTTCTTCTGGAGGAAGGATTTTACAGTTTTGTAAAAAATTAAATATTTAAGTCCGTATATGCAATTTCGTTCCACTTGTCCATTTCTATTTCTGTGTATGCATTATATTATTGGAATTGGAAATCTTGTTTCTTGGGAACTTTCGCGATCATCGCATCACTGCATTACTTTCCATTTTTCACTTTACTTCTTGACAAAGAAGGAAGGAAGTGAACATGTACGCATGTAGTTCGATATCTTATGAGAAGCCCATCATGTTGAACGACACCCACCCCACCGGGTCGGTGATGTGCATTTAAGTCAAGTCAAAAAGACCAACGACTGCAACTGTCATCCCATAAATTACGAGAAGCTCGTACTCTCTGCGTAGCGCATCTCTCGGGCCGTCGGATTTTTTATTCGTCTGACTTTGGAGAGAAACTATTATTATGCGTGCACTATGATGCAGATGCACTTTTATATCCGATCCGAATTAGTAAATATGTATGTATGTACCAATACCAGCTCGGGGAAGGAAGGAGCGTGCTAAAGGTCTAGAAAGGTCGGGTTTGTATTTACACAGTATGATTATATACAGCCAAGCAACTTTCCCCATGAAACTAGAACCAATTACAGCATTTTAAGCCTCCACCACTTTTTCAGTTAAGCCGGAAAATTGATGACGGATAAGATGACTGTCTGGAGGGTTTGAAAACCTCACCCAAAAATTGCCCAAACCGAACTAATGAGAGACGGATGCATCCGTTGAATGAAATTAACCTCGGAAATCGGCTCTACGACGAAATGTGGTGAAACAAAATGTAAAATAAGTACCCACTACGTTCAGTAATTAACAATTGGTAGCAGCTTTTACACACTCATGTCTGCCTCTCATTAGGAAAATAAGCTCTTGTGTATGTATGAACTTTCCACACACATAGATTGTCACCGTCGTGCTGATTGTTCTGGTGGCCCTTGAGGCAGATGGATGCAGTTAAAGTGGAAATACGAGGCTGTGCTGGTGCTGAATGAGTGATGATTTCGAGAGAGGATTAATGATTTGGTTGAAGAGGATGCAAGTAAAAATTGGAAGTGGGCGACTTTACTACAATTTCTTGTGCTGATGAAAAACAAAGGGTCCTTTAACAGGAAAAGGCTCAAACAAACCAAAGGAAACCAGGGCAGGCCTGGATGATAAAAAGATCTCATCTCAACTTCCACTGGTGGACGACTACCCTTTAAAAACAACCAAATCCTGTTGATCTTCCTGCCTTTTGGACTTTTGAAGAGTGGACTTTTGAAGTGGATTCGAGTGTGTTGTTGTTAAAACACTTAAAGTTAAATGACTACTACTTGTCGTAACTGCCTTCCTCCAGGCATCACGGGTTTGGTGGTGGGTTGTTGGAGATAATTGATTTTGAAGTTGGATTGGATTGGAATTTTCTGGCTGGATTAATGCTGCCTGTACCCTTAAGGGTTTCTTTACCACCACAAGTATGCATTTATACGTACACCTACTAATTTTGGTGATGAGGTGCTAAATAATAATACAAATGGAGCAATTATGTTCATCTCCCCCCGTCTCGCCCGTGTTTTCACTTTGTTATCACTTCCAAGGTTTTAAATAGCTTTGTTCTCTCTTTTTCAAATATTTCCTTAAAAGGTTTCCTTTTCTAAACTGCATTCATTCTCAGAGACGACATTCTGCTGCTCGTACATATTCATCCATCATCGCTTATCATCATCATTAGCAGCAGCAACTCACCCCTTTCTTTCCTCACCTAAAATATCAGCCTTTCAATAAGTACCAAAGTCCACACAGCTATTTAAAACATAGAAAATCCTCTCTAACTAATTTATGAAAAAGGTAAAGATCCCAAAGCCGCAGCCAGTCACAAAGTTAACGATTATGATACTGCATTTCGACAACTTTTCTCCATTTGTTCGTTAGCAAAGAATCTCACAGGACTTTACATAGTTCAAGTTAACAATGTGTGGGTTTAAATAGTTTGCTTAAAAAATTCTTTTCTAAACCCCCGATAAATTCCTATTTTAATTTAATTTCACGTCGTATTATTCCTTCCATATCCGGAAATAAGAAGGGGAATAAAGAAGAGTGACAAAGTAGGCGACCAAATTCAGATAAACTGCTCTGAAAATGTCAAATCTTCCACATCTCTCACAATGCCAAGTGATGGATGAATGGAGACAAGTCAACCGTATGCCCACCAAACCAACCCACACAAAAAAATGACATTGACATACACTTGACATTGTAGAGGATGAGAGTTTGACTGGTGACAAAAGTTGTCCATATGTCACTCAGTGTTTCGAATTTAGAGAAAGAATGAGGAAGTCGGGCCCATCATCTCAACTTTTTAACCAGTTGCTGCATGTACGTATGAACCTAATTCTACTTGATAAGATGCGAGCAGAGTGAATAATAAAGTGGCAAAAAAGTAGTCTGCCATGTTTTCTTTAGAGTTTTCCGTTTGTTTTTGTTTTCATTAAGTTATCATCAACCATCCAGTCGGTCGATAAGGCTTGCACTTGTCATGCAGGAAAATTCATAATGTCACAATTTTCATTTCACACATCACCACACGACTCGTTTCATATCATGGTTTGGTTTGGAATTTTACCCATTTTTGGGCAGATTAAAAAAGAGGATGACTTTGAAATCTAGAGGATTGTCCAGTTTGGTGATGAAGTTATTTCATTTTAATCCGGTAATGAACCATGTATCCATTCGATTAGGCATTATCCACCTTCAAAATCTCGTTAATGACTAAACCCCATTAGTTTTAGGCTTATCTGAAGAATTGCACTCCAAAAGGAGGAGATAGAAGCTGGATTTTTTGTATGTTATATGCGTCGCGAGAAGGTCTCGCTCTGTCAGTAAAAGTGAAGTATGTTACGAATGTGACGTGACTGAGGTCTTATTCCGTCAGAGTCTTATTCCTTGGAAAGGAATTTGACTAAACAAGTCAAAGATTTGTTTTAATGTTTTCTTTCGCAAAAAGTAAAAACATTCCAAAAATTGAAGGATAAATTAGATGGTGTCTCGTTCGGTGAGAAAGTTTTAATGGGACCGTTGAGAATACGGATTCATAGTTGAGTAAGACATTCATGAACACGCATGAAGTTTTTAGTGAGGTCCAAAATCCGAATAAATAGAGAAGAATTTATTTTTTTTTGTCAAAGATCGACGACAATTTGGAAAAAAATTTGAGATATCTCATATTGTTGGGCTAGTAAATCAGATCCCTATCTGGTCATATTCCGTAATTTACAATTTTATATTATGGGAATTAGTTAGATTCAATAATTTAAGGTGGATCGGTTTTCAAAATGGCAACGCGACTACAATCATGGAAACTGTTCCCAAATTATTTCCTATTTGGAATGATAAGTTAATTTATTAAAAAAAAATCTTGGTTATCTCGGACACTTATCCGAATCAAGTAGACGTTTTCCCAACCACAAACAACGGGGTTTTCCACTACTACTCCCCAAATGTATTTTATGTTTTTGTGTCGAAGACTGAAATCTAGTCACTAATTAAATTAGTTGAAGCACATTATTTGGACTCATGATTATGCAATTGCAGTTTCATACATACATACATTGGAGCAGGGGATGCAAAATTGTCTTCAATTTGTAACTGAACGCGTGAAATCTGCAGTTTTAGTTTGACAAGAAAATTACTTGAATTCTGCATCAAACTAATGTCTTAAATCTATTTGGTACTATCCCTCACTTTCACGTTACTTACATATCCCGAGATAAAAATATTGAAATTTCTTTAAATTAGCAATCTCTAATTCCTTACCAACTCTCACCGCCGCAGGAACTCTGGCCTCCACTTTCGGCATGAATAAACACACCGAAATGACTACTACTTTGTATAAGATCCACATTTTGGTAACAGTTTATCCAAAAAATCTCGCAAGTTTCACTTTAATAAATAGTCAGAGAAGGTTTTACTATTCTTTTCTATAAACTACGATCGCACGGGCGTTTCATGAAATTTAAATGTGCACCCCTGCCCTAAACACAACAATTTACAGAGATTATCTTCTTTTTACGATTCTTCACACCCGTAGCCGAGCTGTCCTCGTGTAACAACAAGTCATAAAAGAAAGCTACCGATATTGTTACATCGGCTGTTAAAAACGGTGGGGATTTTGCTATCCAGATTTTGCACACCCACATCAAACGACGCCTCCTTCCGCCGACGGGCCAAATGGCTCTATTTATTTAGCCAGAGAGTGAAAAGAAAAGAGCAACAAAACCACTTAGCGTTTTTCTTTCTCTGTGTTTGTATACAGTTTTAATCCCAACTTTCTTTCCGCACACACGCCACCAGAACTTGCACTTGTGGCGTAAATTGAAGATAAATAAACCAACTGGAGAAGAATTGAGGAGCAATTTAGTACTAGTGCGCAGATTCTCTATTTTGCTTGGCTCTGGGCTGTTGAACTCTGCTTGCTGGCAAATGGACCGGAAGTCAATCGGCTGCCGCGTTTGATAAGCAGCGAGCTACTGATACGATATGAAGGAGAAGAATACTACGAAGAGGAGAGGAGAGGAGACAGATGGATTTGGCTGGAGAAGAGAATCCAAATCTACTGCTTTTTGAGAGAAGCGTCGAGACAAAGTCTAAAATGGAACTGATCTCGTGATCTCGTTTGGGGCTTTAAGTCAAAGGAGAAGAAGAAGAAGGAAAAAAGTTTCAAAATGGTACTCCTACGACGACTTCATCATGGACCAAATTTGGACCTGGAGGAAGAAGAGGGTTGGCCGGATAAAGGAGACAAGAGCGTCAAATCGTAATGAATTAAAATATTATAATGGGAACTACTGAAGTCTGCACCTTTCAAACCATTTCATAAGAATAATTCAAATATTTTCCATTTTGGCATTTTACTTACCCATGTACAATTTTTGCTCTTGAATAAATACGCGTTTTTTGTATTTTCTTCGATCAATCCTCCATAATCTAAATATTAGTGAGGAAAATCGAATCTAGTCTTAATTTCATACGCATATTTTTCAGTATATGGATCCATCCATTCCTTCAACTGGATTCGAGTCGATAAGATATTTTCGGTATTTTTAAAGATAAACGGGCCGAGTGAAAATAAGTGGGAGTGGAAAAAATGGGAGAATCTTCTCCTCTGTACGAGGCAGATTAAGGAAAGCTTATTCATGTGCTCCCTATGGGGTGTGTGCCGTGTGGGGTTGGGTTTCATATCCTTTCCTCCTAAGTGAGGCAATAATAATGAAGGTCTAAGATTTCTTGTACGTCTAACTTTACGTCTTCTTCGTCGCATGGGGATGAAGACGAAAGACCACATGTGTACTAAATTAGCAAAAAGTAAAGTAACTTTTAAGTTTTAATGATGACTTATTACGAGAAGGGCTGCTACATATTAGACTTTGCAGGAAAATCCATAGGACCAAAAGACATTTCAGTACGTTTGTTCTTCTCATATGTAGTTGTACATCACCCCCGAAGAGCATATGTACATACATGTCGACCTTACCCACTTTTTGTAACTTATTTATTTACTTACATATCTACAAGTCTTACATCTTAAACATCTTTTACACGATATGCACCGATGAACGCGCAACATTTCTCAAATAAATGGGACGAAGGTTTGGTGTGTGTTAAATATTTAAGCCTGAAATTTATGATGGGCACGGATTATTATGAAAGAGTGTGCAATAATAATAAGTCCAAATTCTTCCATGTGGTCCACTTCCACTTAACACCCTGGGAAGTCGCGGAGATAATCGCTTTTCAAACTTTTTTCTGTTTAATTCCTATGTATCCCAGTTGAAGAATTCCTGTTGAAGACACGGATTCTGGAGGTGTCCAGTAAAACACACCGATTTGAGATAAGACCGGATTTCGGATGCCATCCAGCATAAACCAATAAATTACGTAATCTACATTTGTATTTTTTTACGCTTGTGCATCTTGTCGGGATAAATTACTTTCCGTTTACAAACTGTCACAGGTCTGCCCATTGTTGCATAAATATCGAGTTGAGATCGAATCTCTTGTCCCACAACAACAACAAGCAAGTCGAATACAACAAACAGATGGTTTCCTATCCAGGGTTTCCGACATGGCAATAATTGCAATTGTTACTTGATTAGAAATTAGGGGAGCAACCCAATTCTAAAAGTTCTATACATACATAAGTAAGTACACACGCCCTTATTCATTCAGTTAAGTACACACTATTTCATTCTCTCGCCTTAGTGCTGGCTGGATAATAAATCGATGTTTTTTTTCAAAATTAAATGGTAAATGTCAGATCGGACAAAAAATATTGACTATTTATTTATTTCTTCTCGTAGTTCAGGTTGGTCTTGTCGTGTGACGTGTGTTACCATAAATTATTTATACGATTCCCTTGAAGTAAAATTTTGAAACATAGAAATTTTGAAACTTTGTCTTGAAGAATTTGAGATGACAATTTCGTACAGGATAAAAACGCTAAAACTTTCAAAATGTCCGACTTTAAGAAAATGAAGAAAAATTTGATAATAAGTCACTAAAATTCTAAAAATTATTTTCATGGCGTCAAATAGTACCATTTTTCTTTGTACATACTAATTTTCGTAAAACTATTGATTTGCATCCACCCTTTATTTTCATACCCCAAAAATCGAGTCTGAAGTTCAATAAGCATGAATAAATTTGCACATTGGCAACATGTTACATACACCAGGAATTTTCATGCTCAAAGCCATGCATCCCATTTTTTACGATCCATTTGGTCATAATTCTTTCATCGCGTTTAATTATGTTTTCGATAATCCTAATCTGCTCTCCTGTCCTGGCTAATGTTCATTTCTCACTTTGCTTGCTCCAGTAATTAAGCTCAAGTGTAATAAATAAGATGAAATGAGAACACCATATGGCGTGATCTCTGATCTCTCTTTCACTAAACTCCCGTGTTTCACGCGTTCATTTTCATTATTATTATGTTATCAAGCTTCGTCGTTGTTATCGTCAGGCGGGCGGGATGACGTAGCTCATGACCGATGAGTGACGTTATCTCGGATGGAAAGTGAGTTGTGGTCATAATTTAATCATCACAACGTGAAGAGAAAGTAATATTCAAAGAAGACTGGTAAACTACCGAAATTCAATTGTGTGTACCATCCTTGACACAAAATGACAGAAAGAATAACTTCCATTCTTTTGGTTTTCACAAAAAATGAAGAAAAATTGAGAAGTTTTCATAAAAATAACCATTCTTGGACGTCTGATCATTATCATTATATTTTTTTACGTAAAAAGCACAATCATATTCACGTAGAAATTAACACCTTTATATTGTCGTCTTCATTATCCGAGTGAATTGAATTATGAATATTTTTTTGAATGAGATGAATATTTTACTCATTTACAAATTTAAACGCTGGAATATTCTTTTTAAGAAAAATAATATTGTCTATTGGTCCTTAGATGCATAAGACCAAAGTTTTTATTCATGTCCAAATATAAAGAAATAATGACCGTCCGAAGTGTTAGTTTTTTGAAATTAATACAACCTCACTTGACTTATCTTTCTTTGAATTGTCGATCTTAACTGTTGATTCTTTACTTGAATTTAAATAATACGTTGGCATGCATGCACCTTGGCAGAAGGATTGGAAAAGATAAATCTTTATGCCTTGAGAACAGAAGAATCCAAGAGCTTTATGGGACAGCAGCTCCTTGACTTTTGTCAGGAAAAAAGAGAATCCTCTCATTCTTTTCACAGAAGCCGTTTTCTTCAGATAGGACAGGACGGGACACTTTGATGAACAAGTAATGGAGGAATTATAAGTAGAAAGAAATTTAAATAAATAAAATAAATGGACCCCACCATTCACCCGAGCGGAGTAACTGAAACCTTGCCCAACTGTAATTTGGTACGATAATGTCCAACTACTTGTTTTAATTGTTCAAAAAACTGGCCACCACACACACACAACTGGAGAAGCTTTGTATTCATGTAAATTCGTGGAAAATGTGTGGATTTTAATGCATGTAAAGTAACGTCGATTCTTTCATTAACTTACAATTAGTGGAAGTGCGTATGTTTTGTTGCATGAATACTTAAGTAAGTGGACTCTGAGCTGCTTATACATATTCTGGAAGGAAATGGGATATGCATACGAAGAAAGAAAAAGTTGATGCATTAAAAACATAAGTTGAAATAACTAATTAACAGTTTTTAGGTGTGTTCATTTTAATTAATTTGTGAAAATTGGACATGATGATGGAGGAGGAATGAATACATTTTATTCTGGGAGGTTTTTCTCCTCCATCCACCATAATTTAGGATTTCGGAGGATTAAAAAACACTTCTGCATGCCGAGCGAAAAGCGAGTAACGTTCAATCTTCTAATGGGTTTTAGTACTCGGAATAATAAACTTTAGCCCGATATTTTAAAAATACTGTGGAAAACATATCCATTTACTGTAAAAAATAAAGTTCATCCATAATCCTCTAGTTTTTTTGCAAGGTTATTTCACACGTGTGCATGCAATTTGCATAATCCTGTTCGGATATTACAATTGATTCCTGATTTCTTATTTGTATCATTGATACAATGTGTGAAAACAGCGTTTGAAATGCGTATCCGACCTCAAAGACCACCGACCTATTCGGAATTCGTGTTGAGTAATTCGATTGGCATTATTTATTAAACGGTACATTCCCAGCGAAACATCAGCAAAACACTTTTTGTCAACACATCGTCAACTACAGTGAGCCATCAAATCACCCCCTTCAACAGTCAAAGGTCTCACGCTACAGTATTGCATGCACTCCCATTAGACGAGATTAAATGCAAAATTACACCAACGTAGGAGAAGCTGAGACTAAACAAAAAAAGAAGAAAATAACAAAACAAACTTGAAATTGGCATCATCCATTTCTTTCAATCGCTCTTTCTGCAAATGTTGACGGCATCTGGGTATGAATCGGTCGGGTAAGATTTGTGCACGAATGACGCGATCACTGGAACTACAAATCTTTACGGGAAATATGTTAAGGTACAAAAAAAAAACTTTGCAAAAAAATCGACTCGTGCGTGACAGGTATTTTACAAGGACGGATTTACAACTCGATCTGTCACCCGAAGAATCCAATCCTCAATATCCCTCCGATATCCGAATAGATTATTTCACTCTGATACTTTCGTATGCCAATTTTCTCCATCTCATTCGTTTCGAAGTCAACTTCCTCTCAAGAATTTGAAAGGTTTTGAAGAGAAGTCATTCGTATTATACTTGACTGACTGGCATCAACTCAAAAATTTGGCAAATCTCGTAAAAATCTGGGCTCCATTAAAAACTCGGATAATTTAAAAGCTATTAACGAGTTGAAAGGGTTTGGAAGAAATATTGCAATTTTTTAATGGTTTTGTTTTTGAGCATTGAATAAATAAATAAACTTCCGGTTTTTAGGTCACTGAAATAGTTGTCGGTTTCTTTCATGAAATTATCTCCGCATTCGAGAGAAAAATCGCAAATCATGTAAACACGGCTCACAAAACTTTGTCTCTTCCACTGTACTCCTCCCTTATCCGGAAGAAGGCTTATCCATCCTTCCAGTTTACATCTCTCTCGATAAAAAAGTAAGAAATCTGTCACGCCAACCAAAACTGAGAGCAATTTCTTCCCACCAGATAGATGGAAAAACATACCTTGGAGCAGTAATGAGATGCTCCTTACATCACAAGAGTAGTAAACTAAAGTATGCAAGAAGTCAGAGTCAAATCAGCATTTTTAACTGGAACTTTACCAGCAGCAGCATAAAGGATAATCATTTCGTACATAATTCTTAGATACACGCGTTACACCAACTGTTGGATGAATTTGGAATAATATTCATTCTTTCATTAGTCACGTCAAACAAGGCCCCCTTCTTCGTCTGGCTGTCTAGTTATCTCTCTAAAGAGAACTTCTGGACTCACTTTCTTCCCGATTTTTTGCCACTTCATCCTACTCATTCAAGTCTCATTACCTCGTTTGAAGAATCTCTCTCTCTCTCCTTAACTAACCATATAACGGGGACAAACAAGGAAGGATGATCAGCATAACCAACCACCAGTGGCCGCGGAAGCGGTGGGGACATGTGGGGACATTAACAGTGGGATAGGGGAGGGAGGGGTTTATATAACATGGGGAGATGATGGGGACATCGAATAACCGTGGGAACATTGTCACCCTTCCGCGGCCACTGTACACCACCAAGTATTCATTTTCCTGCTGGAAAGCCAAGGTGTGATGATGACTGACTGCTGGACAGGATTCAGGAAGAAGAAGGCTGAGATTTCTAGAGATTCTCCTCTTTTTTATGCAATTTATGATTATATTCATTAATCGAATTTTGTTCGTACCACCGTCTCGGTTCGTTAACTTAACAAACTTGGATTCATCACATGTCACGAATTTTTTAATAATTTGATGGTGAAAAAGTTGATGAAATTCTTCAATTATGTTTAATTAATAGAGGAATTAAGCAAGTAGTAGACAACTTTTTTTTCCTAATCCGAGAATAATTGGTAAGTAAGTATTGTTCGTTTTATAGTGTATTGTTTCACGATCGTATTTCATTTCAACAAAAATCTGGAAAATAATTTCCCTTCCTTTTTTGCCAACATTCTTACACGTGCATCTTAAATTTGAAGGTTTTCTTTTCATGATATCAATTTTTCTTATTCCTTTGCAATTTGAGATGCACCTGTTGCAATGCAGCTATTTTCCGGACATCATTTTCAGAAAGAAAACCACACCTGGGCTGACACTGACGCATGCTGACTGTGTTATTAACGTAGACGCAATCAAGCAGGAGTTTGGGTGCTATGAAGAACCCAACTTAATTTGGACAATGGACAAGGGACAACCAATTTTGGAGAGCAGGAATAATGCAATTTCCAACTTTTTAACGCAATTTATGTCCCGTTTAGACTAAAAGCCATGCAAATCAAGACATTTTCTTGGAGTAAAATGTATAATGTAAAGATTTATTGTAACTTAATTATAAAACGCTACAAGGATAAATTTGATTACTAATTTTCAATCCAGCGAATATTCATCTGGAAAAGAAAATATTGGAAAATAAAATTTTTCAAAATGTCTGTAAAGACGTTGAACAGCGACAAATTATCTAAATGGCGAACTTGAATTTACCTTTTTTTGACGAGTTTTCCATACAAAATATGGATTTGAAAATAAATCAGTCATTTTTTTATAATTATGATTAAGATGTTTCAGTTCATCTCATCCGTTGTGTCTGTTATCCAGCCCAGTTTTACCATTTTTTCTCTTTTCCAGTGCACGAGCAGGATATATTTACACGTAAGTAAGTTTTGTGAATGAGTAATGATATCGTGTCCCAGTGAAAAAATAGGAGCCCAATTTTGTGATGGGTAGTAAAGTTGTATGATTTATGCGGATCGGAATTGGGTTTAATAATGTGTGTAAATGTGTAACAACAACAACTTGAATGGTTTTGATATTTGCCAAGATTGCCGAGAAATAAATTAAATTCTCACGAATTTCCACTCCACTTTGGATGACAGGCGTTTAATGAAGTTTCGTTTTCATTTTATGCACAATCTGGCTGGGAAATTGTGTTATCAGGAAGATCCCAAAATTGGGAAAAGGGTTTAGTGGGCCATGTTTACAGCTTTATTTTCAACATTTTGTGAAATATGATGTTGATACAATCAGATAAAATAAGTGTAAAATAAGAAAAGAAAAATAATTTCTTACCGATTCGAAGCGTTGGTGGAAGTTGTCCTTGAGTCGTAATGATAAGCAAGGCGACTACCAGGAACGGTATCCTTATCAAACTCGACATTTTGAAAGGTACAAATTTGGAGTAAAGTTAAGACTTTTATAATTGCGAGATTTCCGAGTCGATAATTAGAAATCTGAAAAAATAAATATTCTTTAATACGTGTAGATGTGTGAATTGTTGGATTCGTATCTACTTTTTTCAGTTTTCTCCCAGTTTCGATCCATAATCCGTATAAAAAAGTATAGCGATGAAGCATGTATGTGAATTTGGTAGATTTCGTAGATTTGGTGTCAGTCAGTCTTACATTCAAATTTCTGTCATTTTTCACCCAAAGGGATAAAAAACGAAGCATGAATTATAATTATGAGGCAAATAAAGTTGCGCTGAGATGATAATAATAATGCCATGAACTGGCATGAACATGAGCCACACACACCACACGGACGGAGATGAATTAATGTGTGTAAAAATCCTGAAATCCTCCACTCAACACTAACTTAAATGTAATTGAATATTTGTAGGGGAAGAAAAAGTGAAATGAAGTCTAATTATTCTTCTCAGGGCAAAAACCACGTAACAGGTTTACGTACAATAAGTAGGGAAGGAGATGAGCAAATTTAATGCCGTGATGTGATGAAGAGTAGACGTGCGTGAATTATTTTACTTAAAAAAATGTGTAAAAAGTGCAGTGTTAACGTATGAAAAGTTGCAGTGGTTAAAATTCATCACGAAAATTAGCAGTTTCAAAAGATATGCGGGTAGCAGAAAATATTCTTTATAAAGTGGCGTCAGTTGCATATTGTGATCGTTTTGTCCGTCCGTCTGTCTGTGGGAACGATATCTCCAGAACGCCTCAACATAATCAAATGTAGTTCTTGCCATTGTGCTACTAATTTTTAGTTCTCGGTCGAGTGAGATGATGGGTCAATCGTACCACCCCCACAGCCCAAGGTCATAAATTAAATAATTTTCATGTTGTGTCATTTTACATATTACTATTTGACGCCACTTTCTATGTTCGTTTGAGACGGTTTATTATTATCATTATTACGACTTCTGGCGTATGTCAGGCAGTTAATTTATTGTATTAGTTCTAGATATGAGATAAACTACTTATACATAAACTCGCCAGGAAATATGTTAAGTGTATCAGGAAATGAAGCGTGTTTTAAATATGTATACGATAAAACTTTATATCTCAGAATCATGCACATTGCCATTATTATTGCTACACGTCCCTTTGTAGGTAGGTGTCATCTCATTGTTAATTTAGATTTCAAATGGTTCCTAAGTAAGCACGCATTGTTACTTTTCCCTTTTTGTTACAAACACGCCTGGCAGTGCAGTGCTGGACTGGACTGGATGCGCAATAATTCATAAATATTTCTTTATACTTTTATTATTCATGGAGAGAAGAGAGAGATTAACTCGTAAGTATTTTTTTGAAAGAACTGCATCCAGGATTAAGAAGAGACAAGTGGGTTAATATAATAATAATAATAAAAAGATGGGCATAAAAATGGTACAATGTGACCATTAAAAATTCTGATGGTTAAATAAATGGGAATCTTGATCTTGAAGCATGTTTTTTAAAAAACCTACTATCTGTGTAAATAAAATTACAAAAGTTTTTATAATTCTGTCCTATCTGTGAGTGAGTTTCTTCCTCTCCGGATTTAAGTCATGTCATGAATTTAAAATAAAACTTGTAAAAAAAACAAAATAAGAAATGCCTAAATTTTATATGTACGTAGTTCTTTTTTCGATTTAAATATATAGCATTCAACCACGATGACTGTGTGGTTGCTCCTTGTCCGGAATGTTATCAGAGCTCGAATCACATCAAAATTAGAAAGACAAACACTTTAAAAAACAAAGCATGTGCTAGAAATAGAATCGCTTCTCTTTTGACTGGGGCTACTTTTGTCTAAGCTTTTTAGCTCTCTTCTTGCATATTAATCGAACCTCTGCTCTGCAGCCTTGGCCTTTGCGACCTTGACCAAGGAACCAGCGTCCAACGATAAATAATCCATTATTTATTATGCAGAAGAAAGCATCCAACAATGTCATGTCACGTCAGGAGTGTAATGTCAACGTCAAATTTGGATAGTCCGTCAACAGTTTACTTTCAAACCTGAAACCTCCCACAAACAAAAAAGACGCGTGAATTTCCAAGCCCATTTTTGTTAGGGAACGATTAAATTCCGATTTGAGACTTGATTAAAACTACGAAACACAATTCTGTGCATGGACGGAGAATCAATCGATATAATCGACACGGTATCATTGGTTATACACGCTTTGTTAGTGGAGGAAGGAGAGACTGAAATTGATGGCTGACCGATTACACATTTATTTTGGAAATGCAGTATTTTTGTCGAGTCATGGTCTACCTACACGTCCACCTCTTTTCCGTGATACTTGATATAGGTATGTGTAAAATACTAATAATGCCTGGATATCGATGGCGCATTCATGCTCGAGAAAATAATGAGTCGGAAAATGAAGGGTTATATTCTCACTGGGACGAGGATAAGATTTGATGAGTCAAAAGAGCGAGAGAGATGGATGATCAAATCCAGGTGGACTTTTGGATGGACCCTTGTGAGCTATTAATGGGCAGGACAGTGTCCCGTCCCGTCCATCATTGTGTCGGAAAGAAAACCATTAAAAAACTTGGTGGTTGGTTGGTGTGTGGCAAGTATTCGAGGATTCGTTCAAAGAGAGACTCTCTGACTTGGAGATAATAAATGTTGAAAAGGCAACAAAATGGAATGAAAATGAAGGAAGGACAAGGATTTTCAGTATTTAAGAATCTATAAATTCTTCACTTTAAGATTGTTGAGCGAGGACGTGTGTGAGATTCTCACTGAATGAAGGTTTTAAGATCGTCTCATTTTGCCTCATTTATTAAGATTAGCATTTATTTGTATGGATGTTTCTTAATTCATGGAAAATACGTACATTGCAATAAATTAATAAAGATTAACAATTTCTTACACTTTGACAAACTCGGAATTCCAAATTGTTTATGGTCACTCCAATTTAGTTCACTGTTTCACTGGACACTATTTTTTTTTTACTTTTTTTCCCACAATTACGAATTTTCACAGAATCAAACTTAAAACCAGAAATGTTACACTTGTTGCGATTTATCAGTCCATTTATCCGCGGAGGCCAATGTTCCGGAGAGAAGGAGGATGTAAATGTGTTAAATGGAAAATAAATACGAGTCGGTCTGTCTCACTCTTCTTTTTTACGAGTGCTTTCCCCTCCTCGCCAAAAAATTGTCGGTTCGTTCGTTCCACCAAAAAATTGTCGGTTCGTTCGTTCCACCAAAAAATTGTCGGTTCGTTCGTTCCACCAAAAACCGATTTAACCATGAAACACCAACCAACTCACTCACTCAGCCAGACATGGACGCATTTATTAGCACGAGAGTCAAAGTAGCAATCTCTGATGATGAGAGATGAGCAAATATGTGCGCACGGGATGGACAAGAAAGAATGGCGAAGAATGCATGCAAACTGGCCAAGCTTCTTGGCGAGAGTGACTCCTTTCCAGGCCTGGAAAGGATTTTTGTTCTTTCTTTTAACGAGAAACAACACGACAGGAACGACCAGGAAGGAAAAGCTGACTGGTGGATTGGATTGGATCCGTACAGTAATATTTCTCATGTGTTGAATGAGAAGCATGTTCATATGTATTTGTATACGGAGAGTTGTTGTCCAGTGGTACTTTGGTACTTGATACTTTTTCATGAGATGTAATACGTGGGTAATTTTACAATGCCAGGAGCTAGTTCACTATCCAGTCTAGTCTTGAGTAGATATTGTATTGTATTGCAGCAAATATGAGAAAAAGTATTGATGAGATGAGACGAGAAGAAGTACTGAATTTGTGACCATCTTTATAAATAGGATGGAATAGATCATGTAACATGTTCATCAATATTTTAAGAAAAAGGGGAGCGTCAGATTTGTCATTTTTCGAAGAATTCCGATAATTAAAATATGTAAATAAATTGACATCATTGTGGGTACATACCTACATAAGCAGATATAAATTATCCCTCTTTTGTCATTTGTGGTTACGAATACATTCTTATTCTCCAATTGTATACGGCGAATGTTTGCGTAATTGATTGATGAATGATCTAATTGCTTAAAGTGAAATTGAGTGACCCATCTTCAAAAACATATTACATAATTTCTTTTTTATAAGGAAAATCTTACGTAATCGCCTCAAAAAGCCTGCACAGACAGAGTTTATATATGTAGGTGAAACAGTACCGTACCAACCGTGGTATATGGTGGTACGAAATACCAGGCCCGGGGCCTGCAAGGGCCCGGGCCAGGTCGCTACCTTTACACTAGATATAATGGACGTTTTTGAGTATTGAAGATTTTACAAAAAAATATTCCACGCAAATAAATTTGCTTACATCTAACACTAAACTGCTAGATCTTATTTGTTGTTCATGTTCAATTATTTTTGTATGAATTTCATTGGCTTCCACTTTTGTATGAATTTAGAGCTAACGTATCTACAATTTTTAATTCTAATATTTGGCTTTCGAATTTTAATTAAATGTTAAATCATGATTTTAGCTGAAACTTCATTCAGAAATTAAGCTAAAAAAGAAATTAGGTTCAAGAAAACCTAAAAGTATGGGTCGACTTATTTCTGAGCTTGAGCAATTTAAAACTTGTGACTTGTAGGGTAAAAATCGGAGAGGATCACTTCATGGCTACCAATTTTTAGTTACAATTTCGACATATGCAATGCTACACATTATACTTATTTTGTGAGATTGTGGGGAATTCTGTGTATGAAAAGAGTTACTATCTACATTATTACCTAATTTCTTGAAACCGAAAACATGCGAACTTTGCAAAAATTCAACGTGAATAAAGCAAAGATGCTTTTTGGCAACTCAAATGTTCCTTGATAAGGGGCAAATTTAACTTAACCCAGGGACAAACTTAGGTAAATATGAACTTAGGACCCTTAACTTACAATACGATGGCGCCAGCGGTCTCACTCCGATTTTAACAAAACCACGACAAGTATGGAGCCTTTGACAAATAATAGAAAACGTGTTTCAGGACTTTTCATAATGCTCAGTTTAAACAAAATTATAAGTTTTGTATTGTATTGCTTTATTTCACCACTCTTTCGGGCCAAGCGGCCCATAGAGTACGACAAGAAAATTTTACATCATTTAACAGTAAAACGGTTACATCAAACTTCAATTTTTCGAAAACAACAGATATTACGAACTTGGATTCATGGAAATGACTAACCAATTCGACAGGTTTTAGCATTCTGTTCAAGTTACATAGCAAGATGATTACCAGTACAGTTTACATGACAAGTTTCATACAGTAAACGAAATTATAAAGGAATCCGTGAGAGAGAATTTCCATTTTGACCGTGACATTTTCTCGCGAGGGAGAAAATACAGATTCTGGCTTACGAATTCTATCATAATTTCGTTTTAAAATGCGTGGGCATGAACTGGTTTCCTCGGATTTTGACGGGACCAATCTTAAATTGCTCACTAGAGGTGAGCTGGATATCCATTTTTTGGATAATGCATGGCCCGATCCAATCCAACTGGATTTGGATGGATTGGATCCGAAAAATTTTGGGCCAAATGGATTTGGATGAATTGGATAAATTTCGTCACCATAAAGAATATCAGGAAGTGTTCTTTTTAACACTCCGATCTCATCCTAACACTAAATGGCCCATACTTTTGTTGCATGGCACACACTGTGACACATATACAGTCCAATCAGATTTATCCCGAACACTAACCATGAGTTTATATATATATTATTCTTTGGATAATCCATGCCCTGATCCGATCAAACTGGATTTGGATGGATTGGATCTGAAATTTTTTGGGCCAAATGGATTTGGATAGATTGGATCTGAAATTTTTTGGGCCAAATGGATTTGGATGGATTGGATCCGAAATTTTTTGGGTGAAATGGATTTGGACGGATTGGATCTCAAAAAATGGCGATCCAGCTCACCTCTATTGCCCACACAAGGAAATAAGCTGACTTCATTTTCAGCCAAATTTGGATTTTTCAAAGTGATGAAACTTTTTAAATTTTGACCCTATTTAAAAAATGAAATAACATTTTTGCACAGAATTATATTGAGTTCAAAAAAATTCTACATTTAAAAAACTTTGAGTTTTTCGGATTTTCTGGTCTGGAGCATATTTTCAAAATCCCGAAATTGTATACAAATTTTGAACGTTAAAAGTTTTTGGAAAGACAGTTTTTGTAAATTTATGGAAGTAATTTTGAGCAACTACGTTCTTTCACTTTTAAAATAGCGTTAAAAATTCAAGCTTAACAACTTTGAAAAATCCTGAATGAGCTGAAAATGTATTGAAAAATTCTGTCACACCCGAAAACACGAACATTCAGGAAAACGAAAATTACGGGTCGGGTTGTTTCAATGTGTGAGTAATTTAAAGGTGGTCGCGTCAAAATCCGAGGAAACCAGTTTATGCCCACGCATTTTAAAACGAAATTATTTATGATGGAATTCGTAAGCCAGAATCTGTATTTTTCTCCCTCGCGAGAAAATGTCACGGTCAAAATGGAAATTGTCTCTTACGGATCCCTTTATAATTTCGTTTAAACTGAGCATTATGAAAAATCCTGAAACACGTTTTCTATTAAGTACTTGTCTGAAGTTCCATAATTATCGTGGTTTTGTTAAAATCGGAGTTAGACCGCTGGCGTCATCGAATTGATAGTCTGACTGCTTCAGGCCCAAATGCTGACAATTATTTATTTTTTATTCTTACCGCTTGGTACAATTCTAAAAGTATTTTCAGCTAAACCGTTGGCTTTTCACCATACTGTATGTTTTTGAATATGTACCTGAATTCAAGAAATAATACAATAAGTGTTCTAAGAACTAAAAGGAATTGAGTTTTGGGACCTGCATCTTCGCCAATTCCAAATGAGTCTGGCACTTTTTCAAATTTTTAAAATGGATAGAAAAGTATTTAATCGCAAAGGGTTTGGGAAGCGTTGGGAAGTAGCGAAAAGTATGTCATATTCGAATATTTGTGCAACTTAGGTTCATGTAATTGATTTTTCTCCGTCCCGCCGATGTTTTCAAAAATATGGCTGAGTTAAGAGCGCAAGTAAATGTCACCATTTTCCCATGAAAAATAATGTGCTCTGAATACTCGTAGAATATTATCTGCTTCGTTCCATAATGCCCTAGTATTCTGGAGCGAAAGCGATAACATAGTATCGAAAATATTGAACTTATGAAAGGGCCCGGCACTTAAGCTCATACCAGGCCTGACAATTTCGCGGTACGGCTCTGAGGTGAAAGCTAGCAATTTTTAAATAAATATGTTCCCCATAAACTTTCACGCTTAGAAAAATGGTTAAGTTTTGTGCATATGTTAAAACTTTGCCTTTCTTAAAAAACTTGTAATTTAATCCATAAGTATTTTCCTACAAAAAAAGTCGGAAGTGCTTGCCAAAAAAATTCTGCACATTTGTTATTCCTCTATTCATCAGGAATAATCGTTATGAATTTTTCATCCCAACTTTTCCACAGCTCCAGTTTATTACCCAACACTTTTAACACGAACCAACAAGTGCAGTTTTACACATTTATGCGGGCAGACATGTGCATCGGATTATGTAAGGATTCATACAAAGATACGTTACGGAACCAAACTTGAAAGCGATTGGATTTTTGGGTTGAGACGTTAGAAAATAAAGCCGTCTCATCTCATCGCATCGCCCGTATCGTCGTGGGATTGAATAGAAATGGTTGTTTAAAAGTGCAACGCCTTCTCCTCGTCATTAAAATGATGCATGACATTGGGTGAAGATTCCTTGATGAGGTTCCGGATTAGAGCGATGACGCTCCACAAACCAATGTTAGCATTATTATTCGGTCGCAAATTGAAATATGTTACTGGGCATGTTCTTTATTACCCCACTTGGGAGGTTGGCTTGGCTTGTTTACCATGTTACAATTTTTATGTGCAGTAAGCAAAGTAATAACGGAGGAGAGAGAGTTAAATACATGCATAAAATCGAAATGTCTTAAGGTTCAAAATCCCTGCCCTTCATTATCCTGGGTGTAGTAATTTGCATTTAATAAACTTGGCCATAATCTGGATATGTAGATATCTACTTGTACAACATTTAAAGTTTGCTGAGGAGGTGTCCCAACGTATGCTCTCAGGTTCTGGCCAAATTAGTGTGATTCAATCACAAAAATTAGTATCAAATTTGCAAAGGGTACTATCAATCCGAAGTTTTGGCAGAGATATTTGCATCCGAAGAGGAGAAAACACGCCCTTAATTTTACACTTTCAAAATTAACTGCAAAATTCGTTCAGTGAATTTTGAAAGTGTAAAATTTTCCAGGACGCGGTTTCTCCTCCTTTGATTCAAATATCTATGCAAAACCTGAATATTAGGAGATCGTGTATTTCGCAAATTTCATATTAACTAAATTTGTGATCGGTTGACTCTAATTTTGTCAAAATCTGAGAGCATACGCTGGTAGACCTCCATCATGAGTGCACTAACTAGCCATCCCCTGGCGAACAAAATGCGTCCACATTTTCCTAACTAATGTGATTATAAACCTCTCTCGAGTCATCTATTAATACCCAGAATCGCATTAATACGTAACATTAGTGTTTTTACAGCGAGGAGAGCATATGGATCAGTGGAAAAAGTGAGCGGACATTAAATCACTTCCTTCCTCCGTCCTTAAATGGACCTCTTTTCTTTCTCACTTAGCCAAATAACTCTCCAGAGAGGACGTAACAAATTATTATTCCAATTTAGGAAATGGTTACGTAACAGGACACAAATCTTATGCGAGATTTTGGTCGTATTACAACTGGATCTGGAATTATTCTTCTTTATCAGGTCCTTGCACTTGGTATGATATACGCACATCGTAAATATCTACGTCGCACAATCGCAATTGTGCAAAGATTAACTTATGTACAAAAAATCTACATTTTCTGCAAAAGAATTAAATTATTTACATAAGCTGTTTCTTCTATTTTATACAATAAATAAGTAAAAAATGCTCGTCTCATTTGCTCAAAATATTTGCATGAGTTGCATTCCAAAAAATCCGTGTAGCCAAACCACGTGCACGGAATTGAATAAGATGTAGACTGTAATTTCTCTCTTTCTGCTGCTCAACCTGTTGTAAATCTGTCGAGATTCTTTTACGACTTTCTTCTTCTTTTACCATCTTCTTTTCAGTCGCATATTCAATTTGCCACTAACTGACTGCACCACGAAAATTATGCATTCCTCACTCGTGAATGAGTTCATATTCGAGTGAGACTTTCCTCCTCCAGTCCAACAACAACAATTGCACCACATCACGCACTCGGCTGTCAACGAGGATACAAGTTGTGGTCGCAGTTGAAGGTTTAAAATGGAATCTTGTTTAATTTACTGACTATTGAGATGCGAATTCGTCATAAAAATGCCGAGAATTTTACGGGGCAAAGAAGGTTATGAGATGCGTCTGGAATGTGTCATCTGTAAAAAGAAATAATAACACATTTCTCTTTGCACTTTTTTACATAAACTGCACGCGGAATAGAATGAAATTAGGAGGGTAAAACTGTCAAGAATCTACATAGTGGCAAATGTGTAAGTAAGCAAAGTCTGGGAAAATACATAAATTTTTTTTTGTCCATAATAATTTCATGATTGCTCACTTTATTCGTTCGTTAGTCAAGGAAGGATTGCAAACCGAAATGTCGTTAAAAAGTGTATCTTCTTATTCTCACTTGTCCTGAGATGAAATTTTATCGCATTTTTTTTATTTCACCAGCAAACATGAAATTATAAGTAGCCATATAATTAATTTAGATTCCAGTTCCGATGCTCATGTCGTCGTTGAGGATGTCACTTCTTATTACGGAAATGTCATCCATCTCTTCCATGCATCATAAAAACTTTTGGCCAACTTGGTAAACAAATGGCAAACGTGACAAAACAGTGTGCAAAAAGTAAATGTGCAAAATTTTATGGAGCATAAAACACAGCGGGAAACCTTTATGTATGTTGGTTGAAATTTTTAATTAAAAATTGACCAAGTTTTAAAGAACAATTAGTCTCCCCGTCCGGGAAAGGTTGTGAGTTTCTTGGGTGGTTTGGTTTCTGGTTTGGTTTCGTGCAGCATAAATCAATCTGTCACAACATATCTGTAGCGAGTAACGCGTTAAAATAAAAATAGAGAGCCAACCACAAATGCCTCCCGAATTAAACTGAAATGCATTTCATGACGTATTTCGTCTGCATCTGCATAATTTTTGCGTCCCAAACCAAACCACAGAAAAAAGCAAGCTTGTGTTAAATCTAAACTAAAAGAAATACATAAAATCAATGCGATATTGCGATGAATGCATCGGTTCATTCTATTCTGAATTGTTTTATTCAGTTGGTGAGATGAGATTTTACAGGAAAGACGGACATAAAAGAGCACCATTTTTACGTACAGATTGGCAACGCATTAGTGCTATTTCTTTATGTATTTGTCCCGACTTGTATAGTCTACTGCAATGCAATTCATTTACCTAACTGTCTAATTTTTTTGGACGGTAGTCAAAAAGTCAAGAAACTATTCGAAAAAATATGTAGGTAGATAAGTCTGGGTGTTACGTAACGAGAAATTTTACGACGGTGTAAATATAAATAATCCTCAAATTCACGAAGACGACAACGACTCTGAGATAACGATCCCGAGCATCCCTCTTCGAGTTGCATTATTGTCCTTGACCTTCATGTAAATACACAAAAAAGCATGTTCATTTCACTGCATTATGATCTGAAATTCTGGGTGTGATATGTGTGTGGCCTGGCTTAGCCGGACATCCTGAAGGTAAAGTAATTCACGGGAGGATACTTGACTCTGATTCCAATTTTGATGAGACAGGATAATTACGTGGTTGAGGAGTTATGAGGCTTTTTGATCATCAGTTAGTTCACCAACAGAGAGGTGTACCTACATCTCGCGATTATCAGTATTATCATAATTTATCTCAGATTCCAGTTTACATAATAGATATGAAAATGTAAGAAAGGGAGAGTGAGTTTCAAGTAGTTTTGTACCTACATAATGCACCAACCGATGTGCATATGTACATACTACTGAAGACGCTATACATATGGCCACGTCTCCCACCCGTCAAGATTAGCACAGAAACTGGAGAGAAATATTGTGTAAAAGTGCGTAATAAAAGTCAGAAAGTCCAGGAGACATCGTCGTGATTACTTTCCCAATTAAAATTCGAAACATGTAGAAATTATCACATTCTTAAAGTCACCTCGAATTAGGGAGGAGGAAAACATTAAAACTTTTCTCACATCACTTGCAGCTCGGCATTTTATTCCTTCTTGTTACTTACTCACCTACCGACCTACCTGAGAAAATTATGAAACAAATTATCCAATTTGCAGTGATAGGAAGATCATCCCACCACTTTTTTATCTGTGTAATTCCAAAATCTGTGTAGAACGATGAAACTGAGAATTACTTGGATTGGATTGATTAACAAAGTCAAATCACGTCTTCGTGGTGTAATATTGGGCGATATTGGATATCGGATAGCGTAATAAATAGTCAGCATTGCGAGTAATAAACACAAATTTAAGTAAGATTACGTACTAAGATTTGATTAAATTTAGACTGGATTTCTTAATATGGATGCCTTTGTTTTAGGAAAGTTGGTCATACATAAGAAAGCCGATGGAATATGCAGTTTATTACATATGTACAATGTTCATGTTTAGTTTACAATCAGAATATGAGAATGCTTTTTTACATGCATGCTTTGCTAGGTTGAATGTTGACGTGAAAGTAATGTAAATGGATGCCATAACTCATCTTTTTTCGTCTCCGGTCATAAATAAATGCCCAAATAGACTGGGTGGATTTGGGCTTTGGGAGATTGTAAAAAGTTCGTTTATTACGTGTGTGGTATTTTATCGGATAAAATTAATCTCCGATGATATGCAAGATGAGAATATATAAAATTTTGTATTGTATTTGTTAGAATCCGATAAAATTTTAGCCCAGTTTAAAGCTATTTATGCCAAAAGTTTTCAGATCCATATAATCAAAGCCATGTAAACCAGATATTGTAAAAAATAAATTCAGAATTGTTTGTCTAGGTTAGAATTTTAGATTTTGAAAAAATTGTATTTGTCAATTTTTTGTCATCCTTGCCATTTTATTTAGTTTGATCAAAACTAAAATATATTTCCATAAATAACAAGAAACAATTTCAATTCTCGACAAAATGCCAAAAGCCAAGAAAAACCGTCTCGCTCAAACCCACAAATTGGCTTCTTTGTCGGATCACTTATCGAAAGCGACAAATTTCACGTCAGAAGAGGTTTGTCTGCGAAATCACGTCCAATTTATGCAAAATTGTAAATTTCTATACTCCACCCAATTCCAGGTCCGAATGTTGCTCCTCATTCATCAAAAAATGGAGGAAATTGGGCCCTTGGATAGAAACCGTTTTCGTGAAATTCTCAGCATTGTATTCGCCATTACAGACGACGTAATGTTGGACCTCGTGTTCCGCGCTTTTGACCACGATCAGGACGGATTTGTACGCTGTGATAAAATTTGCATAAACAATAATTTTTACCAGTTCATCATTCACTAATTTTCAGATCAACGATATCGAATGGGTTCGTGGCATGTCGACCATGTTGCGCGGAACGTTGGAACAGTTGACTGATTTTACGTACAACGTTTACGACATGAATGGCGACGGTTCACTTGCCCGAGAAGAATTGCACCACTGTTTGAAAGGCTGCATCTTGTCCGGATATGGGATCGATGACGATGAGATTGAAGACTGCGAGAGGGACATTGTGGAAATTGCGATGAAAAAGTAGGCCCAATTTGACCCTTCATAACCGATTTTACAGTAAGTTTCTTACTTCATCGTAAATATGTAGATTGGACACTGATCGCGACGGTCAAATCACGTACGAAGACTTTGTCCGCGCCGTTAAGAAGGATGCCCTCTTACTACAAGCGTGCGGCTGTTGTACGTAAATATTTTTAAAACTACGAATCTTATCAATACTAAGAAGATAACCCCAATTTCCCAATTTCTGAAGGTATCCCAAGTACCCGATGCGCCTCCGCCTTCCAATCCCTCATCACAGAACGGTACCACCTGCATTCCGCTCTCTATCCGAAAATGCCTTCCGCCAGGAAGGACAAACAGAGCCGGGTGTTTCCCGGAGTCAGTGCCAGCAGCCGAGGAAAACTTTCGAAACGGCCGCATTCGAGTCAAATGCTGCATTTGTCCAGCCTGAGTGACCGTGAAGGGTCCATGGCCATCGTTTCTACCACCAATTCGTCCCACGAGGACATTCCGGTCGGTCCTAGGGCGTCGAAAGCCGTCAATTCGTCGGACCAACACCTCCGACGGATGAGTCTTAGCATTGTCAAGTACATGCAGCTGGATTCCACCGGAAGGTCGTCGGGCGAGGCTAGTCAGAAGAAGTTGTCTGGCTCCCAGGGGGTGGTGGTCAACAGTATTGCGGCACATCTTGGACTTATTTCGGTTAAGCGGTGATAATGAAGGCGAAGGTGTAAATTTTGCAAAATTTGAAGAAATAAATGACTCAAATTATGCAGAATTTTTAATGCTTGGTCCTGACTTCTTTCATAAATGAGCATGATCGTATTTACCTCCACCTTTGTTTTGTCACTCTGTTAATCCTCACTCCCTTCTTGACAGGAGCATTACTTAACAGTTTGAACTGATGATGACTGAAAAAATGTAACTGTAAACTAGTCCGCATATTTAGGTCTTCTTAGGAAGTATGTACATATGTACATACGGCTTCCAGAGTTCCACATGCACGCCACGAATCCCAAAGATTAAAAGAGTTTGAAACATAATCCCTCACCCAACCAAATCCTATCCCATCTTCCGACCTTTTTCCAGAAGAAGAAAACGACAGACAACAAGTGCATCTTGCATCCAAGATGCGTAGAGGAAGCCAGAGTGAGAGAAATGAATCGAGGGAATTAACCAGTCCGGACAGGTGTGGGTTGGTTGGTAATAAGCACAAGCGAATGAATAGAATGCAACACAATCGATCAAAATCAGACCAAAAAGAAATTAAGCTACCCCTTCAGGGATGGCATCATCATCACAACGTAATAAATGTCAACATGCACAATGCCACGTAACAGTAAAGATGATGAAGGAGGATACATCTGGAAAAATGTATGTGAAGTTTTTTGTAAACTTACTTGAATCCACCATTTTTTAGCTTCTTGTTACCTTTTACTTGTCTACTTTTTTGATGATGACTAGTCAAGAAAGATGACAACAGCGTCATGTCACGTCATCAGCAGTGTCCAGTGACTGTCTCACCTCGTGCGCCCCACATTTCAAAGATTTAGATAATAATTCGTGTTTTCATTGTGGAGTGAAAAAAGTAGATAATTTGTGCCCATTAAGTGTCATCGGGTTTTCTGGGTGGGTTTTCATGAGTACCGTTCGTTTACACCAAAAACTTCGACCAGGACATTTTATTACACATTAAGTTGACTCCAATTCATAAAACATGCTTAATTTCAACTCATGAAAAGCGATTGTACATACATATTACGTAATCTAAACTTTGTGCAGGTACATATTTAAATTACGTTATGCAAATGTGATGCGGTCACTTTTTTTGCCCCTGACTGACAAAAATCAAGAGTGCATGAGCACACAATTGACAATGGACACGGATCAGAAAAAGAAGAAGAATATGCATGCACATCATTTAGAAATCTACTACTAAATATTTTTATTCGCTCATCTTTCTCCTCAGTCATGACACAATGCACAATGACGTTTGCTTGCCTTTTTTCATGTCTTTTTTCATGTATTATTATTTTTCTCCAAGTACAACAATGCACATGCAGCATTCAGTGGAAAAAGCGAGGTATATGAAAATCATGTTGGTTTTCTTAGCTCTCTTCTTCTCGGATTGGATAAAATGGTGTGATGGATGGAATTGTCCAGTCAAATTGACAAGATTGCTGGACGACAACAATGCAACGCTTTTCTAAGTCAGGAATCCACTCGAGCAACCCAAGCCAACCATAATAACTCATGCTTACGACGAAAATAAATAATGCAACTGACTCCAGGCAAGCAAAATGCCATTTATACTGGACTATAAATAAGTTTATAAAGTGGCCGCGGAAGCGTGGAAACAGAGGGACAATGTCCCCACGGGTATTCGAGGTCCTCATCATCTGCCCATGTTATATAAACCCATCCCTCCCCTATTCTATCATGTTAATGTCCCCCGATGTCCCGACGGCTTCCGCGGCCACTGAGTGAGTTTACATGCATTTTTTGTGGTACAAAAGACAGCTTCGCATATTATTTTGTGACAATGGCGATCCGACTATCCGTAGCTCGATATGAAGAACAATTAAGCAGAATGTCATTCCAAATCGTGGACAGATATATAAACACAGGGTCGAAAGTTGTTGGCTGGATGGGATTATAAATGCTGGAAAGGCCAAGCCCTTAAATTATTGCTACAGCTTTTTCATCCGAAATGAAATACAACATCTCCATAAATTCCTTCCGTCCTTGTATTTATTGTGTCCCATTATACCAAATTGTCCAACCAGCTCACGCTTTTCAACAATAACATGCCAATCACAAATCTGACCGGAGAATCAGCAACGTGCATAATTATTGGATAATTTATTAATGTCATCGTCAAGTCGTGTCGAGTGTCACTTATTTTCATTGATACGTCCCGTGGGAACGATCATCATGATCGGGTCGGCTTGAATTTATCACTATCAATTATTTTCAACTCATCATTGCACCGCAAACGACAAGTAAAAAATTAACGATGCGACTCTTTGCGATAAAAAATTCCAAACCACAGATCACCAAACAGCCCAAAAATCCGAGCAGTAGTCCGTAAAAGACGAATATTACGTCCGGTATCGTAATCACTGGGGCGAGGGTGTCCCCATCCCGATTGCATCGTGGGGTGTAAGTGTCCTCGTATTTAATTACGAAACGTGCCATCAGACCAGAATTGTACATCGTGATCATTCTGTTAAATCAATAACAAGTTAATAAATAGTGATTGTACTTAAAAAATGCACAAAATTCACTGTTTCCGTACTTCACGTTGAACGGTTCCTTAAAGTGTGACCCCTTTTTGACAAAGAGCCCGCTCTTGAAAGTTCCTCCGGTCACGGGAACTGTCGAAATCTTCAGACAAAGTTCGTCATCTCCGGTTTTAAACGTGTTTTTAATCGTTGTGAAAAATGTGTCTTTAAAAGTTATGAAAGAAACGGGTGCTCCGCCGGAGGTTGGATCACCATTTTTGAGGATGGCACCTCCGCCCTCTCCCGCGGAGGCGAGGGTCTTCTTTAATTGTTGTGACTTTATGTGGGCTTGCAATCGGCGAGAGGTAGGGTCAGGGTTAGCAGCAGATCCGTTGTTCGTACCCTGCGGAGTCTGGGGTGACCAAAAGTAAAAATATAACACTGACAAAGTGGGGAGCAAACCATATTCATCAACCCAGATTATTTTTTTACCATGTTAGTTTGAAAGAGCAACAACATTTAGTGTGACACTTACGCAGATGAGAAAAATTCAAAGTTTTTGACGCCTCAGGTTCGCGGAACTGCGCAACTGCCGCCCTAAAGCAAAAATTCCACTGGAAAATCGAGCATTTTCGCGAACTTGCGGCTTCCAAAACTTGCCGAATTTTTCGCATCTCCCGAAGTAAATGGTGTTTCTAAAGAGTTGCTCGTTCAAAATAACATTCTCAAAAAATAATCTGGGTTGAACATGGCTTGCGTCCCCATTCTGAGGAAATTTTACTAAATATCTGTAAATAAGTTGCACCTCAATCATATTCCTCGCCCTCTGATTATTCTCATCGACCACAATGTTAATCTGACTTTTGAGTAAATCCTCAATGTTTTTAATGGGTGGCGTCGTAATGGAAAAGATGGAGACTAACTGTGCTGAGTAGGACACGTATAAAATAAGTCCGAGAACTACCCCGGTCAGAATAGCGATCCGCAAGCAGGACAATTTTGGCGGAGAGTGAAATCCATGTTGGCAAATTGTGTGACAACTCCAAATTGCGACCGCCTCCGTGAGTGTGTGATCTTCTGGGGAAAGGGGACCAATCATTTTCTTCCCAAGTTTACAAATTATTTTGATCGAAGCAATTAAGATGAGGTAAATAACGAGCAAGCAAATCCACAAAGATGTGCTGAACGGTTCGAGGAAAATGTTGCGTCCCGTTTTTGACGAGGGCTGGACGAAGAAAGCGTATAGTCTGGAAATTGATAAGTAGATATCCAGTTCATGACTGATAAGTAAATATGTATTGATAACTACCCTAATCCATGGGTGGGTACAAGATAACCCAAATCTTGCGCCCGATTTGGAAGTATACTTGTCTTGGCGAGGGATAAGTCTGCCACGTCGTCAATTATTTGTCGTGCCATGCCGAACCATGATTTATTCGGGTATTGGGTCGCCCATCCTTTCGCCGTGATAACTTTTACGCTAAGATAACACACCAATTTGTCTTATCAAAATAAAATTTTCTAATTTTTAAGTTAATCAAAAACGTACTTAAATTCTAATGCATGCTGCAACCCGTGAAGAACTTCGACGCCAAATCCTTCCTTAAACCGTAGACGATTTTCCCCCGTTGGTTGGCGAACCGTTTCGAAAACGATTTCTCCTTGCGTCAAATTTCCTTCCTGGAAAATTAATTATTAATTTTACGATAAATAATTCCATAAATTATGCTCCAACTTACCGGTGCTGTCGCACGAACCGTGACCCCACTCAAATTCAAAGGTGTTCCATAATTCTGGTAGATGCACTCAAGCTCGGAACGTAACGATAAGGCACCCTGCTTGCAACTTATCAATGACAATATCTGATTATTCTTATGCGGCATCATCGTCGTCACAAAATTTGAAACAAACGTTAGAGTTAAAAGTGCCACGGTGCGAACACTTCTCATCCTCGCATCCTACTTATTTGGCCAAAGGGGGAAGATGACCGGGAATGAAATAACATTGTCCTTCAGGACAAAGACGCAGAATTGACACGTAAATATTGCGGGCGTATGAACTATTATGTAATTTTCGACATGTTGACTTTTACCAAGTGCATGCAGTACTGCAAGCAAAAGCAAAATGAGTGTAACCAAATTTTTTTGGGGCGTGTGGCATGGCAAGTGACTTTGCAAACAGAGGGGGAGAAAGAAAGAAAGGTGTACTTTCTCCTATACATAAATTGGATTTTCGATATGCCATCCGTTATTTGCGTGACATTAAATCAACATGAATTGGACTCACGAAGTGAATACGAGAGAAAGCAGGCAGTCACGGTTCGTCAAATATTCATCGCAAATATTAGATTTATTACCACGAACGAAATGACAAGCAATTTTGTGGTTTCGAGTATGTATTTACATTCCTGGTTTATAAAAAAGGTTTGGTTGTAAGAGTGGTCTCAATGAGAGGATCGGATATCATGTTCGATAACGATATAACGATCTGTCAATATTTTCGAGCAAATATTTGTATATCTTCAGATATTTTCGAAAATTAGTGTCTGGCTCAATTAAAAATCTAATTTGGTTGGAGTTGAATAACATATTTTTTTAGTTGTGATGTGACATTCAATTTTGTTATTTCATTCCGAAATATTGTTGAACCGAAGTAAAAGTGGTATTAATAGGATTGGATATTTTTAAACTGTGTAAAATTCTGAGCATCAAAAACTTAGAATTTCGAAGCATCCTACAATGAAATGAATGAATCTGCCATAATACAAATATATAAAATCAAAAAAATAATAATTTTGGCGTCAAGTCAAGTTACTTAAACAATTAAACATTTTTATTTTAATAACGATAAAAATACATTTAACAAAAATATTTTTAATTATTTAATGCATACATTTTTATATTTTTATAAAAAGTCGAACTTTTTCAAAATTCTATAAAAATATCACTCTAACAAACAACGAAAAAACAGAAACAATGAATAAGAAATAAATAAAACTATTCATGCATTTATGTATTTAATCAATTTCAACTTTTAAGAAAGTTAAAAAGTACAAAAATAAATACGATAACAATTTAACAGATAGACAAGTTTATCGTCATAAATCTCCCTCTCCTCAAGAAATTTATGACCTTTCAGCAACAATATGAAAGAGAAAGTTTTTTTCTTGCGGCAAATACCTGCAAATAAATATTAAACGAAGATGCGCAAATTTTTTGCCTTGTTAAAAAATAAAATTAAAATTGCATCTAATTTGCATACTACATACACACAATTGAATGAAACGATGATCTGGTCATCTTCCATTAGAAAAACAAGTTCCTTTCTTTGCGGATATTGCACGTTGAAAAAAAAAGTATGACTAACTTTTGATTTGACTGTAAATGTAGTAAACGTAGAGAGTGAAAGGATTATGCATTTTTTACTGTGTAAAAAATTAGCAAAAATAAAAAATAAACTGAAATTGAAATCTCAACAAAAATCGCATGACTAAAATTTTTTACAAGAAATACAATATATTGTTTGGCACTGTTTTACATTAAAAAATACAATAATGTATTAAATCTGGTCATGATTTTGAGCCTGAAAGTGAAAACATACGAGGGAACGAAGAAGAAGACCTGATCTTTTGATGATTCAGCCAAATTAAGTTGTCTGTGTGTATCTGTCATTAATAATTTGTGGTCCATCTCGTCGCCCTCCTTTGAAAGTAAAAGCTTAACCCCGCATTAGTGAAGGATTAGGTACAAGAATCTGTCTAATTTTCAATTTGTAGTCAAAAAGTCGATACCTTTAGAGCCGTCGTAGGAGGAGAGATATCAGGCTTAAGACGATATTAAGGATATCTTTGTTTCTGTTTTGGCAAGTCCGTTTCGTTTTAAGTTTGTCATGATTTTTGTTCATTTCATTTCACGACCAAGAAGATGATGAAAATCATGAAACCGGTTTTTACATCTCGGTAGGCAGTCAGTCACAAGTAAAAAGCGTAATTTAGGTAAAAGTAAGTGAGAAACTTAACTGCATTTGAGAGAGCATTAACACAAATGCTGCGTAAGTGCTGGTGTCCAACAAATGGGAAAATCTGGTGTGAATATATTTACTATGTCATCCTTAATGTCACTCTTTTGTCTGTGTCAGTCAGTCAGGGGATGAATTTAATTAATGGATATTAGAACAAGTAAGAATGTCCGTCTTGGCAGGTAAATAGTACGCCTTGTAAATATATTGGCACCCTGCTAGATGCAAAGTGTCACTTGGAATTGGCTGCGTTTTGTGTGACATCTTTCTTACTTTGTGTTTAGGATAAATTACATTATTTCTTCTTCTTATTATTATTATGATAAGCTCTCATACTCTGTCTGGTTCTCCTGGTATCCTATGTAAATCTGTGTCACCACATGTAAATATGGTGATTCGGGTCGGACATGTGTCCCATTCTGAAATTATGAATAAAATTTGTGGAAATTTGTTTGTGGGTCATTTTTTGTAAGTGATTTTGACCGTGATGGACTTACCTAAATATAAATTAAGTGCTTAAAAAGTCTTTCTGTCTCAACGTCTCTTATTGCTGTTCACTTTTTTGTTAACTTTTTTGGCCGGTGTGGCCTGTTCGACATTTTTCGCAGCGACGGCGTCTTCCTCGGTGACACTGGTGACGATTCTCTTGGCGACAAACTCATCCATGAATCCCTTCGCTGCCCGTTGAACTTTAGGATCCTTGATGAAACCTCGTAAATTATCCCACTCCGTTTCCAACCAGGTCTTCGTGGACGATGACCTCTTGTCCCAACCCCAACCTTCGTCCATTCCTCCGAAAAACTTGCCTACAAAAATTTTTCAAATTGGAAATTTGAAAATTTAATGACTTTATGTCATATGAAAGTGACCTGCGCTGAATGCGAAGATAAACAAGGGGATGATGATAAGCAGAGGAAGAAACAGGATCCAGAGACCAGAGTCCTTCAGCAAGTTCTTAAGTTCTCTTGGGAAGGAAGCAATCGCGCCGAATATATCGCCAATGCTGGGTTTCTTGATGTTGGTCTCGGGTTCGGAAGACCAGCCACCCCCACCACTGCTAGACTGTCCCCAGCCGGATTGCGCAGCTGGTGCGGCTCCCCAACCCCCAGCGTTCTTTCCCTGACCACCTTTTTCTCCTTGGTAGCCCAGAGCAAAGTTCCAGTCCCAGTCGATCCCTTTCTGGCCACCTTTGCCACCCCCGCTGCCCCCCTCTTGACCCCAACCACTGGAAACTTGTGGTTGTGCTTGACCCCATCCTTG
Source organism: Folsomia candida (assembly GCF_002217175.1). Lineage (NCBI taxonomy): Eukaryota > Metazoa > Arthropoda > Collembola > Entomobryomorpha > Isotomidae > Folsomia > Folsomia candida. The sequence continues at coordinate 183,979 of NW_019091200.1, read as the reverse complement.
CTGTTGTGGGGCGCCTTGTTGGGCTTGACCCCATCCTTGCGCTGCTGGAGCGGCTTGTTGTTGACCCCAACCGGACTGTTGTTGTGGGGCGGCTTGTTGCTGTCCCCAGCCTGGAAATAAATAAAGAATATATAAATATTTTTTTAAATTAAATTTTGTAAAATTCTGTAATTTTCAAAAATTCTCAAAAAAATTTCCATGAAATTCACACCTTGCGCTACTGGTGCTTGTTGTACCGGTGGTGCAGCCTGTGCCCATCCTTGTTGCTGTACTGGTGGTTCCGGAAGTGCGTAACTCGTCCCAACCACTAACACCGCAATGATTATTAAACACTTCATTTTTTAACGAACAAAACCACAAAATAAAATGGCAATTAAAAAAAAACTTTTTCCGTTTTATATGAAGCTGCCACTACCAAACTCAAACTGAGCCAGGGGACAATTGCGTGTCTGGTTTTGTCTCTCAGAAATTTGTATGATGGTCAATGTCACGTCGTTAGAAGATACTCGGTGAAGATGAACATACCAAAAAATGTGAAATCATACATATGTAGATACTCCCCAAAAAAAGCATCCTTGCAGTAAAACAATCCCCTTACAACGTAATGTGTTTACTACTTACAACAAAGATGCGATGAAGCCACGGAAGGAAGTAAAATTGCCATATTTCGCCCACGACGACGACGAAGCCACCACCACCACCACTTTTTAACACTACTGCCCCATCCCCAAGAGGGTTCAAATGTCAGCAGTCGTATCAATGTATCGTTGCACTTTAGAAGAAGAAGACGAATTAGTGAAGATTACAATGCAACCATGATGAGCAAGTGGTCACGCCGGTTTCATCTTCGTGAGTGAGTCTCGTCATCATCATCTTCACTGTCAGGGACACGACATGAAAATCGAATAGATAGTTTTTTTTGCAGTAAAAATTATGTACATACATCCGTTCAAAATTAATAGTTTTTTTGTTTACAAATATATATTGCGATTTTACCTAGTCAATGAAAATCAGGGGTATTCCCAATAAAATAATGCTATGATTCCGGGCATAGGTTATCGCGACCACCACTGAGATAATCTATGCCGACCAAAATGTCGACACTGTGCGCCCCCTTGTCACGATAAGTACCTCGTCGAAGGAGGAGGATCCGATTCGTATAATCGTAATCACTTGTTGAATTTGAATTTAAGGAAAATCTTGTAAAGTTAAATTTGAATTGGGTAATCATGAATGATCAGCATAAGTGAAAGTGATATTCGTGTATAGTCAATTTCAAATTCGTATAAGTATTCGATTTATTTATCTACAATGTTTTTGTTTCATTGCAACCTCTTCTGTTTAATTGCTCATATCATTAATTATTACCAGCAGGGTCATCATCATACATAATTTTTGCTACTTAATTACTCCATGTGGTATACGATGAGCATCTCATTTTCAACGTTGAGATGAAAATGACGCCTCGTCACAACAGAATAAATTCTGCTTCTGCCATGTTTTGGCATCGGAGACCTCATGCAGCTCATAATTTACTTGGGTTACAGGAAATTATCGAGAAAAGCTATGAATTTCTCAAATTTCTTTTTTAATTTGCATGTAATTTGCAAATAATGTTAGAAGAGTGAACCAACCCAGGTGCAGCAGAAGAAGAGGAATGTTTGTCTAGGTAAAAGGGCAATTAATCTGTGACACACGTAGTGAGGAGAAGGAACTCCACCCTGACGTCGTGTCAGGTTATGAGATGACCAAGCCACACCCACAAAGGATAAATATAAGTCTCTTCGCCACCTCGTAATGGTCGAAAATAATTGCAAATTAATTATTATTCGGAATCACAAAATCTTTAAGACAACATCAATTTATAGTTTTATATGCATTAAAATACTAATTGGAGTTAATACTCAGCTAAATATTTTTTAAATGTTAATTAAATTGTTGCTAACTATTAATAATCAATTTAAGATTACGCTGAATTAATTTCGGGTACCATTTTGCGTGAGCCAATTTTAATCGCGTGTCGAAAAATTGGACAGTTATCGACACTCGCTGGGGGCACGCATACGGAAAGAAAATCAGATCACAACCCACAGGCAATAAACAGAAAATTGGAAATCATGATCATTTTACTTTTATCAATAAACTTTAATTAAATACCAATTACCTTATAAAATACTGGTTCATATGCATGCAATACATAACTAGCGAGTTATAGTAAGCGAATTACGAACCAATTCAACTTTTTCTAGCTTGCTATTGCAGGATATTTAACGTGCACAGTGACATAACTAAATGCGAAAAGATTCAATTCAAGATTTACGATCTTGTTTGGCTGGTGCGTAAAGCGTAAGAATTTTTTAAATAAATTTATCTGGCTTAATTAGCCACAAAACTTGGACTACTTATATTTGATAAAAAGCTGTCAGTATTTTGACCTAATATCCGGCTCAAATTTTGATCTCCGTAATATTAATGAATAAGCACCCACTTCCTAAATTATTATTCATTATGTAATTTGTCTAAAAAGTGAAATTAATACTCACGTAAGTAACATAATACAAAAAATTATTTGGAAACTTATTGGCCCACACGAAAGAAAGGCGTCAATTTACATCATCACTTTGCAAAAATATCTACCATCGGAATAATTACTGTAATTGGTTGTCCGCAAATGGTTAAAGGTTATCTGGTAACAATCTTTTGCTAAAATCTGCAGACATTACGACTACAGTTTGACCATCTAAATGATTACTGAACTTATGTATCGACTCTCACTTTCACCTCGCAATAAACGACAATCATGTACCAATGCAATTCTTAAAACATTTTATAACATGCAGAATCATCTTCTTTCTTGTAGATAAACTTGACCGTGGAGATACAACTTGTGATTAAATTATTGTTAACATTGTTGTCAGCGATTCCATACAAGCAAGGAAGGATGCAAACAATTCAGCAATTCCACTATTCGCTGTGCAAGAACAGGACATGCGGCTCAAGTAAAAGGACCCATGTAAATCTAAACTTGTATTTTGAATCTGCAAATTTTCATTCCATTCAAAAAGTCAAGTTTGTCACAAAAATTGTGTGTGCAAGTCAAATAAATTTCATCCAAACACGTATTTTCTCGTCTCGTTCATAACTCTTTGTTGATTCGTATGTTGAATAATATTACAAAGTCGACAGTTTAAAAATAAAGTTAGATTCTAACCACATTTTCTGGTAAAAAAGTGGGTGTATAAAAAACTTTCATTTTATTGCTGTCCTGCCAAATGAGCAATAAAATATGAGAGTAATAAATCCTCTCATATTCCACTTATCATTTGGCAGTCACTTTTAGAAAGAGATGGAATTTTAATTTTTCTAATTGGTTTTATTACCGGATTCACAAATTAAATATTTTTAGGAGAGGAGCTTCACTACTTGTAAACAATTGCTTTGATTCCCTTTGGAGTAGCTGAAATTTTGCATGTATGGGCAAATTTATGCTGTAAAATAGTCTTCAGGGGGGTCTCAAAGATAGTCCTCACTGCTTTTGAAATTAAGTAAGATCCGAAGGAAATGACTGGTTTGGGCTACATCAGCCTGCATGTAATTTGGCAATAAGTTCTAAAATTGTATTTGTACAATGGTTTGTAAATTAGGTATGTATTTTAGTTGCTTTTCTTACAACACTGACTTGACTTGGCCTTTGTTGCAAAGTAGTACGAACATTTCAAAGGTTTAGAAAGATGAAAATTAAGGAACATATTGATGTTGATGGAACTCCTGCTTCAAAATTTTATGTTACAAATAGACATGTGTCAAAGCATACATTGCATGTCGAGTTATGGAAATTATGCAAAAATATTGTGTTGCACATATATACTTTTTTGGGTGAAATTCATTTTTTGGGTTCGTGACAATTTGTCCATTGTGTCATGATGACGATGACGATGAAATGCCGTGATCCGAAACACAAAATGGAAGCCTGCCTCATCCGTAGAATTTCATTTAGCGAAATTTATGAAGAATAACAAACATTAAGGAAAATGTAAAATCACAAATAAAATTGACGAGGTTACAATAGATAAAACTGATATTAATCAGATCACGCTCTTGGAAAATTACCAGAATTTACACTATCAGTCGTCAATTCTTGCTGGTCAGATTCGACAGGATGTTTGCGTCTACCAAATTTTCTCTCTTGCAAATTTTGCTGGTCATTCTGGTATTTTTTCGAATTAATTACATACGTGGTAGAAATCAGGAAATATTTACATATTTACAAATTATCACTATTTCTACAACAGTCCATTTCCATTACGAGGACGAATGGTGTGAAGCTTGGGAAGTTGGACTGCTCGGAGAACGATGGCCTCAAACCAGACTCTGACCTGCTCAACCTGATCGTGAGCAAATGTCAGCCGAAACAAGGCCAACCCGAAAAGATGATTGCGGCTGTAATTTAAATACGTTTGTTAAATTTGGTCACATAAGGAGACGGCTGACTAATAGAAATTCCACTTTGTAGTGTTTGATGAAGTGTTTGATGAAGCAGCAGAAGGCGGTTGATAAGAAAGGAAAGTTGAAGCACGACAAGGCCCTCGGCGTCGTCGAAATCTTTCCTGAAAAGTTCAAGACCAACATCACGGCCAAATTCGAACAGTGCTGCACCGACAACAATGATAAGCTCAAAAAAGAGCCCAACGGCTGCGAATCCTGGCTTCCATTTTCGGAATGCTTCTACGACTTTGCAAAATCGGTGAGAAAATCGGCTCACAAATCCTCGTTCCGGTAAATTACATACTTTCATTGCATGATATTTATTTTTGCAGCTTTGTCCGTCAGAGAAGGAGAGGAAGAGATTGGCCTCGACCACACCGTCCTCCGATACAACCACCCACTAATCAAACTTTTCCAATTTGTAGTTTTTATTGCAGAAATAAACTGTTATAATTTTGGTCTTATAAAATTGCAATTGGTGTTAAATTTGTAATCATTCGCATCCAAGTTCCAAATTGATCAACACAACTTAATAATTCTCCGAGGATCCTGACCCCCTCGCCTTAAACGTCACGAGTGTCCTGTTCTTTTCCGCGGAAGTCATTTCCGTCTGCTCTACATCCAATTCTGCCACGTAACAACATCTCGTGCGCAAAATGGGTGCTATAAATCCTACCACAAAATATGCAAATATTTATATAATTCTATCATGATGCATTATTTAAATATTAAAATAAGCATACTTTTCGAGCAGCGATACCGTTTATAAATCCATAACAAATTCTCTCTCTTTGCCGTAAAAATGAAGAAGATGGCGACTGCTTGGAGCAAATTGATGATATCGAGCAAGACAAAGTCCCAGTTTAGAAAACCACTCAAAACTTCAAAAATCCACGAAATTCCCATGCACAGGAACAATTTGCAGAACAGGATCCAACTGAATACATATCACAGAAATTTGAAACCTGTCGAGACTAATAATTAATTTAGCTAGTAAAACTCACGACTGTTTCTGTCCGCTCGTCGCCTGCGTCTTTTTCTTATACGTCCACAAGGTGAAGACCGTCCAAGAGAACATAATGAGGTTAAAGCCGAGCAGAAATGCCATCGGGATGTACAAATAGTATTTTTGAGAACAAGGGTGCAGTTGACATTTCGTTGTCCCATAGCCGGGCAGGAATCCATTGTGATTCTCGTGATATTCTTCTCTGGAAATTATTGGTAACATTTTTTTATCTTTCCAATTATTGCAATTAGATCATTGTAATACCCGAGAGTAAAGTGTAGAACGACAGAAATTCCCACGATGATACTGGGCACACCCACCGCAAAAACGAGGTAGCGAGCATAACGTTGTACACTTTTGCTATGTTCTTGAGATGGGGACAAAATTCTGGAATTTTGAAGTATTTAATTTTCATTACATTTTAATCGGTTAAAGTTTAATAATGTTTTCTTGAAGAAATATATTGCCTGAACGTCGTCCAAAAGTCGAAATTCATAATGCTCATCCAACAAAGGGCACAGAGGAAAGTAAAATGTCCCAAAATTGCTGAAAAATACATAGAATTAAATTAAACAGTCTACATTTACATACATCTTTGAAATAGTTCGTCAATTACCGACTAAAAGACAAGATCCGGTCCCCAGAACTACCCTCGTGGACGTCAAATGCGTAATGTGCACAGTGGCCAACGTTATGAAAAATACAAGCATCGAAACCACAAATGAGAAGACGGTCCATCCGTGAATGTTGTGTTTAGGCCAAATCACGAGATGCATGAGAATGGTCAGAACCAGAAAGATGATCCCCAGCAGTACGAAGGACGCTTTGATTATCGTGTTGGTCGTCTATTAAAAAATTTCAATTTTTTGTAGATTAATTTCCCTCTTAAAATTATAAACCTATTTAGAAGTTACATTTTCGTCCTCTTCTGTGACCCACGGGAGGAACGCGATCTGATCGATTTCACTCCCATCGTAAACTGCGTCATCCCCGACGATAAATCCGTCCACACAAAACTTGTTGTGAATTGGATATCTGTGAATAACCTCGCCACATTCGCTCCCGTCGCCATTTTCTGGTTCGAGAACGAGGATGATCATGGAACCATTGTCGAGCAGGCGGAATCTGATCATTGCACATTTTTAATTGAGTAAAAATTTCCAGATATGCATTCAGTCTCATATTTTTTATCACGCACGGTGAGGCATGAAACGGTTCCACCTCTTCTCCTCCTTCGCTAAAATTAACGGCTCGATAAGTGATGGGTATCAGGGTTCCGGCCACCTCAGTAAATTTGTAGTGGAGTGGTTTTCGATCTTTTGGAAGTAGTGGTTTAGCCTCCACTCCGGAAGGATCGTCACGAGAGGAATAAACTCGTGGCGTCCATTTCACTGGTCCGGACGGTACACAGGATTGAGTTAGTCCGTCTTCATCCAATTTCATAATTTCGGTCAATGGACAACATTTCGGGATGCAGAGGACTGGACCGGACGGGGAGCAGGACAAGTCGCAATGGGACAGGGTGACCGATTTGGTGTCAAATCTAAGGTACGTAAATTACTTTGTACCTTGAACTTTTGAATCTTGAGCTGGATTTTGAATGTGCTCACCTCGAGAAGCAGTACTGGTCCGTATCATAGTGGGCGTGGTTGATTGAGACCATGCCACCATCCAGGAATTGGACCATGTTCCCATTTTTTATCCTCTTCGTCACCGTGACTGAGGCGACTTTTCCCCCTGGACAAGTTTTCTCTAGACCGGGTTCTAAGTTGGCCAACCTACAAAATGATACGTGAGATAACACATGTCGTTAAATACTTATAAATGCATGCTAAACCTGAAAACGAGAGTGGCATTGTGTCCCTTTAATTTCAACCATGATGGAATTCTAAGCTCGTTTTGAGTAATTTTTGACCCTGGACATTTTCCGATGTTGACCAAAGAGAGATTATTTTCGTGCGAGGAGGATGACGTTGAGTTATCTGACGGTAAGTTTATTGAGTTATCTGAATCTGCTCCAATGACTACATGAAGACTTATCCACGATAAAACTGCTACCGTAATTAGTAGCATTTTAATTGCGTGTCTCAATAAGTCTTATATTGCACAAGGTCTGAATTACAGGACTAAACTGGAATGATGCTAATGTACATGACAAAAAAATTCATAAAGTTTATTAATTTAGCGAGGGTTGTGACTTGTGAAAACGCCACTGCCACCACCACCACAGTAAATAATTTCCTTGTTTGTTTCCGCCTGGTGAGGTTTTGCTAATATTTACAGCTATATTTCCCCAAAGTTCCCAATGTCTAACTGAAATCACTTAACGAAACAGGAACAAGGTCGTATGCAAAATATTCAATATTTTTTGTATCCGTTATCCGTGTCATGGTACAAGTTCGTTACGTGGTCAATAAACTTTATAGTAATAAGTTGTGTACTCGTTAAGCATATGTAAATCAATTTACAGAAATTTGCCTGGCAGAAGCATCAAAATAAATAAAATGCATGCGAACCACAATTTTGAAAATGTATCCAAAAATTACTTCATGGAAGGAGACGAGCTACCAAATTTTTATCAGGAAGGAACATTCCATGAAATGTTCACCAACTAACTAATTTTTCATAACGATCATGAAATTGAAAGTGTCGTTCTCGCTGAAAGAAGTAAAGTTGATCCCATTGCTTCTCACTTTTATTGTTATCTTATCAAACATTCACTTATCCAGATGTGACCACTGTTGTTAATATATTTCACATTGGGTGGTTGAAGACGAATCTAACGGTGATGATGCACCATCCACAACGACGACCACAATTCTTGAAGGGATTCAAACTTTTCAAGTGCAAAGGGCTCACATTTTCGCCAAAAAGAATTTTACACTTTTCAATATAAAATTAAGACACTCATCAGATGACTTCACTTCTCTGTAATAAAGTCTTAACAAAAAAGCTCAAAAGATATGACATTTTTCAAAGTCTTGTATATAAAACAAAAAACTTTTAGAATTTTCATAGTTTTGTCAAGCTTTTTAGCCGGAACAAAGTATTTTACCTTTTTCAATATGACTCTTAATATAATTATTAGATTTATGTGCCCCACTCCCAATCACAACAAAAAACTATTACATAAATATTTATCGAAATTTGGTCCATAAAACGTTTCATAATTTTTCAACAGCTACATTTTGTATAAAATCAACCTCAGAGAAAGATTTAACATATGTTCCCGTTTTAGAGTGGGATCAATTCCTTGATGATAAAATCACATCCAAAATCGTCTCGTATTTCGAAAATATTTGATGATAAGGTCAATTTTATTTCAGAATATGGATTCAACCCTGGGTTACACGTTATCTTCAATTTGACTCATTTTCCACTCAACAAAGACGACAATTCTTGGCAGGATGAGGTCAGACTGAATCCAAATTGTGATACAAAATCAGTTCCGTCCACATTCAACATGTATTTATAATGTAGTAAAACTAATGCTTAAATATTGTGGAGACTGGTTCCAACTTATCAATTGATAAGGTAATTATTAATAATTTACTCGATATTTCTATTTTCCGCTGATGAATCATTACACATTACATTTCTACTAAATACGAAATTCACCCACCTTGCAAAACGATTTATTACTAATTAGCGAATACCTAATTAGTTAACTCTAATTTTGATTACATCCATACACCAGCGTTCCATTCTTGTCTGTGAAGTAATACTCCTGTATGCAGTTCGGTCCTTTGTGCTCATCCACGCACACAAAGACGTCCGAATGTTTGCAGAATCTCCTCGGATTTATGTTCGACTCGTCATAACCGAATTTTTTCATGGAACTTTCCAAATTTTCGGCCGATTCTCTCAAACTTTCCCACGACATGTACATCGCGACCTGAACGAAGCCCATCTCCTCGTTCCAGGGGGCGGCCACCTTGTACTTTTTAGTCGCCGCGTCGAACAGGAGGTAGTAGGTGAACTGGTATCTCCGATGGTGCGAGGGACACGTGCGGGGGAAAAAGTAGGTCGATTTCCCATCAAACTTCGGCGGTGGGACATAAGTTCGGTTAATTTTTCCCCGAAACCTGTCCAACGCGTCCTGATTTACCTTTGGGGGAATTGGAAGGACTTCCGGATTTCCAGTCTTATTGCTGTACAACTTTGTACACTGGTCTTTAAATATGGTCTCTGTTTCGGCTTGACACGAAATTTCTTTCTCTGTGCAGACTGGATCAGGCTGGCAGGGAAATGTAACATTTTGTATTATTTTGTGACGATTTTAGACAAATTTGACGCCAACCTCTGCCGTGGGGTCGATCGGGATACGTGCCGCACACGCCTTAAATTCTGCCTCATACTGGGCAACTCTGGAGGCAAGTTTGACATCATTGGATTTGAATTTGTCCGCATAGTAGAAGAGGTTCCAGTAGCAGAGGGCACCGGCGCCACATTTTCCGTAGGAAACGGCGGATCGGCGAACTAGGAATTTGCATCGGCAGTAATCCTTGTTCAGGGCGTGGGCAGTGTGGCGAAGGAGGATAATGAAGGTCAAAGAGATGGCCAAGTAGCGAAATAGAAGGGTCATTTTGAATATAAAAACGCGTCAGTTCGCATAAAATATTTTGTGTGAAGGTTATCAAAATGTTATGCTTTGGGTTTGACGAAAGCGGAAAAGCGTCGTCCATTTGGTCATGATTACAACGTATAAATCACCATACCAATTATAAAATCAGCCAATATTTGCCTGCATAGATGTCGAAAAAGGGGGACGGAAAGGTTGAAGGTGGCGAAGATGTTGAGAGGAGGATGCAGGATGTCACTGGACCAATGTCGACAGCATTTCTGATTCAAAGGATTAGCTTGGCAGTTCATCGTGAGAATGCGGCATCAATTTTGGGAGTTGTCCCAGTCAGAGAAGGGGCTTGGTGAAATTATATTATATTTTAATGTGATAGGTCAATTTACAAAAGTATTGGACGGGACTGAATGATGATTTTGGATGCCTATCCGAATTAGAGGTTCTCCCAACCCATCAAAATCGGGTTTTTCCTCAGCTCCCACAGAAAAATAAGTGTATTTTATATTTTATCAATGCGTTTGTGTTAATAAACCACATTTACTAGATGTGTAAATCAAAACCAATGTTTATGAAACATTGTTTGTGTTTAAATATTTTTTCACAAATGTATAAAAAATCAACCAAGGATAAGCAGCTAACATGACGACACAGAATATAGATTCCAGCTACTTAAGTAAGGGAATCTCTTCATCCATGACATGACGAAGGTTAAATTCTGGACTTAAGAATTAGTGATGCAGGCTCAAAACACTTTACATAAACCGTGCCCAACATACTCATCCATTACTATTTTCCTATTTTGTAAATAATTCTCGTCCACTGACAATCTTCTCAAATTGCTCAACAAATAAATTGCGAATGGCTACTTGCCAAATATTTCTTGCACTGGTTTATCCCAAACTGCGGAATGCTTAAAGTGACGCAGATGAAAAGGCGGAGAAGTCGTTGCATAATAACCTCGACACAGATTTGGTTTATGTAAAAGCACCCTTGCGAATTGGTCAAACCATTTCCTCCTCTTCGTCGGCTCTTATCATCGCTCTGTTATTTTGTTGTTTTATCAAACTCTGTCCTACCCCTTTGCTCGCTCGAATAAAGGATCAGCTGCCTAATCGAGTGGACCAAATTCCATTAAATTTCTCGCATAATCAAGCAAACCAGGGATGAAGGAAGAAGAACACGAAGCGTTTGGGACTCAGCAGAATCATTATAAACTGGGCCTAGTTATCAACTATTCAAATTTTACAAGTCACTATTAATAAACTAAACTTGTAGTAGTTCACTAATTAATAGTTAATTGTCCATGGTCTCAAATCAAACTGGGTTATCGACTCCGTTCCACAATTTCATTCATGTAAAATCAACGGAAAGACAATACTTATCTGTATACATAAGCGCCACGTGAGAATTGTAAATATTTATTTAGGAAATATTTTTTGGAAAAATAAAATGCAAGAGTTTGAAGTCAAAACTATTTTTTCTATAAATGTGAGAATTGTTCAATTAATAACAGATTTCAAGTTGTTGGAGGATAGTAATTTAAAAAAAACAACTGCAGCGAGTTGTACTGTTTCATTTGCTGGGACTCTGAAATCGAGGATAGAGTTTTACAAGGGAACTGGCCATGGTGTACAGCTGCTCCTCCCATAATGGAGCACAATTACATTACCCGAACAGCCGAATTATTTTATTATTTCACATCACTCATTTTTATTTTGGCGTTCAAATTCTTCAATTTCGTAAGACTTGTACGCCAAAATCAAAATAATAGAAGTAGAAATCATACGAAATTGAATAATTTGAACGCCAAAGTAAAAATAAGTGATGTGAAATAATAAAATAATTCGGCTGTTCGGGTAGTGTAATCGTGCTCCATTATGGGAGGAGCAGCTGTACACCTTGGCCAGCTCCCTTGTAAAACTCTATCCTCGATTTCAGAGTCCCAGCAAATGAAACAGTACATGGGTCCAGAATACAAGATAATTACTCCTAGTAGGCTTTCGCACCTGATTTCTTCAGGTTTAGTCAGTATTGAATTTATTTGACGAAAATACAACTGACAAGCATTGGGTCTGGGTTTTGATCAGAAATACGACTTATTAAACAGAACCAAAAATTCAGTGGAAATAATTTAATTTTTAGCCCGAGTCAGGGCTTATGGAACCGTCATGTCCGTCCGTCTGTCTGTCTGTCTGTTTGTCTGTCCGGCACGATAGAGCCAAAACGGCTGAACCGATTGACTTGAAATTTTTACCATATGCATATTGGACAAAGTTAGGAAACGAGTTCGAAGATGGGCGAAATCGGTCCAGTGGTTGACCGGTGGGGGTCATCGGAGTGGGTGGGGTCTTATGCACCAAAATTTCAAAATTGTTGTAGAGAGCTGAAATTTGGTACAGAGGTTGCTAATGGCTCCTAATAGAAAAAAATAACTTCAGGTTGGAAAAATTTTCATCATGAGTGACCCTATGGGGTGACCCATACTGATTTTTAGAAATTGCTTTAAAAAGATGAAATCCGGCACAATGATACTTAATGACTGCTAATTAAAGAATATGAAGTTAAAAGTGAACAAAGTGCAACCAGACCAAAGTGACCAGAGTGCAATCAGTATGGGGTGACCCATACTGATTTTTAAAAATCGTTATATCGAGCTGAAATTTGATGTGGAGGCTGAATAGCACATACATACAGCTTAGAACTTCAGGTTGTTAAAGAAGCCACTGGTCATGGTGGTCAAGGCACATGATTTGTAACTAATTCAAAAATTTGGTACCAAATAATAGAAACTATCTAACAAACTTTTAACCATCCACAACACGGAAGTTGGTGATATTATGTCGGTCAGTTCGGAAAAGAATTTAGAAGCGGGCTCTGACTTATTGAGTCAGGGACTATGTCCTTGACTCGGGCTATATGGAGTCTGCACTGTAGGTTTTTTATTTTTCATTGGCACATAACCCAGATTGTGTGGAATTATAGACCCTTCGCGACACCTACGCAAGCTAGTAGGCTACTTTTTAAGACTAGTTCGACGGTTGCGTAATGATCGGTTATTAGCTAACGTTTTTTTGAACGGTATCGCCCGATATCCGTATCATCGAGTTTTATAAGCGCTCCAATTTTCCTCATCCTACGATGTCTACACATAATTTTAAAAAATAGGCAAATTTTAAGCTAACAATGCGATGGTGCAAAGTGTAACCGTCCGATTTGGTTGAAATTTCGAAAGTATGTAATCCATGTCAATACAACCAACGTTTCTTGAGGCAGTTTGTGCGATGGTCAGAATTTGCCAAAATATTTTAGGTCAAAGTTGAAGAACGGGCGATTTTTACCATGCGAATGAAGCAAACTCAACTTCCATTCTCTTCCCGTGCTAAAAATCACAAATTTTTCAACTTTAACCTAAAATATTTTGCCAAATTCTGACCATCGCACAAACTGCTTCAAGAAACGTTGGTTGTATTGACATGGACCACATAATTTCAAAATTTCAACCAAATCGGAGGGTTACACTTCACATCATCGCATTGTAAGTCGTATAAATACATGTATTTTATCCCAACAATTTTGCCATTCACCCATCGGATTCGAAAACCCACTAGCATCCAAGCCAAGCACTAGTCGGGAACCTAAAGTCAAACCCATTTTTTGTATAAGAAATATAAATAAACTAAATAATAAGATAGGGAAATATGCAGCATGATAAATTTATATAAAATTTCACGAAAAGAAGTAACGGTTTGTATACGCATAATTTCTCAATCCACACCAAACCAAATAAGTATTATTGAGGGTATTCATTATTTCTTCGTATCCTTAGTATTCTTCGTATCGTAAATAACTTACGACGCTTACGAGATTTTGTAAGCGTCGTAAGATTTTCTCATCGAAAATGGTGTTACTACGCTTACGATTTTTACGAAAGCTGACCCCTTGTTTTATCTTCGTAAACTATTTTACGATACTACGGATACGAAGAAATAACGAATACCCTCATTATCATCATGGTTATTCTTCCTACAAAAATAAAGAACCTACCAATTTATTCAGTTTACAAAAACGCATCTTCTCCTTTCGTAAAGAACTGCATGTACGAATTCTTATGAAACTTGAAGCAATATAATAATGTAAAACAAGAAGTGGGTTAGTTGGGTGGCGAATTGGGTATAAAGTTTCATGGTCACTTTCACTTTTTTTTCTTACTCTCGCCATCCTACATGCCGACAACTTGTTTACCTTTTCCCCACCAAACCCATCCAATCTTACGAAATGGACTAGTAAAAGTTATATAACGCAGAGACGAAAAACGCAAAAAATTATTATTTATATAATACTAAAATTCCACCAGAAATTCCATAATCATCACTTTTTAGCTGGAATTTTTCGCAGCTAGATTTTGCGACATTCGTCTGCAAAAAATATGCACATTTACTTCCGACTTTTGCCAAAAATTCGCTATATGCACAATTTACTACGTATATGTACAAACTACATACAAACAAATCCTAAAAGAAACAAAGTGCATTCAACAAATAGCTACCCAGATAAAGCAAACTTTTCCCCTTTTTCCTAGCTTTCAGCCTAATTCCAAAATCCAGAATTCACAGCCAAAGTGAAAGTGAAAGTGGACTAAAAAAAATAAACCAAACAAACCACGAAGCCAAACTTTTTTCGAATTCACAGCAAATACTGGGCATAAATCAAGCCGAGGGGTTGGACTGACTGGACTGGACTCGACTTTCACCACAGTAAAAGAAAACAGTATAACTGTTGCCTTTTATACACGAATTGGGCAATGTGCAGAGTTGGGCAAGAGGAGAGAATATACAAACAAATAGAGAAAGTCCAGTCCAGTCCAACCAGTAAATCCGACCCAATTTAACTTTCTCCCAAACTAAGTAGTACAGTGCATATTCCTACTTTACTTTACCGGATTATTGGACACTTTGTCCGACCAAAATGGCAAAATAATTCCTAAACCAGGGCACAAAACTAACCAAAATCTCTGCCTGCCTGAGTAAATGTAACCTTTTTGCCGTGCACATTAAGCCGTCACTGTGTCACCTTCTCCTCACCGAATTAGATTAAATACGTATGTACGAAGCCTGCTTTACGTACGTACAGAGACGAGTGAATAAGCCCGTCGGTTGACTTGAGGAGATAAAAACGAATCAAGAATTACGACAGCCTCGTCCAAATGGCAGTTCACTTTGACTTACTTTGCTTTCACTCCAAACGTTGGACGAGTACCTGTCAACTACTGCTTAATAATTCGCTCTCGGCGACCAAGTAACCGACCAGATGGCAGATTAGGCAAAGAAATAAACACTCCCTCGACATATGAACGCATTAATAAAATTATCATAGTTGACTTAACCTCCGCAAAAAAATGCGTGATGCAATCAGCACAATTTGCATACAAAAAACATAAACTATATGGGGTACAAAAAAAGTCTTAAAATATTCCTCTCCTTGTAAGAAACCACATTTCATTTTGCTCAAAATATAAAGTAGACTATTGTCTTTCAAAAAATTCTAATTTCAGAATTTTATACACATGACAAAAAAAATCACCACTAATCTTCCCACCAAACCACTCGTGACATTCCGCAGCACCACTAAATAAATTCATCATGATTTATTCCTCGCTTTGTTTTGCCTTCAAAAGCTGCCAGTAAAAATAAATACTGATGTACTGACTGCTTCTTTATATGCGACACACTCCTCACCCAGGGATCGCTTCATTCATACTCCATATTTCTGAAAAAAAATCTGTCACAATATTTCTTCCGTCCTTTCTTTCTCCTCCTCCTACTCCTCTCTTATTATTCATTGTAACGAAATTTCCTGGAAATTACACACCACCACGCAAAATATGTATTCAAATCATTCATGTGCAGAAAATGCGCAAAAATCATGATTTATACATTCTTGAATAATATTTTATTACATAATATATTATAATATATTCGGGAAAGATTTGATTTTTATCGCAGCTTATGGAGAAAATCCGAGACAAAATCACACATGACTAAAGAGTAGAGAGAGAGAGAAAGTCAAATATGTACGTATTTATCTTACTTATTTTACAAGTTTACAAGTTCATGTACACAGAATAATCCATTATTCAATAAGTAAATTACTTAGAAATAATTTTAAAACTACGCACAAAATTTTCTATACTTTTTACATATTTTTATGTACAAGTTTTTATTACACATAGATATTTCTTCCTATTGTTATTTATCTTTACAATAAAGTAGGACATAGAACGACTTAAAAACTGGGTTAAACTAAGAAATATAGTATTTTCCTGTACGTATGTAAATTATTTATCAAGCTAGCGAACATATTACCCGAGCTCAGTTTCTCTTCCCGAGAAGAAATATATGAAATTTCTCATCAGGGAATTCTACCAGAATAAATGGTACAGATAAGTGTCGTGTAGTGATACATGTAAATCATGACATTCAATATTTTATATCAAAATTATAAAGTACAAGATACATACATTTGTATTCGTACATATGAGATCTCTCACAGACAGAAACACATCCACTTCCTCGAGGCCAATGGTACTTTCACTTTGTTCCTCAAAACCGCAGACACACACATCCCAACAAAATCCCCTCTGCCCCTCTCCTCGTGCCCAGAATGGAACAAAACCTCAAATACAATACAATACACAAGAGATCCATTATACTTTTGTGTTCTTGCAAATATCTGAATCTGAAGATCCATGATGTAATGCGACAAACACAAAATAACCCGACACGAACAAAATGTTTTACTCGGCTAAATTCCCATGTTTTTAGAGGAGGAAGGGTTTCGAGTTATGAAATATGTGGCAAAAATAAAATATGTTATGTGCACATGTATTTCAAGGAATAAATTTAAGCCAGATTTATGTACATTGCACATTTTACTATGGGGGTGGTGCTTATGGAAATAAATAATTAACAGGGCAGGACTGCAGAATGGGGATCACTTTGGGAAATTTGAGAATAAATATAGTTTTAAATTGGGAAAGATCGATGTTTTTAGTTGTGAAAGGTTTGTGTACAGTTCGTACACCGATTTTATTTAATTGAGCTTTATACTAAAGAAATTGTAAATGATCTACACATTCTACATTTTAAAATTCAAAATTTGCAATTTTTGTATTTCGTCATTTTAGTCCATATTTTAAAATTCAAAATATGTAATTTTTGTTTTTCGTCATTTTAGTATAACAAAATATTGAATTTAACGAGTTATAAAATATAGAAATTTCGAATTCATACAGTTTCCCAAATGTTTCCAGAAATATGTTTCTCTCTATCCCTAAAAACAAATTTTGCAAAAGGGGAATCTTATAAGAACACAAAATGCATATCCATAATACCAAAATTGATTTAAAAAAAACTAAACACAATTTCAATTACAAATAAAATGAATATATAACCAACCAAGCAAAAAATGTACTTCAATAATATTCAAACTAAATAAAATCTAAAAATCTTTGTTTATTACATGCAAAATGCGGTGTTAATTACAAACATAATTTATCTGCCGGAACACATTTCATCACCGTGAAACGAAACCCTCTCTCAAAAACCGAGTCACCTTTCTTCCTTCCAGTTCAGCCAATCCGATCTGACTCAATCGTTGCGTATATTTATAGCCTTGCGAATTACACCTCGAGTCAGTTGTAGGTAGTGAAGTGAAAGTGGATCATAACCATTAGCCTGGCAATAAAATAGTCATACATAAACCATTTCCCGTCTCCTCCCATTCGACATAAATCCTTTGGAAATGGCCCAAATTTTAAATCAAGTCGTCCGTATTGGGTGAAACACTTTGAATGGGATCTGTCGAATTGAGTGAAAGTTGGACAAGTTCAGAATCATTTCGTTTCATTCATTCAGCCGGAGAGGAAGTTGAAAGTAGTACGTGAAGAATCATCCGGAAACTCTTCAAGTAAACTGTGTCGCGATAAATAACTTTCAGACTTGAATGAATACTAACGACAAAATCAATAATTTTTACAGGAATTGGTTCACGCCTTAAAAAATAAATAAACATGACCCCCTAAAATAAATCATGTTTGATTAAAGTAAAAATAACAAACGATTACACAAAATTCACCCCGTTTTGCTCTGATCAGAAGAGAAGGTTTTGGTGAAAGTCGTCCAGTCTGAAATTGACAAATATATTTTAGATTAAACAATTTTTATCACATACTTTTTTTCCCAAAATGATGTTCCCTCTCCCAATTTCGGAAACAATTTGTCTCACGACGACTAACTTTCAGGGAAATGATGTACTATAAAATTTGATGAAATTGGTTTACATTTTGCCCATCACACAGAGAGAGAGAGAAAGTCCGGCATTGACTTTCCTCCTACTTTACTTTCCCCCAGAGTGAAAGTTACTATTTATTTAATCTAATGCAGTACACTTAAGTGGATTGCTGCTGTTGTACTAAACTGGACTCTGGTCATCCTCACAATAGTCGTTGACTCCAAGTACTCACTGAACTGCCCTGTTGCTTGCTCACTATTCCCCTACTCTTTTGATCCAACTTGGTATAAATTACCTTTCAAAATGATGCGTATGGGAGAGCAAATTGAATTTTGGTAAATTATTTCTCTCCCAATTTCACTCTGAATTTTGAGCATTCCCCATTTACATTTTTTTCTGGGGAAAATTCGCAAAAAGGGAATTTATTACTTTCACCCGGAGAAAGTTCATTGTGCAGAAAGGAGCTGGATGGATGGACAAGGAAATAATAATCCATAGGAGAAAATATGGATAAAATGACAGCGTCCATTTCCTTAATGTGTAGCATGTGCTCGTCTCATCTCAATATAATCCCATCATCATCTTCCTAATGGGAGTGTGGTTTAGTGTGGCGTAATAATAATGGAGAGTGTCAATGCCAATTTTCATGGGAAATTTTGTACATATAATCCAATCTTGTATTTATCCTGCTACACACATATTTCTTTGCCATCATAAAAGTAATGGATTTGCCCCATGGACATTTCGGTATTATGACAAACTTGGTGAGAAATTGGGGGGTTATTTTTACCCGGGTTTTATTTTATTAGAGAAATTTTAGTAGGGAAAAACTGCCAATTTGAACCCATTGCGTTATGTCATAAGTCAATAATTTAGCTGAGAAAGTGCGTAATAAATTTCGTTTGCTTATTTTTTTTCTTGTACGCACAATGATCCCAGAAACGTAAATGCGTATATCGTTCCCATAATAATAAAAATACCGGGAAGAAAATTGAGTTAAAACTTTTGTGTGCCCAAGTGAATCGGAATTTGCGTAGGAACATAACCCTCCAATTTTTTAAGTCTCTTGTGGGAAGAAAGTTCCGTTGAGAAAGTCGGAAATCTAATAATTTTTAAAATTTGATTTTTAATTTCCAACTTTCTCCTTTCGTCTCGCGAAGCTGGGGAATCCCAGAGGATGAGACACACCCAGTTCGCCTCTCCTGCATATAGAACCTCCACAAATGAGACCTCTCACTCACAACTTTCTTCAACTGAAAGTAAACAGATTTCTAAACCGAGATGTTCAAATTACGTGGGGAAAATTCATTAAACTGCTTCATGAATTTTGAATTTCTTTTATAACCCGGCAAGTTTTCCGGGATTCTTAAGCTGTTTTATTTCTAAAAATGAAATAAGGAGTAGGAAGTTTGGATTTTTTTGACAAGCGTCGTAATTACGTATGTATTGTGCCATAAAAAACATGTGGATATATTTATCAATGTCTTGTATTAAGCATAGAAATACGGTATATAACAAAAATCGTGTAGGATTACTTTTACATAATCACGCACAACCATCACTCCCAAATTTTTTTAGTACTTTTCAATAATTGTTCATTTTACTTGGTTTACTGGCAATTACCTTATCTGCAATGATATTCTTAATTCTGATGTATGCAAATGAAAATTTTATGACGTGAAAATCTAGAAAATGCAACTAATTAATTTTTTGCATTTCTTGCTGCCTATTCCACATATGTATGTGTGCATAATATGTTATTGAGTGGGAAACGGCGTATGCACAAAAAACTTACAAAGGTTGCAAAAAAAACCTACAAAAATTACAATAAAAGAAAATTTCCACATAATCAAAATTATTTACCTGATCCCAAAATATTTCGAAAACACCGTAATCCTATCCTACCACCACCTGTGTCGCATCAACCAGATTACCAATAAAATCCTAATGTCCCGTAATAAACTGCATTACCAGAATTTCACCTACATTCATTCCCACATGTATCCATCCTCCCTCCCATAACGCAAGCAAGCATTACCTCCAACTCCACCAGCAGTGAAACGTTGAAAGCATCATAATTTCCCCAAATTATAACCATTATCCTCAATTAACGTCACTAACCCGAACCAATATCTCCATCAGATCAAATCAGCCGACCTACTTTCACCCAAATCTATCCATACCAACATATAATCCATACCGACCCATCATTCGTCTCCTGTCTTCTCAAATTATAAAGAATTTCAACCCAACCCAAACTTTCCCATGGTTCAAACTTTTCTCCAAATTTAGTCCAACGCTGCTTCATATCCATCTCTTTTTCCTCCTTCTTCGACCAAACAGACAAAATTATTCGTCTCCCTCAGTTTTTCCACGAGTTACACAATTTTCCTAATGAAGGTGCATGTAGCACTTTACGTTCTTCCCACCCTATCTCCTTCTTCTTTTCTGAGACTGTGTACCTTTCTCCTTTTAAAACGACCCGGTAAATAAATTTGAAACGAGGTTCGGTTCGATCCCAGTGAATCCTAAGTGGAACTAAATTAAGCCAACTTTCACTCTCACTTTCTCCAAGCAACTCCTCAGTCTTCTGATCAAGTGAGTGATTCATTGAGCGACGTCCTTCTTCCTTACTTTTATTTTAGTTGGTCTTCGTCTCACCTCACATCACGTCGTAATTTCACCTACTTTCACCTAATGGAAATGCATTAAGCCAAATTTTCATAGCCCGTCCTAATGCCTGCTCAATAATGAGTTAATTTCGTTAAAGTCACATTTACTTAAATGGCTCCAAATCTTCGTTCTGGTAAAGCTTCCTCTTTATCTCGGCGTAATTCGAGTTCCATTTATTTTTGTAAAGAGTCAACTTCAAAGAGAGAATTTCATTTTTTCTTCCTTACTTTCTCCCTATTCAGAAGACTTTAAACCTAATTGAGACAAGGGACAGAATTGCATTCTCTTCTCGAAAAGCAAGACAAATCACATTTGAGACGACTAGTTTCTCGTGATTAATGGAGGACACAAAGTCAGCGAGAGTGATGTCTTTCTTCTTTTTTTACTTACTTTCTCCTTGTTTCACCTACCTATTAGAATTTATTATTGTATCTCAATCTACTAAATCCTAGCGTCGAGTCGAGTGGAATACTTGATAAGAGGAAGAAGAGTAAAGGATAAAGAAAAGCTTTTGATCCATTCTCGTTTATAAATGGGGTGAGGGCAGGATAAGTAGAAAGCCGGGCAAAAAGTGGCATCATCAACAAACCGGAGAAAGTCCGTACCAACAAAATTCTCTCTTCCGGGTTTAGTCAGCACTTTATTTTTAAATAAATTAGTGATTATGAAAATCAATATTTTTTTAGAGTTTCTAGTCCATCAAGATATTCGTGCCAGCAAAGTGCTGATTAGCTTTTATACGTAATGGTACATCCATAATTAAAGATAAATCCAAACTCTCCCTACTTTTTTGTTGAACAAAGTTCATAAAATAATCAGCTCCTCACTGACTCACTGACCTCTTGAAAAGAAAAACATCCGAAGTAAATACATGTACATTTCCTTTCATTCATTTCTTTCTCTTCTTCCTGAATGATGAAAGTTTTTGTTGATGAAAGTCCCTCGTCCATTGAAATCGAACCAAAATAGAAAATACAACTCGTCTCCCATCCATCCAACCGAGGAGATGAACTCATTTGATCCAAAAGTAGTAGCGAAAATATATACAGTCATTCCCACCGGAGAATTTCACTCCTCAGTCGGTCGTACTTTCACAAAATACGGTACACAGGAAAGTATCTATACGCTTTTCAGGGAGTCTCATCCTCTCATGGATCTGGATCTGTTTGATTGAGTGCTATGCAGCAGTGGTGGTGAGAGTACAAAGTGAAAGGCAAGTCAAGAAGTCAATCTACTTTTTCTCTCTTTTGGAACATGACCCCTTTCACCGAATTTCGTCGTCTGTCCCATTTTTGATTTTAGGAAAATAAATAACATGTCCGAATTTCTTTGATATTTTTTACTTACCTACTCCTCGCAAAATGAAAACATTTCACCATACAGGAATATGTGACTGAATTGCGTAATCATTTTTGTAAGCGTGGAGAAAAGGAAGAAAATTCAAATTCGTGTCAGATATCAAAAGAAAGGAGTACAGGAAGGAAGAACTTTGGGTAAATTGTGTGTTTCATTTTACACGTGCGTGTAGAATTGAGCGATTCATACTCAACAGTCTTCAGTGGCCGCGGACAGAGGGACAATGTCCCCACGGTTATCCCCATTATCTGCCCATGTTATATATAAACCCATCCCTCCCCTATCCTACAATGTTATTGTCCCCACCAGATGTCCTCACGGCTTCTGCAGCCTCTGCCAGCCCTGAGTTCATACTTCTTTCCCTGTTTTCTACTATTTTCTATCTCCCCATAGTAGATATGTCATGTCTCATTGTTGGCGGTGGTAGTGGTGGTGGGAGAAGATATGTACCCACCCGTATTCCGTGGTAAAAGTTCCCATCGGATTTGGATTAACAAATCATACCCAGGACTGTGGTGTATTCTATTCTATTCGTCTATCTATGCTCTACTTTATCCATCCCTGCGGCCAAATATCCCCATCATCATGATGATCATCACTTTCTCTCTCTCTCTACCCTGCCCAGGTCGGGATGATTGTATTATTGCGGTTGCACCACACTGACCCACCCAGCAGACTGTCTGATATGCGTATAAGGTTTACTTTCTCCCCGAAATAACTGCACCCTGGAGAATTCCGTAGTCAGAACAGAACCAGAAAGGAACAAAGCTTATGGTGATTCTCACTAGTTTTAAATTTGTACCAGTTTTAGAGCTTTCGCAATTCAAATACTTTCACCACTTTCTCCATTTCTGTGTAGTAGTTCCTCTATTCTTGGATTTTCACCACCATGGGAAAATGTCACACCAGCCAAACTCGCTCCCGAACATTACCCCACTTTCTCTTCATCCGTACATTTTTCTGTGTTAGATTCCTTCCTTTTTATACTTCCACATCCACTACTTGTTGAATCGAACATGGCTCGGACACAGGGCGAAAATAGGGAATCTTTAATGAGAAAAGTTTTCCTGTGGTTGCCTCCTCTGGGAAATTGTACTCCTTTTTTATATATTCTTGGTCTTTTCGAAATCAGAATCGTGACAGAAAACTTTTCGTGACGTGTGGAAGGAAATCTTCTTGCAACGCAGAAAAAAAAGTTTTTCATCTTTAATTATCCTTGATCGTGTCGTCGCATCTTTGGACTTTTTTTTATGATTGAACTAATTTCAAATATTTGTTTCCCAATTTCCGAACTCGTTTAAGCGGAAAGTGATGACGCAGTTTGGTGGTGAGTTAAAAATAAAAGGGTGATGTAGTTTTGGTGATATTTCTTTTCATAAAAAAGTGAAATTAAGTAGTTAAAAATAGTTAAAATCAAATATTTTGTGACCCTGATGAAGATAACTTTTGCGGTAGAAAGGTTTGTTGAATGGAAATAAAACTGTATACTTTTTTTTAATCGAGTCCTCAAAACCGTTTGAAAATCATTTAATTATTTCAAGTATTTGTAGAATTTAAAAAAGAAAAATCTCTTGCGATACATTTCCCCTTGTTTTTGGCGGATGTTGACGCCTAAAATTTAATTTTTTCGAAACCTCTGTTCCCAATAATGAACAAAATTATGTATAAAGTTATGTAACGTCATTTCGTGTTCTGCACACAAAAACAGAGCGCCGTAAATTATATAATAGACCTCACGATGATTACGTAATATCCTTGTTTCTAAAAAGTTACAACAAAGGGCTCGTAAATTTCTGAAGACTCATCGCTCGTACCTCTCCGTGTGCGGTGTGACCTTTGTACGGCCCACGGTCAAAACCGTGCACGTAACAATTTTACACAAACCATCTCTTATTTAGTATCTCTTTAGCAGTTATGACCCAAATATTACGCCAAGGACACAAAGTTGCCTACACGTACGGATTAGCTCTTCAACTGCGGAATAAAAATATTCCAAAACTTTTTTATGCTCTCAGAAGACCAGCAACCACGCCACATTTATGCAACAACCACATTTCATCCTTCATTTTCAAAATGGATTCTCAGACCTCGAATACGTAATCTATATTCCTAACAATAAAATGGATCGAGACCGAGTTGGCGAATCCGACCCAATATTTAATTCAAATTGCACCAACCATACTTTCAAACTTTATTAAATAAAATTCATCTCTTTCTCCTCCGTCGAGACCAGACCAGACGAAACCACAGATTAAAAACTCAAACTACAAATTTAATACGAAAGTCTCGAATAAAATAAAAGTTTCTTCGGCTTGTTATTGTTACGAGAAAGGAGACGTAGAAGGATGGCGTTCCACTACTTACTTTCACCACCACGGCTTTCATATTCTAGTCGAGACCAGTGGCCGCGGAAGCGTGGGGACAGAGGGACAATTATTCGATTTCCGCATCATCTGCCCATGTTATACAAACCCCTCCCTCCCCTATCCCACAACGTTCATGCCCCCAGATGTCCCCACGGCTTCCGCGGCCACTGGTCTGGAACCATAGAATGAGACAAAAGCGAGAGAGAAAAACATTTAAAATTATGCCATGCATAAAAACCTGCCATGAACATTTCATTTCTTGAATGTTCTTGTAATTCAATAAAATTATAATTAATCTGGTTGTAGAATTATACGTCGTATAAAACTGCGTACGTACATTCATCCTTAGCACATATCACTGAACTGCACATTCATTTTACTTCTATTTCTGTACAAACTCTTGGTCAAATTCTTCACATTTTTACAAGAACAACGTGACAAAACAAAGGGTGGAAAACCGGAACGTGACGAAGAACAAAGGGGAAGAAAATTGTTATTAAGGAAAAAGTCGGGTAGGAATAAAAGTTCAAGTCTGGAAAAGCCAAGAGACTTTGTTTCTCCTTTAGAAATTCAAATGAGACCAAATTAAGACGCAGTAGAGGATTATGAGTATTAGTCGTAAAATAACAGTGGAATGAAAATTAATCAAGAATCTGGGATAATAAGAAATCTAGGTCTTTATTCTAGCTAGACACGTGGTTGTGGCTTATTTTTCTACTGTAATCTTGTACAAGAAAAAATGAAAATTAAGACTTTTTCTGTAGCAGGTTTCATATTGGGCCTCCTCAGACACACGAAAAAATCGTCGTTTCTAATTTCGCTAAGTTTTTCGCTTGCTTCCTGATAAGCGAGCTCTGGGATAAGCGAACAGAAACTCAACTCAGAAGTGGGGTTAAGGTCGGTTAGCTGAAGTCGAAACAAAATTTTACAATTTTCATAATTCTTGCCATGTTATCGATAAGCGAAAAACAAAGCAAACTTCGAAGCGACGATTTTTTCGTGTGTCTGAGGAGGCCCATTATAAATTGTAATGTGTATTTAGTAATTTTATGTCTGGTGGATTTTCATGCGATTTATTTAGAAATTTGAGCTCTAGAGGGTTCTGTGGTTTTCCATTTTATTACAGGTGTTATTACAGGTGCTGCAGGAGAAAATGTGACTAAAAAATTGATATGAATTTGTAATATATATGTACTTCTATGTATATTTTTTTTGTATTTTGCAACCACATCCACCTCATTCACCGTGAAATAATCAGTGCAGCATGGAAAATTACAAAAAATTCAAGGACAAATAATAAAGCATCCCGACCGTAGACATGAATTTTCATGCATACTGCGAGGAAATAATGAAGATTGGAAAGATGACCACCAACAAGCGATTCATAACGCTCCGGATCCATCGTGGCAAACAAAATCTAGGAACAAGGAGTGGCTTGTGGTGGTGATGGTAACCGAGTTCGATAAACACGATTTTCATGAAAATCCACAAAAACAAATAATAATTTCTCAAATATTTCGTAGCTTTTTTGTAATTTTTACAGAAATCCAAAATGAGAAAGAACGTCATGGGGTCGACCTGGTTTAGCAAAGTGATGAAAAATATGTCTCAAATTCTGACCAATGTGACCACCACCAACGGTACTGTCAACCCCACGGCGAAATTGATTGGCGTCACCACCACCACGAATAATTGTGCCCTGAAAAGTTTCCAGAATCTGTCTAAAATCAAAATCGGTTCAACCTCGTCCCTTCTCAAGTTTAATCCTGCCATTATTTCCTCCTGCCCCACAAATTCAGATGTCACGTCACAGTGTTGTCGTCACCTGCACAACTCCACAACCACTGCCAAGCGGCTCAATTTGTTGCTTCCTCCCCAAACTAAACCGTTACTCAACGTGGCGACAAGTTTCACCCCATCTCAGCGATCCTATTCCGACTGGAGTGATTTAATTGGGAAGGACAAAGTCGTCTTCCTAACGGACAAGAGTATCGAGGGTCACATAAGAAGCAGTGGACCCCTTTTACTCATGTTCTACGCGCCATGTTGGTCGTCTATACGTGCAATATTTTCGCCACAATTTCACCACATAACATTTTCTCCCAATTTTATCTAGGGTGCGTCCACTGCCGTTCCGCGAAACCCGAATTTGCAAAGGCCGCCTACGTCCTGGCGCAAGAATTCCCGTCCGCTCAACTCGCCGCGATTGATTGCATCATGTATCCATCGGTAAGTTGTTGAGCAGAATAAAATATGCAACCGGAAATAGTATTAATTTATTTTGGACCCCCAACTTGTGCCCCCAGATCTACGAGAAATTTGAAGTGATTGGATACCCCACGCTCAAGTACTTTTGGCAAGGGAGAGATCTCGGCGAATATCGGTACCGACGGAGAGCCATGGATATCGTTCAGTTTATGTTGAGGGAGCCCAAAACTAAGGATGACGTGTGATCAGTCCAACTCTATTACGTACGTCAGCAAGTCCTCAATCCATCGTAATCATAAATGTCGTCAGCGTCACCAAATCGTATTATTCGCGACATGAAAACTAATCGTCAAGTAAGATGTAGAATCGTTCTCAACTGTCAACTATTTCCGTCCGCAATGACACTTCTTCAACCTACTTCTGTATGTAAATTCTAAATTGTCATGTTCATGACGTCAATAAATAATTGTTACACGTGCTAAAAAATCTTCCTAATTTCTGCCTGGAAAAGTCTACTAATTTTGTCTATTTTTCTCAAAGTACTCAAATTTTCTGCACAACTTTTCAGCAAACGTGCCCATTTGCTAATAATATTTGCAATATAATTTCGTAAATAATTCAAAATCACACAAAATCTCCACTTGCATATCTTCGAAACATTTCCCTTACTTTGATCTCCACCGTAATTCATTCATTTCTTTCATTTTTCAAATTACTTAATCGACCTTGTAAAATCGCTTCCACACATTTGTTTCATAACCATTACACCCACAAATTGTAAGATATGGCCAAAATTTATCATTATTCCGACGAGTATGCGACGAACATGTAACAGCTTTGCTTTCTTCAGTGACTAATTTTGCATGCCGAGCAATCTCTCTAAACCAACCACGCTCCGACAATTCCAGCCTCCGGTGGAATGTCTCAATTAAACTTTCTCTCTCCAATTTTCAAAGGAATTCCTCATTTTAAATTAATACGACGACGACGACGGGGCCAAGCAGGCAAACTTTATTCTCGCATCATTTCCAACCTCACAAAATGAAAATCTCTCCCTCTCTCTCTCTCGGATGATGATCATGTAATTAAACTAATTTCATCGCGTACTTAGAAGAAACTCGAGAATAATGTAATGTGAGTGTGTATAACGTACCATTTTGCTAGTTGGTTGCTCGTGCTTCGTCATTCTTGTCGGCGTCGTCGGCGTCCAATTTCGTGGGCGGATGTGATGATTTTCAGAATGTAGACAATTTCACCTCGAAAATTTTCACTCTCCCAGAAAATGAATCATGAAAAAAATACGTTGGCTTATTCAATAAATCGTTTAAATAATTTCGTTCAGAGTTTAGCAAGAAAAATCATATTTACTTAAAAAATTATCCAAAAGCAGATTTTATTTTATGTCTCCTACTAAATCTCGTAGGAAGAAATTCACTTTTACTTATATATCAAGAAGACTTAATGACTAATAAAAAGTTTACGGTTATGTTCGTTAACCGCTAAACTCGTGAGTAGTTAGACTAGTTTATTCTGGTAGTGTTAATTAATTAGTTGAGAGATTTTCTAAAATGTATTGTACTCTTAATTCATCCCTTCCTTTTTTCTTCTAGCATAATTTGTTCAGAGTGAAAAATTAAAACTTTCCCTGCCTAATTTTGTTCCGTTTCCCTCTTCTAATCCTCGGTTCCAACATTGGTTTTAAATACGAGATGAAATGAAACTACGAATTATATTATTCATTATGTGCATAAATTTTCGCCCTAATTTTAACGAGGATTTGATAAATTCTGTATTATTATTAAAATCTGATAAAAATTTTAATTAGAGTTATTAAACTTTCACTTAATAATTGATGAGAATGAGCAGAACACAAAATATTTGGTGCAGCAAGAGTGGAAAGTAGTCAGAAATCGTGTAATAGTTTGATGACATCGATGCAGCAGACTTTCTCCTCTGAATGGCAGCCATTTTGTCGCCTGTGCAAAAAAAAACAAGAACAAAGATATCAAAATCTCGCCTTAATTCGGTGCATGAATCGCATACATACAAATTAATTTTTTTAAAGGACAAGACACTGCATCAAATCAAATCTGTCATGACCTGTGACCTGACCTTGTGAAATGTACACAAGTGTAGAGGCAGGATCCGCGTTGGAAATGTGACACGTATAATTTCCCGAATCTGATACTTGAGCATTATCAATTATCAGTCTTGAATGTGTTTTACTCCCTGTTTCCGTCTGGATTCGTAAATTGCGATCCTTATCATAATTTATCATTCGCTCGTTGTGATACCAGAAGATGTAGTCGGGTGGTTTCGGACTCTGCAAAATAAACGAAGAACATGTTTGCAAATTAAATTGTTAGATTTTTGCAAAATAAAATTTTGAATAAAAATTTTTCTCTTAAAAATATTCTAAAATACATTTTGTGTTATCTAATAAGACGTAATTTAACGCACCTTTTCCACAATGCAGACCAAATTGATGGTGCTCCCCTCTTGAATGTGATACTCTCCATTGCCCAGAATAAACGCTTCAGGTACGGCTACAAAGACGTGAACTGCATACGAAGCTATTCCCTTACCCGTGGAGACCTGGAAAATAATTGTGAAATAGATTTACTTATGGTTATTTAGTTTTTGTTTAAATATTTTAAATTAAATTTAAATTAGAAATTAAGTATTAAATTGTATATTAACAATACATTATTAGAAATTAAATCGCCTTTAAAATCTCGCCATTTTGGATCTATACTTTACTTTGGTATTAATCACTCCGCATTTTTCTATTTCGGCGTGTTTGTTCAGCAAAACATGAAAGTAAAAGGGAGACTTTCTCGCCTCGTAAAATTGTGTCCAAAATGCAAATATTAGGTTTTCTCTGGTGTGTTACATTTGTGCTGGGAAAATATATTTTGTAAGTTCCTATAATTTGGTAACGCTTATAATAAATTGGTGAACCTTTGTAAAGATTTCATATTTTGATCAACAAAAATGCCGAATTTGAAAAATTATTAATGTTAGATTCATCCTCAAAGGCACAGATAATAAGGACTTATTTGTATAATTTATGTAAATATGTACATACATATTTACATTAATGCTGTGTATGGCATAGGTGGAAGGCTAATGTATTATATACTTGTTCCGATATTAGATATCAGTAATTTTTTTATATCGGTATTTTTCAAATTCATAAAATTCGTGATTTAATCCGTCACAGATTTATTTCTTTCTTTCATATTAGATTTAAAAATGTGAAATTTAAAGGATAAAAGGGCAACTTTTTATTTTTGTAAAAATAGTGACGGAGAAAATACAAAGCTACATAGTTTTCATGTCAGATTTCGGGGAAATGTTGAAAAAATGTGATTTGCACATACATAACTCGTCATAAAACCGATATTGGTGAAGTTTTAATGAATTAAA
Source organism: Folsomia candida (assembly GCF_002217175.1). Lineage (NCBI taxonomy): Eukaryota > Metazoa > Arthropoda > Collembola > Entomobryomorpha > Isotomidae > Folsomia > Folsomia candida. The sequence continues at coordinate 153,588 of NW_019091200.1, read as the reverse complement.
TCATTATTCCAAAGAATTATCTATTATTAGTCGTATTGTTTTTTAATAGTTTCAAAGTTTAATTAACATATCTGCTGTGTAAAACATCCATAATTAGTTCTATGATTAAGCATTCATAATTTTTCAAATTCGGTATTTTTGTTTAGCAAAATATGAAAAATTGGTATATAGTTCATTACAAGCTTTATTTGTCTGCTAAAAGATTGCCCAAATTGAAATCAGTGTTAAAAAAATTACAGGCTATTAGAAAGACGGTCTGTCACTATTTTACAAAGGGAGTCTTTATTAACAAAATTATGATAATAATACTAAAAACAAACAAAAATACAACTAAATTATTTTGCCGTAACAAAACGCCCAAAAGCATTTTTACTCAACGGCGTAAATATGTAACCATGATTTAGATAAATGTGCACCACAAAAGCAATGCAAATTACTATGGTCAAATCATATGCTTATATAGACGTTACGCCAAGTTAACCTGATCAGTCGAATTAGCATACTGCGAAATTGATGAACCTTATAAGTTTTGTAACCTTGTAAGTTTGCAAAATTGATCTACTCGGTTGATATTTCGAAAGCTTGCAATCTTGACCAATCTTTCACAAAAGTGCATACCTAAAGTTTCCTATATTCGCCACTCAAAATTTCAGTTTGTTTTTTTTGACTGATTTGTGGGTCCAAATATTTTATATGATCTGTAGATAAGTTTCTTGCTCAATTTTACTCAAACTATCACAAATTTTCTATATGGAGAATTTGTACTAAACATTAACGAATATAAAAGTGCATCCTAAACGAAACTCCTTTTTCACTAACCCAAATCTCATCTAATCCAAGACCAAATCTGTCCAAAAATGTGCTCTAATTTCATTTTTCCTCAGACAACCCAACCCAACGAACCACAAACTCGGACACTTTCCCATGTACACGTTACCCTCCTACCCAACACAGATCTCATTATAGATATCCTGCAAATCCAATTCAGCACACAACAGGCTGAGCTAAACCCAGACAAATATTTTAGTCAAGTCAAGTCAACCTAAGCATGCCTTTCCCTTCCCACCCAGTAACACAACAAATTTTGACTGAGACACAAGCAACAGCAGGCTATTTACAAATGGGGAAATAGAAATCTAAGCTACATCTCTGTCCGACTTGGCTTATTTGGTCGTCCACTTATCCAGAAAAGATAATGACCAGCAATCGTCTAATTTATCCCGCTAGAGAAGAAACCCTCCCAACAAAAAGTGGGACACCGTCTTCCCCAGAAAAGGTACCTACTTTCACCGAATTACTTTCCTATTATCAGATTATCACTTATCTCCTCGACATCTCACGTTCCCCCATTTGTCACTCGATAATGACATGCAATTGATTAATTTATCCATCCAAATGGGGACAATTCTATAAATCGCGCAGCTCAGCTTTATCTGTCAGAATAGATCGACTTGTTGATTTTTTTTGGCAAAATCTATCCACCCAAACATTCCCGTTTTTTTCATATCCTGGCTCCGCGAATCCGTATTTATTTATTCTTTGCTCACTTACGCCAACAATATTGCAGTCCTGCATGCATGTTGTCTTATTACTTGGCCTTCTTCTTCTTTTATGCGTTGGTCACTTTCACTTGACTGCTTTTTCGTTCTTTTCCTGCTTACTTTCTTTTTCTTCTTCTTGGCTTTCACGACATGCAGGCAGCAGGCGGGTAAGAGGCCAGCCTTGGAAAATTTTTCCAATTAGGAGGACACAACTACGTACTGGAACAGACCACGTTAAGTCGTTTGACTTTGGAGTAGTCACGAAACGAAAGGAAGGCACACAAGTAGGAAGAAAAAACGACGATGGTCATGAAAACGAAAACCGAACCAGTTAGTGGACTTATCCTTAGTTGTACTTTATCCTTGTTGTGGGGATTTCAGTGATGCGATCAACCGAGTGAACATAACATTATGTGGGAGAAAGTTGCTCGTCGTATTGCCACTTATTATTCCGGCATTATCCTTGACATGAATCCTTTTTTGATACTTTTTCTCTCTTTCTCAGAGAAAAAAATAGTAATAATTTTTTACCAATCAGTTTTTTTGTATTGAATAAATGTAAGTAATTGGTATTAAACTTTATATGAACAAACTATTCGCTTTCACCACAACAAAGAAAAAATCACTTTCTCCATTGAATAATGTCTCACCAAGCCTGTAATTGGGGTTAACATACAATGCACCAGCAAACTACTTTAACCTCACGAAACTAAAACTACTTCTACTTTCACCTCACCCACCACATGCAAACTTCTGCACAATATTTTATTATACTTAATTTATCCGAGTATATAATTTTATTACGTAAAGTGCACTTTTCCTCCAACGAGATAAATTACTTGGAGAGGAAAAAGAGGATAACTTTACCTTGAATACAAAAGAAACCGTCGCCATTCATCCATCCATCCTTTCTTGAGTCAATACTTTTTCCTTTGTATAAACCCTCAAGGACTGGAGAAAGCCGACCCATTAAAATTTCGTATCCGATAAATTTTGTCACATGGAAAAGTTTCAAACCCACCTCTTTCTTCCCATCCTCCTTCAAAATAGGGCTACTTAACATATCCACCAATCTATACTGATCGAGCCTTCGTGGTGGTGGTGTCGTTTAGTTTGTGTTTGGTGAAAGTCAGGCCAGAGAAAGTGGTACCCTTGAGATTTCGATAAACTTTGTTCGCCTCGCCTGGCTTTCACCATTTCATTTCACGCAAGCAAACTTCATCCTCCTCGTGATGCTGTTCTTGTTCTTGTTCGTCGTCGTCGTCATGGTTGACTTGACTTTAGACTTTGAATGTCTCCAGTGACAACAAGAACGAGAGAATCATCTCCTTATTCTTGCCAAGCGGAACGTTTCATCCTTTCATTTCATCCCGGCTTCGAATATCTTTGGAGTAGCTGCTAGGTTATAATGATGACTAAAGTACAACTTAATTTGTCGTTGAAGACATATCTTATCGACTGCATGCTCAAGTAAACACTATTTAAATACGATCTGTGATGCGACCAAATCCGCGACCAAGAAGAGTAAATAAATGGATCAATCCATTAATTTATTCCAAATTAATTCAATCCAGCCTTCAGTTAACCTACTTTCTCGGGTTACATTTTCACTTTCATGTAGGGTTCAAAATCGATTTTTAATATAGCACAATGTTGTCGAGTAGATGGGGAAAAGGGGAAAATTGAAGGTTTGAAATTTTAGGAAATCTTTAAATTTGTTATCTGAGATCCATCATATTCTTCAGGAAACATGCATTTCACGTGACTAATAATACATTTAACGTGACAACTTTCTCCCCCGAATATGCAACGAATTGTCGGATTACGTATTACAAAGTTTGTGCGCGTGATTCAATTTGATGCAATCTAAAACCCGACTGCAACACAAGTTACGTATGTTTCCATCCATCCATCCACCTCTCGAAACCTGTCTCATTTTCTTCCCATCCCCAACTTTCACTCGTTCTCCTCCTTAACAAACTGCATATTTAAATTTAATCTGTCCACAATCCCCTTCAAACAATAGTCTCGCCTCGACTTCCATCCGTCATACATACATTTTCCTCCTTGCCTTCGCCTCCTATTATATTCTGGTCAAACTTTCCTGGAAATCTTATCACCGCTAAATGACAATTCATCCTCATCATTTCATTTCCACTACTCTTCATTCATTTCATTACAAACTTAAAGTTGGAGAAAGTACGAACCTTTTCCTACCAAAAGTTACTTCTCCTTGCGTTTCCAGCAAAATTACAAATTCTAAACTTATCTCCGTTTCACTAATGTAATTTGAATTTGACTCGAGTACTCTGAAGCTTTCTCTCGAACCACAAGAAGCGACAATCCATTTCATTTATCTGAAGGAGGCAATCCGACTATACGAACGTAGGAGGACACCTCTCCTCCTCCTAACCAAAATGCAATTAAAGAGATTCCGCTTTCTACCTGACTTTCTCCTCCTGACTTTCCCTGCGATGGGATGACAAAGACGTGGGGCGGAAATTAGTAGGAAATTGAGAACCTTTTCGTCCACGCCATAACTGAATCCTTCCTTCCCGTGTGTCTCCATCCGAGGGGAAGGCGAAGCCTACTCGTCCGTCTAATCCTAATTATTCCGACATACATACACACGCCGGGATTACTTTCACGGATATGTTGGTCGTCGAGACAGAGAGAGAGAAAGTAAGGGAAGGGAACCGTCCTAATTACGAAAATCAATTTGTCATTAGTATAATTATGAGTGGAGCAGAGAAATAACAAATACGGGAAAGTTTGACCTTAATTACATTTATTATTCTTGTCCTGCTGTGTGTCTATATGTTGGATTGGTTAGATTTTATGTCTTTTGCGAACTGCGGAGAAAGTTGATTTATTTCGAAAGTAATAAATAAATTCGAATGGTAACAAACGATGGGATGCGAAGAATTTGAAAAGTTTGAGCGAGTTACGAGTTAAAGTTAGATTATAAAAGGAAGAAAAATTTGCATGAAAATGTAGTGAAAAGAGGGTATAAATAAAGGGATGAACTAAATTGGTAAGTGACACTGGAAAAATTTTACTTTTGAGGAAATTAGATATTTCAAAATTTTAGTATTTATTAATAATTTTTACTCATTTCGGTGAAATCTTGTCGAATTATTGAGATTAAAATGCTTTTAAGACTGCAGACACAAATTAGTAAGAAGTGATACTTGAAAAATTTTACTTTTACGCAAATTATTACCAAATTTTAGTATTTAATAATTTTGCGCATTTCGCTAAAATCTTGGCGAATTATTTTGGTCTCATTTCAACGTAAAGAATCACTTCCTTCCTTTACACTCTGACAAATCGAGCCCAATAGAGGACTCATCTTTACGGAGAGGCTAAACTAAAGTTAAGCCACAATATCCCCACGAATGGGAAAAGTTTATGAATTTCAAATTTAGATTTCGTTTCGTTATGTCGTCTGTTATGTGCTCGTTTCTGGTACAATTTGTTTCTTGCTTGGCTTAGATCTTCATTTATTTAACAGCTTCTCCTCCACTCGGAAGAAGAAGAATGAAGGAGGCGAAAAGTTGAAAACTTGGCAAGAAAGATTTCCATGAGCGGAATGACTCTACTTTCACTCTCAAGTGTTCAAAGACTCGTTAGTGTTAATCATTTTGGCAATAAGAATGCTAATGATATCAAACAATTCGGGACGACTTTAGAATTTTAATCATCATCCAGAAATAATTCTATAGTATAGATGCGGGTTTATTTTAACCTACTTATTTTGAAAAGAATTTCAAAATTTGGTTAGAAAATTATGATATGAAAATATTTATAAAAAATGGAACAATTAAACAATAATTTCTTGCAGACAAAATTTATTAAATTAATTGAAATTTGTAAAGTTTTACTTACTTGACATTCGTAAGTCCTGTTTAGGTTAGACATAAAATTAAAATCAAGCAAAATTAGTTATTATTCTGTATTTATTTTTAGAAATATAATTACACATTTTTTCAAGACTCACCCATTATCGCGTTTTTGGACGTATTTTATCTGCAACGTCCAGTCGTCAGATCCCTCAAAGTTAAGAATATGAAATCTTTCGTCGTTCGTGTACACATTTTTACCCACAGATATGATATGCATGTCTCGTCGCCGTATCCAAAATACCTAAGAAATAAGTAATTTATAAAATTTTGGTAGGAAAAATCATACCCAAAACTTAAATACTCGCTAATAATAACATTCTACATACTTACCTCTCTTTCCCCCAAGTTTTTGACGGTGCACTTTAAAAACGCCGAGTCCCCGAGAGGAACGGTGGCATTGGAGAAAGTATTGTTTTCGAATGGATAGTCATCGTCGACCAAGGCCTCTCCTCCCGAAGGTGGCGACGTTGACCACGTCGTCGTCGTCGAAGTCGTTCCCCCTCCAAATCTCACACTGCTGCCACTATTCGCATTACCGATTAGTCCCGGTATGCTAAATCCTGCCGTTAAGCTGGACAAGGACGAAGCATTTTGACGCTGCTGCTGTTGGACCGGAAGTGGACGCGGGGGCAGATAAGAACCTGATGATACTGCGGCGGCAACCTCGGACCGGAAACCTGTACAAAAGAAGGGAAGATAAATTATTAAGGGAATCAGATTTCACAAAATTTGTGATTGCATAACGAAAATCAGACATGTTTTGGTCCAAAAGTTGTCAACTACTCAGAGTTCAGTCGGATATCCGTTTTTTCGGATAATCCGACCCGTTTGGATTGGATCGGATATTTTGTCAATTCAAAAAATGGATCGGATCGGATATTTTTTTAAATCCAAGAAACAGATGGGATCGGATCGGGTTTCTGAAATCGTTGATCCAACTCAACTCTGATCTACATAGATATTTTTGTACTTTGCATCAAATCATATGTACATAACCATCCTAACACTTCCCCAAAATTTTATTATCTTACCTAAAAATAAATATATTTTCTTTCGCCCTAGTTTTTTTCTCTTTCTTTACTTTCACCACCACCACCACCACTTTCACCACCACGACATTAAATTCTCCTCAGAAAACACGCACCAACGCTAAAATGCCAGTTATGTGAGATCGGTTAATATTTGCTCTCACAAAATTGGTCCTTGCGTCAATATTACGTTACGCAACCGTTCCGAGCCTCTCACAATGCGATGGTGTGAAGTGTAACCCTCCGATTTGGCTGAAATTTTAAAATTAGGTGGTCCAAGCCAATACAACTAACGTTTCTTCAGGCAGTTTGTGCGATGGTGAGAGTTACTCAAAATATTTGAGGTTAAAGTTCAAAAAACGGCCGACTTTTTTCAGGCGGAGTGAGAAAACTCCACTTCCATTCTCTTCCCCTCGCTTTGATTTTCACTCCGAAAAATAATTCATTTCAACAATTTTAAATTTAATTTTTTATAGAAAAATATTAATTATTCATTCCACATGTGACTATATGATTATTTTCATAAAAGTCCACAAAACAATACGATAAACTGCACCAGCTGAATTTGATGAATGTGGGATTGCCACAATTCAGGTCGCAACTAATATTTTTTTCTCTAAAACAAACTTCGCTTACATTTTTAAACTCGGGCTTTTCGTCATCACCCCATGATCCGCTTGAGTACCAACAATATCGAATCACAGGAGCATTTAAAATATTAATATATAATTGGATATTAGAATAACCAACGCTTTCGAAATGGAAAGCAAGTTAAGTTTTTCCATGTTTATTTGCCGTTGGCGAATTTATAAATTAACTTTTATGTAAATTTGTACTAGAAATAAGTAAAAATCTCACTTATTTAATTATAAATTAAATTAAGTATGTATAATGCGTATTAATTGCTCTTTAAGCTATAATTAATAATGTTTATTTTTTATTATTTTGCATCAAAGCTTGTGCTTGAGCATGAAGGCGTATGCATGAGCGAGACGCCTGAATAAAATCAAAGCGAGGGGAAGAGAATGGAAGTGGAGTTTTCTCACTCCGCCTGAAAAAAGTCGGCCGTTTTTTGAACTTTGACCTCAAATATTTTGAGTAACTCTCACCATCGCACAAACTGCCTGAAGAAACGTTAGTTGTATTGGCTTGGACCACCTAATTTTAAAATTTCAGCCAAATCGGAGGGTTACACTTCACACCATCGCATTGTCAGACTACTAATCTACTGCAATATTCTTATGATTATGCAAACAGAAACCTATCAAGATTCCTGTGCAGCGGGGAAAACTGCGCTTCGTCGTGGAGGAACTTGTGATCTGTAAAGGATTAAAGTTTACGAGAGAACATTTGGTCCATGTACGTAACGTAATGGCGCCACCAGTTGCCGCGGAAGCTGTGGGGACATGTTGGGACATTAACATTGTAGGGAAGGGGAGGGAGGGGTTTATATAACATGGGCAGATCCAATAACCGTGTCCCCCCGTCCCCACATTTCCGCGGCCTCTGGGCGTCACTCCTGTTCAAGATTTGCTTAAAGTATTCCACTCGATGGATGGATCTTGTCCTTTTGAATACTCGTCTAGACATCGTTTTGAGCAGCTGGAAAAGAAAATACATAACAATACACGGATAACGTAGGGCACACACATATTGCCCACTTTATTTAGCAAACTGAGAATTGATCCCTCGCCAAAAATGAGGAAGTAAGTCGGCAACACAACAGGAACTACTTCGTCTCCTAAAAATAGACACATTTTGACATGGATGGCGTCAAAAGTGAATGAATGTAAAGGAGAAGAAGAAGGAGAAGAAAGTAGTAAAAAGTATTTCACGGATGGTGGAGAAAGTAAATAAATAAAAAGACACGAAATAATAATACAAGGTTCTGGACACCTTCCAAAACTGTATAATTATACGAATACTATAGGAAACCAGACTGGTTTCGTATGGTGTTTTTCGAGTAAAAATTACTCGAACCCACCTTTACTTCACTTCCATTTCACTCCGCCGAGGTAATCCATCCCCGAGACAAGTCCTTTTTCAAGGTAAATGATTATGTACACAGTCGACGGTGGGGCACACCCACTTTCTGCCTGCTTTCCTAGGCTGAGTGATTACTTCCCGCCAAAGGGACGGAGAGGCAGAGAGTCGCATTCATTCATGTAAAAAAGGAAGTGAACGTAACATAGTGAAAGCCATTTCAGCGTGCCAACTTTCTCCTGAACATTTCCTCTTTCCTTGCTCGGCACACTTTCTCCAGTTGAGAAAATTCCCACTATGAGAAAATCACTCCTCTCCATCTGTTTACTTGACTGGATTTCGTCTGATGTGATTTTTATATGCACGTATGTACATAACACACTAGGTCATCCGATTCAATCCACTCAGGATCAGTCAATCTGGTAAACAAGCTGGGCGTAGGGAGTGAATTGGTAGTGTGAGTTATTTACTGAAAGAAAATATTTACATGAGCCCAAGTTTATTTACTTCCGGTGAAAGTACGACGCATTTTTTAGTACAGGGAAGTATGTACTGGTTCACATGTTGGGAGTATGTATTGAATGATTTTTTTTTTCATAATGCATTTACCTAATTTCGACACAATCCAATCCACTTTTGGACTTCCACCACCCGCGGTGCAACTGGGGGCTCACTTATGGATATTAAAATCGTGGGGCAGACTTTACTCACGTGTCATGTTATTGTCATAATATAGGATACAATATGCACTCAAATTACGAATATGAAAGGATATAAAAAGTCGGTGAGTTATTGAGGTTCTGTCTTTAAACGTTTTCTTTTGTATTTGATATTATCAAGTCTGATGAAGCTGGGACTCGTATGTGTTAATGGCTAGCGATTAAAATAAGGTAAGTTATTTGGAATGGAGGTCTCCCAGCGTATACTCTCTGATTTTGATCAAACTTGTCTCAATGGGTAACAAATTTAATTAGTGTGAAATTTGCAAAAGCCACGATCTCCCAATGGGCACGTTTGGCAGAGATATTTGTATCCGAGGAGGAGAAAACTCGCAGTAAATTTGGAAAATGTAACGTTTATCAACTTTGTGGCGTATTTTCTCCTCTTCGGACGCAAATATATTTGCTTTAGCCTGCTCATTGAGTGAGCATTTCCTTTGCAAATTCCATATTAATCCTTTTCGATCGAGTGACATGCACTAGTTTGCTCAAAATCGAAGAGCGTACACTGCACCACCTCCACTGTTAGTTTGACTATAAAATGAGTTAAAAATATGGAGAAAATACACATTGAGACCAATGGCTTTCACTTTACGTAATGCGATTGGGTATTCATAACAAAATCTGTGCATAATATTATCACTTAAACCCAAAATCAATCTTGTTACGTCCTCAAAAAACTGGTAAGTTCCACGATCTAAGAACATTTATATTTCTTACATCATCCATCCATCCATACCCATGAAGAGGACGGAATATTACAGTTTTTCTCGTTTTTCCCCACCCAGTACAATTTATTCTCCTACTCATTCACATTTTCCTACATTTGACTGGATATGGAGCGGAATAAAGATGAGTAAAAGTCGAGTGGGATTGAGATGTTTAAAAACGATCCACTTTTCACACCTGACTAAACTCTCTCTCCTTTTTTGTCGCATAAAATGTAGGCCAATCTTCCATTCATTGTTGAGCTAAGCGGCATGTGTATGTTCTTTTTTACACATATTTACCCACGAATAATGAATATCACATTAATAAAAATTCTTCAACTAGAGGAAGTGTAAATAATGAATTTTTAAACCGTATTTTTGTCAAATTTTGCACTTTCTGGGATCCATGCGAATACCCCAATTACCCCGGAATTCCACTTATTCCTGCTCCATTGACACCAAAATCTTTCACCCCTTGCAAAAAGATGTTGGAATGTCCTTCTTCCGAATGAAGGTGACCTTTCACTAAGGATGAAACTTATGCATAATGCATGCCCTCATCCACCTCATGATGCAGGCAGAGAGTAATAACGGGGAGTGGGACAGATGTGATTATTATGTTATCCCGATCAAACCGGATGTTACACAACCCGTCTCGTTCCTTCACTTATCATGTCAATATTGCCCGTGTATGGGGCGGATGCAGGATTAGAATCTAAATCGAAAATGTCGAGTCAAAAAAATTGGAGGAAATAAAAATTGCAGTTTCACATGTGATGCCAAAAATGAAACGGGTTTTGCATACAAGTTGTGTCTGAAATATTTTTAAGATTAAATTTTTTAAATTTTTTAAAATTCTGAAACTTTTCACCTAGAATTATTCCTCAACGGCGTCATTTTTCTTCGCCTTTTTCTGGTTTAAAACTGGTTTGGCAGAGGAGAGAGACAAGATTAATTCACCATGTTTACCATCTCAGCAACCAACCAAGGAACACTACCAACCACCTTTCACTCACGTCACTTTCTCCATTTTCTATTCCTAGCAAATCCACATTTCGACCACTTTTTGGTCTCATTTCCCGTCCCACTTCCATTTCTGCTGCACTTTCTCCTCAACTTCATCTTTTTTCCATCAAATTACGCTTTCTCTCTTTCTTTTTCCACCTTTCCGGCTGGATGGAAAGGATCGGACTGAATTTTTTGACCGAGAATTCAATCCCATTTCGTACTTACATGACGACGCGACGACGACACTCTGCCTGCCACCACCGTTTGACACGACTTTAACTGAATTCAGTTTATAATGTAATGAAATCATTCTCACTTTTCGCGAGGACAGAAAGACAGGAATAAAATTAGACCATTTTTTTCCTCTAACAAATTCCGAGAACCGTGTCGTACAGGAGAGAAGTAAATAAGTTTTAGTACTTTTGGTACAGACGAAAAAAATCTATTCGCAAAACTCTGAAAGAAAAAAGTTCTTACTTTCACCGAATATTAACAGAAATTTTCCCACAAAGTGCACACCTTGCCGAACATTCCGCTAAAAGGTACATACACAAGATTAAAAATTTAAGAACTCGCCTAGAAAGCGCAAGCTTTTCGGTGGAACGAAAACATGGTGGCGAAGGTTAAAGTGAAATCAATCATGCGTTGGGTACATACACAATTAGAATCCACTCTTCTTTATATTTCTGCCCCTGCATTTCACTCTACTTTCTCCTCGCTGAGATAATAATGGATTGCTCGACACACATTCTTTCTCCACGGATTCCATCTCTTCCTCTAGTACTTTTGTCCAGTCATTAAAGCTTTCCCACAAAAACGGCCTGACCAGACAAGAATTCCTCATCCTTGCCTTGTGTCTGTCCCGTTCTGTTAGTAGTTTGGTCGTGTAGATAGCAATCTTTCGTGTATGTATACCACCCGTTGGACTCGAGACTATCTCCTCGCCTGACTTTTACGCAACGTGAAATTGTCTTTGGTATATAAAAAGTAGGATGAGAGGAAAGGTTGAGCTTGACTTTCTCCTTCGACATGTCAACCACGAAATGAGGATGATAGCTTACTCTATGACACGAGAGAGAGAGAGAGACAACGTTCCTCTCCGACATTTTACAGCCTTTCCTGCTTTCACTCTCTTCTTTCTCAGCAGAAATTTATCGTCTCAGCAGTTATTCCCTCGTGAAATGGGGAACCTACAAAAAATGGACGACTTGACGACGTTGTCATTTCTATGTCGGGATAACAACTGGTTTTATATTCGCTCCAGAAATAAAAATAATGATCCATCCAGCTGCACACAAATATAGAAAGGATAAATCCTACACGTTTTTCGGTGATAAAATTTTGCCGTAATTACAGCAAACGTAAAGTTTTTTTGCTCCTAAGAGGAGGAAAAATTAAAAAATGTCCCCCTCCAATTTTGTCGGAATCTTACAATGTCCACACGCACGAGGGCTATCAGGAGAATAATGGCATGAAAGAAAGCTACGGAAGGGAGGACTTCAAAAGAATTTTTACTACGAGTGGCATATCTCTTTTGGCAATGTTATCTTTTCGACAATGTCACTCATAAATATAAGAGTGAAATACATAGTCAATTTCCTTGAAAAATCAGAATTTTGAAATTTTATAAAATTTTGAAAATGTTCTTCCCCAGAAGAACTGTCTGTATCAATTAGTTAACTTACGATTAGCTCTGATTTCTCCACGGTAAACTTTCCCCACAACATTTATCAAGTTTTTCACACATCCAATAATAAATCCATCTTTGTAAAAAATCAAAACAATATTAGGCAATTTGCAGTCAGTCCGTGGGACCAGCACCATTTCACAATTCATCCCTATCCTCATCCATCCCGCCATCTAATCTCTCTCCAAAGCTGTATTGCACCAAGTCTATGAAGGGAAGAAAGTCATAAAATACTTTCACCAAAGGACATGCAGTTGCATATAAATTTTTCCTCAAAATTTGAATATTTTTTGATTCCTTGAACCCTGTGTGTGGTGGTGCCAGGTGGTTGATTTTTTTGCCTTTGCTTTCTCCCAACGAAGAAGAAGAGCATCTTCACTCACTTTCTCGCACCAAAAGTTTATTACCCTTGCAAATTGAACTTTTCGCCTTATATAACTTGTTCCACCACTCAGGCAGAGATATGCGGTATCTCACTTTCTCCACTCCTCAATATCAGGGTACGTATCACACGACGTTAATAATTCAACAGACAACGAAACTCGTCGCATCACACTTTTCCTTCGTGTAACAAGCTTCATTTCGACGGGTGGTGAAAGTTGGTTTAACAGATTTTTGAAATAGAGCGAAAGTGATGAAAGTCCAGATTTATAAGACGACCAAATAATCAGAAAATACCATGCTGCCCCTCAAAATTGGTGAAAGTCTCCAACCAACAACTTCTCTGTTTTTTAATTTAACATTAATATTTAATACACCCAGGACCATGCATCCGTCTCACTTTGTAAATATTTCTAAAAAATACAACGCCATGATACATTCATTTTGCCAGAGTGGTGAAAGTTGATTTAACAAATTTAAAAAAAATGGGCAAAAGTGATGAAAGTCCAGATTTATAAGGCGACCAATAATCAGAAAATATATTCCGCACTGGCCAAAACCTGATGCAAGTTTCCAGCAAACAACGCGTCCATTTTTTAATTTAACATTAATATTTAATATACCCTCGGACCATACATTCGTCTCACTTTGTAAATATTTCTAAAAATACAACGCCATGATACAACCCACCCACTCGTTTTGCTTTACCAAGCCGCACACGTATCCTGATCCCGACATTCCTCACCAGCCACCCACACACTGCACATGCAACGTCAAGAATAAGATGGACAAAAAGGGGAAAAATACGCATACTTTCTGGAGAGAAAGTATGCGTTTTATTTTTTTCTCTATCTCCCCAAGTAGCCCAGTCCCCTAATCGGACTACATAAACCATTTGCCAAATTTTAAATTGAATTCAGTTCACGTAAATAAATTCATTCATTCATTCATTCTTCACTCACCTTCTCCTTTCTCTCTTTTGCTTTCTCTTTTTTTTCCTGGAAATGATTTACTCCATCGCCTCGACCCGAGGGGGATATGTGTGCATGTCGGTACATTCCTCTGGAGAAATTTATATCGCTTTCTTCCCTTTTTTACTCCACTTTCCCTCCACGGAGCCAAATTTAACATGACTCTTCACCCGGAAAGAAAACACAGTGATTTCTCACCAACTAGTTAAATTGAATGTTTAACTCGCATCGCAGCACACACAAGTCGAGTTTGTTGAAACATGTAAATTCCTCCAGCACGAGGGAAAGCTAGGCATTAAACGGGGAGGAAATAAGTAGAAAAGCTTTCCTTGTTATTATTGTTCTCTTCTGTTAAGGCGTTGGAGCATAAAATGTATTCACTAAATTTTACTTGAGCCTCTCTCCCTCATGCTCGATTGCCCTTTATTTTCTCCCCCAATCAGGAAAATCAAGACGGAACGGAAACAACCAAGGATAAATTATAAATAATGAAACTAATATAATTCGGGGAGGCTGACACGATAATTTTGTCGTTTTATTGTATCTATCTCGGACAAAAGTGATAGTAGCAAATGCGTAAATTGTAGTAAAAGCCTTCGTTTTCTTGGAAATTCGATAATATATTGTGGAGTGGGTGGAAAGTCCACCAGTCCAGCAACCACAAGTTTTACTTTATCTGCCGACTTTCTCCGCAACTTTCTCGATTTGAGATGCACCCCGCTTTCTGTTTGCTCCTGTGTTTCAAGTGCAAGTCTGCACTATGACAGAATAAAATTATATATGGTCGAGTCAAACAAAGTGAAAGTCAAGTGGTTCACTAAAGAAGAGAGCGTTTGAAAGGAAAAAGGGGAGGAATAAATATGTTCCGTTACAGATGTAATTTTCTGAGAAACACTAAAATCTAGCCTTGTCCTAGCTTTTCTCTCCGTTTTTTTTTTGCATTATTTGGCGCAAACGAAAAAGTCAAGCGCGTGTTCTAAGGAAAAAGTCAAGATCGTTATATTAAATCTACGCGGATCGAGTTGGTCATTACAGTTTGGATGAAAACACACCGTTTTTCCACCTTTTCGTAAGTAAATCTTTGCTCAGTCAGCCACTTCAGTTAACCTCTTCATCTAAAGTTATGTACTTTCAGGATTCACGATTTGACTACAGAATCAAAGTCGGGATTGCTTTCAGCGCTACTAACAATGTGATAGTTTGAAGTGTAAGACTAAAATTTTGTTGAAATTTAGGAATTATGTAGAGCAAGTAAATCAAGGTTTCTTGACGCAGTTTATACGAACGATGGTTGGAATTTGTTAAAATATTCGAGGCCAAAGTCGAAAATAGTTGATTTCTGTCTGTTAGGCGAAGGAACCAAAACTCAATTGACACTCTATTATATTTATATACAAAACGTAATGTATTATAAATTCAACAAAATCACAATAAAGTGGAAAAACTTATGTCAAAAAATTCAGCCACGGATTCGCAGCCAGTCGAATATATCAGAATATATTAAATTAGATATCAAAATGACCAATCCTTTTTAGAATCCATTTTATTTTGTTGTTACAGAATTCATACCTTACATGGATTCAATTGTTTATGTAAATTTCTAACAATTAAATAAAAAATAGGCCTGTTGTATCCAATAACGCGTTTAAAATCTGTGAATTCGTATTTTATACCGTTTTAATATTTTGTGATTACTTGACATCAATGATTTTGCGACCACTCCATGTAACACCTTGTACATAACTGCACCTCACGTTTTCACCCCACTGCACAAAATTCTCCCGATAAAAAAAAATCCTTACAAAGAAATTGAACAAAGGTCAGAGAAAGTTACCCTTATTTTTTTGGGTAGGGTGGGTCAAGAGAGGACAGACAGAGTTAATTAATAACAGGCTACGGCTACGGCTGGTCTGGTGCAAGTTTTTGACCCGAGAGTGAAAGTAGGTTACTTTTCTCTCTCTCCTGATTTTGGAGAAGTCGACTAGACGCTACGGAGAAAATAGAAAGTCTAACTTATGATACCGTCCACTCACTCTCCCATTAGTTTCACTTCACTCTGACTTTCTTTCATTCTTTTTCTTGGCTGAGGAAACCAAAACCTGTCACAAACATGGAATCACGACGACTTGCATCGACTTTTACCAGCTAACTTGGCTGGCCGAGAATTCGTCGTGGTGGCAAAGTTGTCTCCTTCCGTTCCTTACAATGCCCGTATTCTGCTCTCCTCTGCTTTCACCAAATAATGAACGACACCGAGGCGTAAAATTTTCTCCTTTCTCTCCATAACCAGACCAGATAGATCCCGTTGAAGATGTCATTTCCTCCTTATTTACTTTCGCTTCCTGGCACAAACTATGGCCAGACCAGCGACTGGAACACGGCTGGTCTGAGTCAAATCATCACACCGAGCAGAACAAGCTCAATTTCCTGTTGGTTTCATTTTACAGATTCGCTGTACAAAGTATTGTGCTCATTTCGCTTATATTTAAGTAATAGGTTTCATGCTGCGACTGCTGCTGCTCTTCTCTCTCTAATCAATTCAGAAATGAATCGGATATTAAATTGTGGGTGATGTTTCAATCACGTTTATGAGGGAAAATTGGGTATGATAGATATTGTTTTTGTGGGAAATGGGTACAACAAATTTGTATTGGGCTTTTAGTTGTACATAACCAAATCATTTTAAAAGTCATACACGGATAATTTGCGCACCCTGGGGTCAATTTCAGCTAAATTTAAATATTGGAATACATAACTGTATAAAAAGGTCAAAGTTTTTCTGGTATTTTTGTGTATCCTGACTCAACGCCACTAATTAGGATTGCCTCGTCAACACTCTCAAATCACGTAATCACCTACATACATAAACATGTAAATACACAATACATGCGCCAGAATGTTCACTTTACATAATTTAACAGGCCATCTGTACACTTTGCTCTTATATAAGGAATTATTCAGCCTGAATATAATGACTGAATTGTGATGGCTAGTTTGAGCTAGATCATAAAATATCAATGTCCACAATCGATTTTGCTAATTTCTGTTTATGCCGTTTTGGGGTCACAAGATCTTGGCATCTTTAATTTGTGTGTAAAGTAATTTATTTTGAATTTTTACAAGAAAGTCAGGTAATGTGTCCAGTCCAGTCCACTAATTTATCGGAGCATATAGTTACATTACGCGATGTCAAAATCATCATAAATTGCAAAAACTATTCGTTAAATTAAATTGCAATAAAGACATAGTGTGCATATGAATACTGAATAGAAGTACTGAATATTGAAAGCAATTTAAAATTTAGACATCCCAAAATATATTTTGTTGAATCAAGATACCTAATCAGAAAAATTAGCAATGTATAAATTACAAAGAAATTGTAGATAACGCCTAGCAATGACCTACAGTGGACCAGAAACAATAAGTCTATAACCGTTCCCTTCCCGTTAGGTCAAAGTTTTTTTGTGGAATTTGAGACTTTTTTAATTCGTTGAAGCCCCGCTCTTGACTTGCTCGGACAGCGAAATGGGCCATATTTTTATGCTTACCTACCCCCCACGGAATGATTATACTAGACCTTAAAATAATTTTGTTTGTAGAGTTTAGTCAATAAAGAAATCCAATTCTTACGCAACGTAAGAACAAAAGAAGGCTCCCTTCCTGATAAAAGTCTTTTACAAGGACACTGATTAAGTAATGACGACCCGATTCCCCAAAACAGCCTCGTAAGCAATATTTATAAAGGTAAAATGCTCTCTACTAAGGAAACCACTTTCTCTCTCCTCCTCCTCTCCACTTTCTCTTCAATGACAAGCCCATCTGTCATCGCGTCCTTCTTAGCTGTACGGTTACCCAACTAATGAGACGTAATAAGTAAGAGGTCTCCTCCCCGTTTTCGTCCTCGTCATCGTCATGATTGTCGTCATCTCCAGGCGAGTCGATAAGTCAGCCGTCCATCTCTCTCGAGGTCTACTCTGTCCTCTATCAAATTATGCCACATTTAGAAAATAAAAGAGCCCCTGCTGTTTTCACACCCCGAGTTTCTTTGATCCATCAGAAAACACGTGTTACGTAAGTAAAATTTGGCCAATTTCTTAATGAAAACATGATTACATAATTTTTCCCAGAAACAAATCCATACTATAAAATTAGCATAATAATGAAACACACCATCGCTCCTGTATTCTTCTCTTCCATGAAATTAAACTTACACAAACCCACGAAACGAGGACGGCGTGTGGGTGAAAGATGAAAGAGAAAGTTGGCTCGTACGCGGCTTTCATCGTGTTGCAAACTCCCCTGCGGATTTTGGGGAGAAAGTATCTCTCCCCTTTCATTTTGTGTGTAATGACATTATTAAATTACATAAATTACACAAGGACAGGGTTCGGAAAAACCCAGGGTTTTAATCAAAAATTATAAAACCCATGGGTTTTAATGGGTTTTACCATGTTAATTGGGTTTTATTTGGGTTTTAATGGGTTTTATTGGGTTTTATTGGGTTTAAATGGGTTTTATTGGGTTTTATTAGTTTTAAGTAATAACTTAACAAAAATAATTCGGAATTTGTATCTATTCGGAAATTATTTTTGTTTTATAACACTTGAAATCTGTGATGCTAAAGGATGGAGTCAATTGTTGATTTGTTCCGAATTTTCATACACTAGAATAGTAATGAAATAGAGTACTTTAGAATGAATTGAGATAACGCCTTCTAACGTATAGGAGATGTATTTAACTTCTAGAATGTAGTTTTAAGGTGAAACTCAATTAAAACCCAATAAAACCCATTAAAACCCAAATAAAACCCACTTAACATGGTAAAACCCAGTGGGTTTTATTCATTTACAACCCATTAAAACCCATTAAAACCCAATAAAACCCAACCCATTAAAACCCAGGTCGGAATACCCTGCACAAGGACTTCTGCTACACATTCATACGTAAGCAAGCAGCCCACACGGTAGGCAACCTGAACTGCAAAGTCCCACAAGGAGCAGCGTATCTTTGTGGGGCTTGTGTAATAAGTCACTCCGAAACCCGATATGACTTTATTGTTGGGTTTGTTCAACTTGGGCAATGTCAGGGCTGGGTCAACTCATTAATTGTGGATGCTAGTTATACCGTTATCCGAAATTGGAAGGTGCACGTGTAACCAAGATTTTGTTCATGATTATCTAAAAGTATGGAAATTATGTGGTTTAAACGTACAAAATGTTAGGGTTAGATTTTTCGGGCAAAATTGAGATTTTTATGATTTTTTTTGGATGTGCCTATTTTGAGAATTAGATAATTTTAAATATTAGATTTTTCATTTCGAAAATTTCAGGCCGTACAAATTTTATGGTTGAACAGAACTTTGTCATATTTGAGTAGTATTCCTACCAGATTTAATTTTCCGGTCAAAATTGAGATTTTTATTTTTATGGACCTTGTTTGAAAATTAAATAATTTACATTTTGCAAATTACAACCATCCAAATTTTATGTTTGAAAAGAACTTTACCATATTCTGAATATGATCCTAACCAAATTTGAGGTCACTCGGGAACCATCTAATTTCCCTAATGAGCCGGACATGTTGTTGACATCCAACACGTTTTGGTCACTAATGATGACAAACCTCCTTCAAAAAGGTTGAGATGACATTTTATCCTTATGACGAAACCACATAAATAATTTATGGTCATCTCATTTTCCACGTCCCCTCATTATTTATCGTTCTCCCCATTGTCTTTCCTGCTCCAATTTCCCACATACATAATTAGGATTTGTTTCCAGTCAAGAATTTGGAAGAATCCCCAATCCGGGCATCAAATTTAACCCGGGTTCAAAATGTATGAATAAATTCATATCTTTCTTGGGAAGAGAAAGTGGCCCAGATTATCGGCAACCTATCCCTAGCTGGGTGCCCTTATTACAACAAATTTTCCATAATATATTACTCCACGCATAGCTAAACATGTGTGGCGGGATAGAATATAAATCGCGGCGAGGGCAATATTTCATAAAAATGGTGCTTTAATACGCGTCACCAATTCGAAGCCGTATCCCAGCTGAAAGAAGAAATTGGGGTATAACTCATCCCTCGTGCGGGTCTTTAGTCAAAAATCGGGGTATCATCCACTTTTACTTACTTACTTTCTCCCCGGAATAACGGCACGGATATAACAAAGTTATAATAATGGCCAATCTATTCATAATCATAAATCAGATCGGGAACTTGTTGGAGGACGTGGATAAGTGAAAGTGAAAGAATATACATAATCGGAAGAAAGCAATAAATAAGATGGATTCGTCCTTGCTTTCTGTATGCACCCTATAAATTTGTTCCTCACGAGTACCTAGGTTAAATCTGAATATGTAAATTGTGAAAAATTAGAAAAAATCGTCCACTCCAATTCCTTCCGGTTAGGAGATCCGATCCAATCCAGGTTAGTGTTGCAAGGGAGAGAAAGTAGAACAAAACGGTAATGATATACCTGCGACGGAAGGGAGGATGTCGTTAGTCGGCAATGAAAATGGCTACACGTGGAGGCATGATTTGAATTATGATGATGATGATGAGAATGATGAGAATGATCAACATGACACACAACAGGAACGTGTTTCATGAAGGAAAGTTGTAGAATTTTAAATTTTTGTCAGAGAAAAATCTTGGACAAATTTCCATTTAAATTTTATCCGATAAAATTTATCTTTGACCAACCTATGAGATAAATGATGTCCTTCTTTTAAAGAAGAAATATTCAAACAATTTAATACATTTTTCCCTCTCAAAATAGCATTTAGTCCCATACAGAACTTTATAATGATCCAATTTCGTATTCAAGATGGTAAACTAAACCAAAATCAAGGCTGCGGAATTGTCTTGTCTTTCAAGCATGTCAGAGAATTGGACCTTTTACGAATTTCAATCTCGTCCCGTCCCATTTTGAAGCTATTTACTTGTATACGAACGAAGCCTTCCCTCCGTTTAGTTCGTGTGGTTTGGAGTGTAATAAATCTTGATGAAAATGACATTTCCCTCGTCTTCTGCTCAAATATAGGATCGAGGCTAACTTTGCTTTCTCCCGAGTTCTTTACTACTTTTTCCATATAAAATAATATCATCATCTTTAAAATACTTAAACCCCAATTTACTCCGTGGTGGAGGGAATAAAGATCTCTCTTCCTGGACTCAATCTCTAAGCTTCTCTGCTGCTGCTGGACTGCTCGTCTCCTACTTTCTACTTATTTTGTTCTGTGATAAATGTTGTGAAAGTAACGAAATGGCTTCACATTCTTCTTCTTTCCTGCTTATTGTGTCAGTCAGTGAGTCAGTTAGAGAGAAATGTGCAACAATTTAATACAACTTTTTCCACCTTTAATATATTTACATGGTAAACTTTTTATCATGACACGAGTAAAATTTAAATAATTTGTTTCCCCCATATTTTTGGAGGACGACAAACTTTCTTCAATTTATTTATTTTCTATTTTTCCCGAAAACGGAGAAAGTATCGCGTAAAAAAGCATGGATTTCTGCCTTTCTTTCTCTCTCTGGGAGAAAGTACTCGTCGTCTGTAGCTACATATCCCGTCGAGTAACAAGTCTTTATCTGGAGGTGATTAGTGGGTTGTCACATTGATTTTATTTTTATTGTCCGCCATTACATCTGTGTGGAGGCCATTTATTGCTTATTTTGCCCTCATCCCATTGTCTGATCCGTACTGGAGGACTGCCTGCCATCCGAGCAGCATGACACTTACTCCACTTGAGAGAGAGAAAGCAATCAAACATGGTTCGGCTGATACTTGTTTGCAAAAAGGACGATTGTTCCGTACTCTTTTATTCGGTGATTAGTTGGGTCAAAAAAAGAGCAGGATAACATTGACCAAGTCAAAATGTTGTCAAGTGTCTCTGCAGGAGGGGAGGGGACGATTCATAAAATATCTCCGAACAATTGTACAACTTTCTCCATGGGGTGAAAGTATGAAATTTGTTATGGAGAAAGTTGTCTCCTGTGACGATTTTGGACCGAGATATCCCTTCCAAACTCTGCCTCATTCTCCGTCAAAATCAATGCCTCGAATTAATTATTTTGTTCCACTTTACCCCATAGAAAGTGTCGTCACAATCGAAACTTTCCTGCTGATAATATACTTTTGTTCTTGTTTTTTCCTTAAAAACTTTCCCTCTTTTGCGCAGTGTAAACAGGATTGGATTGGATTCTGTTTTCCTTCGCTTTTATTCCCCTCAACGGATCCATCCTCTCTTTTTCCCTGCACACAAAGTGATGATTACAATCAACTTCCTTCCTCCCTTTTCTTCTGGGTAAATGAATGACTACACTTTCTTTAATGGGTGGCCTTTTCTTTTCTACGAGGAAAACACACAGTATGACGACGACGAGGACGGCAACGAGTACGAGGACATTTTTGTATTGCAGTACAATAAATGGGGCGAAGGGTCATTTCGGTCCTCCCAGGCTAATCGTGGCCCAATGTAGAAATAATTCCGACTTCCCCGCCATTACGTACGCGTGTATTTATTTTCCTGTCTGGAGGCGGAAAAAGTGGGAGGAATGTGGATAACCTAGATAAGTTTAGCCTAGATTTGTAAGTATTTCATGTATGAGTTTTTCTTATCGTTAGCCTTATTCTCAAAAATTTCTGAAATTTATTTTTGTTGTTTGGAACGGTGTTGATTGAGAACATTTTATTATTTTGCAAGCTTTCGAATATACATATATTTTTTCTTTATCAGACAAATTACCTGAAATTTCACAAAAAATTACAAAGTTTCTGAAATTTAGCCAGTTTCCCTTTTGTTTTCTCCTATCTGTAAACTTTTTCATAATCAATTATTTGATTGGGAACTTTGACCCGAAATAAGTTCAGTTAGCTGGTGCCAATTCTAATTATACTTTTTCCCTGCTTCCTTCTCCGCAAAATTTTAGTTTATAACTAATCCACTCAAAAATATGGCACATGGTTTCCACCAAATCATTCTTCAGAATATCTCATTTCACAAACTTTCTCCCTTCCCTTCTTCCTGTTTTGGGTTGAACCTATTTGTTCTCATCATTCGAGTATTAGTCGCGGAGCAGATCTGGAGTGAAAGTCATTGGCAGAGTCCAAGCAAGCATTAGAATCTCATTCATTCTCGAATTGAGCAGGGTGAAAACTGAGAAGGGAAAGTTGCCCGTACGAAAATAGAAGAATATACTCCTCCTTTTGGATAGGACGGAGTAGCGTCTGACCAGAATTGATCCCCTTTGTTCACAAGTTTGGGAAAGTCCCATCAGCCCTGAGACGACTATACTCTGTGCCATTTGAAGACCCAGCCAGAAAGTCAAAGAAAGGGAACAAACGTGACAAATCCGGACCCAAGGAGAGAAAGGCGAAGAAGAACAATATGATCAGAGTCAAGGAAATCTCTCCTACTTCAATTCCTTCGTCGTCACCACTTTACTTTCTCTTTTCCAGAGGCCAACGTATCAAGGAACGTGTTACTTTCTCCCTGCTCCGCCAATCTACAATCTGGCCTGGGTTGGGTGGTACTGCATAGTGTGGACACTTTGATACGAGGAGGGATTCCAGAAATGTGCAGCGAATGGAGTGAGTGGTGTGTTGCTCGCTGCCAAGTTTAAACTAAATTTTATTCCGTCAAAAAAAGAATGGTCTGGCCAAATCAAAGTGGAGCGAAGTCGACGGGAGTGTGCATCTATCCGATGGGAGAAATGTGGATGCATCAGGGTCAAAAAGAGAAAAAATTACTCAATGTTTAAATAAGTTAACAAATTGTAGCAGATATTATTTGGCAATTTAAAATTTGAAAGCGATTGATTTGTCCAGGACAATCAAAAATATAAATTTTTGAAATACGTGTCAAACTCATAAGCCAAAATTTTATTTTAATATTTTCATCAAATCTAATTACACATAGGTTTAGTGGCTTCAACAATAATTTTATCGCAGTTACCCATGATTTGCCTAAAATCCTGTAAAATACAATGCACATTTGAAATTTTTTCTCAATTTAGCACACCCTTTGATGCCAAAAAGGAGCCCTTTTTCATCCTCTTCCCAACTTGGTGGTGCATGTTGATAACACATTTGATGGGAGAGAAAGAGAGAGACAACGTTGTGTAAGAGGGGACGACTGGAGAAAGCTCAATCCAAACTGTCATGCCTGCCATGCAGGAAGTCAGAGTCGAAGAGACAACAAGCTTGCCGGGCAATTTGCCAGCCAGCCACACATCTAACTTTACTCGCAATAAAATGGAGAGAAAGCAAAGCTGTACTGAAAATAGAATGGATGGAAGCTGCAAAAGCTAAAGCTGAAGCAAGCAGCTTCAGCGAGTGTCCAATCGTCCACGAACAAAATCGTCCAAAACTGGTCTGAAATTCTTTCTCTTTTTCATTTCAGTTTACTATTGAGTTTTTTGTGCCTACTCCTTCACAAGTTGAACCCCATGAAAGAAGCTTTTACTACATACGGGATACGACTAACCAGCCAGCCGAAAATGTGTGCGTTCAAATGCCAAAAAATCCACCAAATTAAAGTCTTGAAATTCCTGTGTCTCTCACCATCACGATAACGACAATGGATGGCGATGATGAGTAAAAGTTTGGAGGGGAAGAGAACAGAACCGCACCCACCACAACAAGAAATTCAATCCAATTCTTCTATCAAAGGGAGAAATGAATTGAAAGTTGCAGCGTTACTGATTTTTGAGTGAGAATTTTTAAATTTCAAAGAACGGGTCTAATTATGCAGTATAAGGAGTAGTACTTTCATGTTCGTTCATAAAATGTCGCATTTGTTGTACAAATATAATTTTACACTTATTAATATTTTTTCGAATTGAATAAATATTTAGACTGGTTGAATTTGACTATATTTTTGCTGACTCTATATTCATTCATTTATAAATTTTGGACAGTTTTGATAGCTCGAATAGAGAGTTAATGTTATGCAAAGCATGAATTTTAAATCTCAATCATCAAATTGAACACGTAGATATTAGAATTATCGATGAATAAACTTTGATATTTACCCACCATTAGAATTATTTTTTTAATATCTTTTGAAAAAATCGAAATCAAAATGTCAAAAGAGTTTGAAATTGGATATGAGAAAGAGTTATATTCATCGGTGAATGTAATGGTGCAAGAATTTTAAAAATCTGTGAAAAATTGGGCTATTCTTTAAAAGTCCTTCTATTGCGATTTAATCCAAAAATTTCATATTTTGTGAAACAAAAATGCCGAATTAGAAAATATTCAAAATGGAAAAATTAGTACTGATATTGAGGTACCATACGAGTCCAGAGGCTTTCTCTCTCCAACTCCATTTCATTTGTACAACCTCAGTTACGTGCATTTAGACCTTTATAATTTAATGTGCCACATTTTGAGACCAGAATGACCGTTGTAGCATCAGTGGTTAATGAGCTAACGTTTTTTTAATGAAACAAAATGCAGTTCAGTTAGAATATTGTTACACAGAGGCAAAAACTTTTTGCATCCCGGGTTTAATTTTGATAAAATTATGGAGTAAATTTGCTATAAGTTTTATCTTACTAAAAAATGAGGCATTGCTCAGAAAATTCACTAGAACATATATAGGACAGTTGCTAATCCTAAATTTCGTGATTTCTAAATTTTGTAACCAAAATTATAAAATACAAAAAACATGCCCATTTACGCAACAAAAAAAACCTGTATTAAAAACCCAAACTGATCCAACAATGCTGGCAAATTTATAAATCCAGCAATTATTTAGTCACATCTAACAATAATTTACAACAAATTTGTATCCGTTAACTTTTGCCTGCGTTTTATTAGTTCCCACAAGCATGCACAAATTCCAAGTACTTTTAATACATTTTTGACTCACTTTAATCCCAAAATTTCAAATACTCCGCAACAACCTCCGCGACCAATTTAAATTTAGCAATTACCCCAAAAATAAATTAGACTTTTTTTACCTGGACATGGTAGAAGGAAGAAGAGGATCAAAATCGAGAGTTGAATCCACAACGAGTCCTTTCTCTTTCTTGTCCGGACGTAAAAAATGTCTCTTTCATTACTCGGCGGATGGTACACGTCCATTTTACAAAGGAAGAATGGGTAGTCGTCGTCCCGGTAACTTTTCCGGTTTGGATGATCACACCTTGACATGTTCAGATTAAAATTCTTCCGGTGAAAGTTCCCCTTTAAATTTAATCCGTTCGTTGCTTGAATCGAAAGTCGTGTCTCAGTTTGTGTCGCAGTGGGGCTGCTTTCCTCTCTCACGTTATTATTGGCAGAGTGCAGTTTGCCGGGTGAATTTTTAGTATGCCGACAGTTTCTTTTCTTATGGGGGACCCGACTACTTGAGGGGGTCGAATTTGTGTAATTTTTACAATACAAATTCCTACCGGTTAAGTCGTCCATTTTATTGCTGCAGTATTATGTATGTAGTCCGATAAAGGAGAAATAGTTAAAAATCGTCTCTAAATGTGTCTACACTTTCACTACTTTTCTATTTTTATGTTTTTCTTCCCCCTCACGCGTAAGATTTAGAATCCTTACGCACCAGAACGACGCAAGATTATTGCGAACATGACGATTAACACAAATTACGTACGTCACGTGCCTTGACCCTGCTTCAATCCTACGCTTTCACAACGTCACATCATAAAGTGAAAGTAAACGCGTCTTTAGACGAAGCACATAACATAATTTTGTTCCAAGTACGATCCAATAATTTCCACGAGTACAGAAGTATTACATAAATCGCGAAAAATTTTGTCCCAGAGCCAAAAATTCTCATCAAGTCGTACACTTTCGCTGATATGTAAGCATATCGTGTTCATCCAACTTTTCTCACTATACCCATACGCACTTGGGTCGAGATATCTCGGATTTTAGTTCCGTATAACGAGACGTGCAAACGGATTAAGAAGATGACACCGAAATAGCGCTGTAGACTAGCCCACTATGGCTTTCTTCACTTTACAACTTTCTCTCTCCCGCAGTTTGAATGTGATGTCTCTTTACAACAAGTCAGACCGGAACGTATCGCAGGAGGAGGAAGAAGGATAAAGATAGAAATGACTTTATTTTATCTTCTTCCACTTTCTCCCCAGTTCGTAAGAAAAGCGAGAGCGAAAGGATTATTCCAATTCCTTCATTTTCTGTGGAATGATCCCATTCGAATTCTTCTCAAATTCCCGATTTACATACAAAATGGTCACTCAGAGTTCAAATGGAGAAAGTCGTCAATGTATTTGAAATCGGGGAGGGAGAAGGCGATGCGATGTGTTCTTTGGTTGAGTGGATTTTCTTTCTTCTTCTTCTTCTTGTTCCGATTTATGTAATGTAATGTGTGGCTGGCCGCCTTATTGTTATTTTTATGGGAAACTTAGACGAAGAAGAGATCTTCGTTGGTTGTGTTCTTTCCACACCAAAAAGTGTAGGAGGAGGAGGAGGAAGGAGAACACTCAATTTTGTATCCTGTCCCACTTCAAGAATTACTCTTTATTTTAAACATAAATGGAAACAGATAGAGAAGAAGAAATATGCTGACTTTCTCCGAAAATGACTTTTCGCTTCATATACACAGGGAATCAGCTTTCTCTCGTACTTCCTGAAAATACAAAACATTTATCTTTATTCCTTAATTCCTCAATTTATTAGGAAAGGGATCCGATATAGATGTGAGCAAGAAAATTTAAGATTGTGTAACTTTCTCCCTTCTTCTCCTCGTTCAGTTCAACTTATGCTTTCACTTCTCTAGTAAAATTGATCTGTTGTTGTTTCGCGGCGTCCTAGCTTGGCAGTAAAGTGGGAGAAAGTACGTTTTTCGTCTACTTATCATTTATTTATACCAACTTTTACTTTCCTTTCTGCACGTCGGCTTTATTTTGTTGTTCAACTTTTCAGCCCTGGTATTTTGGACAGGATGATGTGAAGTCAGTCAACCCAAGGAAAGCAACCCATCTCACAAAACCATCTTTACAAGACCAAACTAAACATTCAAATTCCACACTATTCCACTTTTGCCTCCCATTGCGAAACATTGTGCAGCAGTAAAATGTATGTACGTACGAAGATTTTTCTGTGCCCAGATTTCCGAAAAAGGGAAAGTAGAAATTTAACAGAGAAGCGACTCGATACAGAAATTTCCCTATCTCTCTCTCCTCTGTCCGTCCATCCGTCACGGGGAATGCATCCGTCCATCCATTCACTTGTCTCAATCTTTCACGAAAAAAAGAACAAGTCAACTTTCTCCTCGAGAAAAGTCAAGACAAAGAATACATTTTGATTAAAAAATGCAGCTGCGGAAACAGGAAAAGTATAAAAGTATATAAAATGTGTAAATTCATCTCGTCACACACTGCGTCCATCCATGCCTTACTTTCTATCAAACAACAAGGAACAATAAAGTGAGTGAAAGTGCCACCACCACCACCCCGGCTTTGAGATCATCATCATCATCATCGTCATCATCAACACTATCCGAGAGGATCATCACTCAGATAAAGAATTGGAGACGACGACGAGAAGAATAAAGGGCAAAGAGAACAAAGAATGGGGAAAAAAGTACATAAAGGAAGAGAATAAACCTATTTATTTATGGCGTGAGAGATGGGATGACTTATGAATTTTTGGGTGTATAGCTTATTCATTGTTGGATTATATTTCTTTTCATTTCCTTCTTTTTTTACAGAGCTCACTTCATTTTGCTTACTTTAGTTATTTTCTCGTCCACAGTGCAGATTTTAATATTACTAGAGACGAAGAAAGTGTGGGGAAGGATGAGCAAGGGAGAAATAGCGGAATAGAAATGTGATGCCACTTTTTCCTTTGAGGGACACACACATGCAACATTTATTTCTGACTTTCTCTCCCACTTGACACTTTATCATCGTGCGGATACAGGATTGTGTCAAGCGTTGAGAAGATGATGACTTTCACTCGTTAAGGAAATGACTTTTATCTATTATTTTAATGTTTTTAGGGGATAGGGAGGATCATGGAAAGCGGGAGTTTGACGTGTAGTTTTTTCATTCTTGCTAAATATTATGGATGGTAGTTTCTTTAGGGGGGATTTTTTAAAGTTTTTTTTACACATTTTAGGAATTTTGTGCAGTGAAGTCGCAAAATGTTTAACATTTTGAAAGAAAGTAGAATTAAATATTGAACTTTCTCTGGTCCATTTATTTTTTGATTGTTCCCAATTTACCAAGGTTTCTATCAAGTCATGTCATCTGTCAAAAATTCATCATTTCAAACTTTATAGATAAAAACCACATCTGTAAATATTTCTCTTTTTTCCATCCCACTGCCACAAGCAGACAGACACGAACTGGCAGCAGCCAATTTTGACATATTTTCCTCCTCAGAACAATCAACAAATCAACCAAAGTCACAGACGCATGACCAACCAACCAATGTCAAACCACAAAAGGCATTGCCGGCCTGTGTCCAGCAACATATTTCATAAATATGTGTATGAACGGCTGCTCTGGCCCCGTCTACTACCCGGGTATCACCCTAGCTGGACTTGCCATCTTTCAGCGACATCACCCCGAAAGAAAATGACAGAGAGATGTCCCACTCTCAAAGATCGATCCTACACACGACACCAACCGTATCAAGCAGATGTGGCTTGACTTTTTCTTTCTTCTTCTTTTGGTCCAATTTTTATCCCCATGAAGAAGAAAAAAAATCTTCAAGAATCTCATCTTCAGACGACTTTTATGATCATGTCATCTCCCAAACCCGTCATCCAGTCTGACGACAAGTGGTGGCGCAACCACAGACAAATGAATGACTCGCCGAAAAAGGAAAGTGACGAGGCTGCATGTCTCCTCCTTTCAATGAGCTTTCACCACATTCCTTTCATTCAAGGCACAACAAGTACAAAAATTCTTGAAAATCCTGACTTAAACGAGAAACCACCACCACTTTCTCTTTTGGTCTCGTATGACGCAACTTTTTCCCAATTAATTTAATGCGCAGTAAATAAAGATCAATTTATAAATGTAAAATTGGAACAAATTACTCTCCTCTGGGAACAAGGCTCGATCAAATTTTGAATGAAGTTTCCCAAAAAAAATAATCTCTGGGTGTGTAACCGCCTCAACACATTTTTCTCTGAGCAAAAGTGAAGTAACTTTCTCTCAATAGTTTCTCTTTCTCTCTGGAAAGTATATACGCTGAGTCAGTACTCGAGACAAAATGTGACCCCAGCAGACACAGATTACATCACAAAACTTTCACCAGCCCACCCACCACCCAAACATTACCCTAGGACACGACACGACTCACTAGTCAAACTTTCTCCGCCTTGAGAAGTTGAGCAAGAAGGAATCACAGAATCTTGCAGAAAAAAGAGAGAAACGAAAGAACACACACACGGAATTCCTTCAAGTAACAAATGATGATACATCTGAAGCAAGGATGGAATTCGCACACCAAATTTTGCAAATTCCCATCCCATCAAGAAGAAGAAACAACTTGTACAATCAGGTCGTGCCTGGGCAAACCACACCCATCGAATTACAAACTTAAATAAGTAATGAATTCTTTGAGGCGGACAATTGGATGGGATTAGTTTGCCCGTGAATGCTTCACAAATAGGTGTATTTCTAGTACATTAGTAATAAAATTCAATTCATGATACAGAATATGTATTATTTCAAAATCAAAGCCACATAAACTAACTTTATGTATGTATCTTTTGCTCGAGGCTACTTTCAACCTATCCGTCCAACTGTTTGTTTGTTTATTTGCTACATGGCCTCCTCAAATTTCGTGTTTTGTTTGTTGTTCTACTTTCACCGTGAAATTCAAATATTTAATATTGCCCGATTCTCCATTGTCTCGATGTTCGTTCACGAATCACTAAACAAGCAAAATAATATTCAATATGGTGGAAAATTTTTAAAATCAACAAAATTTAAAAGTATATAATTTCCCATTAATTTCCCGATATTTACTTTCACTCCGCAATTTCATGCCACATCTCACCCACACAATCGAATCAGATTTAATAAAGGATACCATGAAATTGAAAGGGGTAAAAGTAATTAAATTGAGTATAGCCAGCAACAATGTGACTCTTCAACTGTGTGCATATTGGACACATTGAATAGTACAAAACAATGAAACAAATAAAGGATCGACGACGACGGGGCAGCCGCAGCCAGCCAGTGGAAATCTCATCCTTGAAATAGAACCACCTAATTCTACCACCGCATCAGTACAAACATTGAAAATTTTAGTGGTGCGACTTGTAACTTTCACCGACTGACTGACTAGATATTCCAGTTGCCGTGGTGGTTTAGGTTCTGGTTTGGTCGGGTGGTTTAGTTTGGCTGGATTTATTCGAATACCACATAACTCCACGCTGGCTTTCTCCACCACCTCGAAATCAAACCAGTGACGCAATATGGGGAGAAATTCGGTAGAAAGTGGAGTCAAATATAATCTAGAATTCAACCGAATCGAAATGTGTCCAAATTTAACTTATTCCTCGTCCACCTCAGACAGACAGAACAATATGATGAGTTACGTATGCATGTATGGACGAGGTGAGAAACCTGTGAGTGAGGAGTGAAGTTGGGTAATAATGTAGTTATGTACCTATGTAGGTGGAATATGTCAGTAATGAAAGTTTCATTGGTTCTGGCAGGGTGTGGATTTCCCTTTTTGTTCGTTACAAAATCAGCACAAAATGGAGAGAAGTGAGGATAGAAATGAAATAGACGAACTAACAAAACTTGGCTGGAGGCGATTTTATTTGGGTTTCATCATCATCAAGCTAACTGAAGAATAATGCAGAATATGGGATATTTAAGAGGAACAATTTTTAATTTTCGTATAAATTCTATTGTTCTGCTGAGAAAAATTCTTCCTGGAAATCGAGCAACGCCTTAAATCATGTCCTATTATCAACTGCTTTCTTTTCCCGTGGGACAACTTTCACCAGTAAAAAACACAACAATAGCCCAACCGGAAGGAAGTAGCGCATAGGTATACAGTTGGTCACTCTTTGCCTCAACTTTCACCAAATTTAGCCATCCATTCTCCCTCGCCACCTTCCTTTCCCAGCCGGATTTCCTGGAAAAGTCGTCAAAATGTCCCAAATCCTAACCAACCAGCTAAAAGTAAATAAACAGGCCGAGTTTCCCTTTTTTTCAAGGTAAAAGTACACCAACTGACGTGACAACGTCCACCGGACAATAGGTGTAATCGTATAAATACAAAAAATAAATACGAACGGCACAGCAAACAAAAGACGAGGAAATTTAGGAAAAGTGTAGAAAATCAGGCCAAAAGTTAGACCACCGCTTGGTTGCTCTCTCTCTCTCCCAGCGTTCCAAATCCGTTGGGAATTTCACCACGAGGAAAAATGTGGATCCTTAGCAGAGCGGATGCCTATATATTTATTTACGTTGGTTGTTATTCCGTCCTCACCTGAGTCCTGAAACTGGAGAATGAGCGACAAAATAATTCAAAGGTGCGGAATGCCCCGGTTCAACTTGTCTCGAATTTTCGCGATTATTTCCAAAGTGAAAGGGCACACAGACCTCGAGTCACTTCACTTCACCGACTGGATCCATCCATCCACTCGAAAAGAAAGTAAAGTGCGTGAGTGAGTGAGTGAGTGAGTGAACAAGTGGCATGTAAATAGTCGACCAATTGTCAGGCAGGTGAGCAGCTATACAATTGACATACTTTCACCAGACGAAAAAGGTCGTCTTTGTTGCTTTCACTTTGTGACGGAGTAAATAAACAGGCATTTGTCGAACCTTGCTAATTTTTGGAAGGCCATCCCTGATTTTTGCACAGGGCACAAGTGTCTAATTATGTAAATAAAACTTGACCTATTTAATTTATAAAATCACGATTTTTCGAACATTTCGAGAAGCAATGAGTAAGAAATGTTTGACTAAATAAGTGACTCCTTTCACTCCAACCCTTTGAAGACCAATTTTAATTAAAATGGTGATCACTCATCGTTCAACTCTTATATACAGAAATAAATTAAATTGCTAAAAGTGGCAGTAAAGTTAAAGGGTGAATTCATATTACATAATCAACAAATCCCATGCCAAATCTAGATAATCTAATCATTACCTAAAATCTGAATTCTATACCGGCACGTCATCACTTTTCTCTTTTTAAACGTGCTTACATAACCCAATCATTTCGAGTAAAGTAACTTTTCTGGCTAAACACTTGAAGGAAATGCTTATGTAAATCTATCAGATTTTAATGTGTCAAAGGAACATAAGTAAAGATTAGGAGACCTTCATTGCCACCTCGTTCTCATCGCTTTTATAATTCTACTCCACTTAAACTTATTAATTTCTTCCATTCGTTAAAACCTTTCTTGCTGTCCTGTCACTTTCACCCGTTCCCCACGAGCAGCAGAACCCACCATAAATCATAATTTCTCATTTTTTCCTAGACTTATGCATTCATTTTCTTGTTCAATTACACTAATCGAATTACGTAAGCAGGAGAAAGACATGAATTAATTGAGCCGTTTGATTTCTGAATGCAGTTAATTTTCATGAAGAGTAAAATCTATCCTTCTGATGGTACTTTCTTCTCAAGGGGAATTGGTAAGCAAGTGTAATTGAGCGTATAGATTGGATCTGAGTTTAAAGGAAAGAAAGCTCTAAATAAAGCAACCAATACTTCAAAAACAGAAGAATGCTCGAGAAAGTAACAAATACTGTCTGGCAAAAGTGTATAGAGAAAGTTTATAAAAAGTGGAAATTTTGTATCGTGCAATTCTGATTAAAAATTTGTATATCTTATCGGTACCAAATGATTATTGTGTGTCTAAATTGCAATTAAATTGCAAATGATCTTATGCACCCTAATTTAGGAGATTTTCTTCATCCTTTACAAATCAGTAAGCATTCATTTTCACCATTCGGACGTTAATTTTCTCTGTATTCTAACTTTGCCTGTTTTGGTATTCCGTGTCCAACTCTCACTCACTTACTTCCGGACGAGAAAGTAACTTTCTTTTCCCTCTGTGAGCCAAAAAACCAATCCACCACGAGATACGATGCCACCAGCGAAATGCTTACTTTCTCCCATTCCATCCATCCATCTATCTATC
This sequence comes from Folsomia candida, assembly GCF_002217175.1. Taxonomy (NCBI): domain Eukaryota; kingdom Metazoa; phylum Arthropoda; class Collembola; order Entomobryomorpha; family Isotomidae; genus Folsomia; species Folsomia candida. The sequence continues at coordinate 119,535 of NW_019091200.1, read as the reverse complement.
CAACACACGTTTCATCTCCGTCTTCAGTTCAGTCCAGTTCATAACATTCTTTGCAGAGTGAAAGTTTTCCACTTTCTTAACATACATACTCTGACCGACAGCGATCTCTCGACGTAACCGCCGCCATGCAGTACTAGAAAAAAAGAGGGGAAAGTAGTTGTTTGGTTGCTAGCTTTGGTGTTGTTAATTTGTCCGAATTGTTGAAGTATTACTTTCCACCCCCAGGGATGAATGGTGGATTGGCTTGGATTAGATTGGATTCTGAATCAAGAAGGAAAAACTGACGGATTTTCTTTTTTTCACCCAATCTTCTAATCGAGACAAGGTTTTGTTGCTGGGTTTCCTCGCAAGTTAGTTTTGCCACCAACCAACACTTTCTCATTCTTTCCCCTTTTTTCGGGTATAACTTGTTCACAATCAACAGTCAACGGAGCAACAATAATCCGTCATTCCTCGAAAAACCCTAGTTTCCTGAAGGATGAGGGAATGTTTTTGGGTGTCAGGCACCGGATTATTGCAAGCATGAAATTTATAATATTGACTTATTTATAGTTGAAGCAAGTATTTATTTATGGAAAATTACGAGGGTAGCACATATCTTAATAAAATGATTTCAGTGTATTGTTTTTCAGAAATATCCGGCGTTTAATTACAAACTTGAGTTAAAATAAATTTTGTTGAGAAAACTGTAAAATTGCTGACAATGCTTAAAAAATGGTCTTATTTTTCCCACATTTTTTAGTTGGAAGCTTTTCTAAAACTAAATTTGCAGCTTTAAATCGTATTAAATTCGACACACTCTGAGACCAATTCGATGCTTGACAGCTAAAAACGTTCCCTCGTGAGTTGGCCTGACTCGTACTAAATTCTTTCCTTCTGTCTCGTTTTTTGATACAGTACAAATAAAGGGAAAGTTTGTTTCTGACTCGAGTCAACTTTTTTTAGACAAAAGATCGCGGCAGTGTTAAGCTAGGACTTAACACAAAACGAAGAGGAGTTAAACTAGTTCGAGTAAGGATTAAGGTGAAACATTTGGATGGGGTTTTGGAAGTTATAAGTAAGTAATGACAAGATTAAGGTATTTCTTTTGCGAACAAATTACTCAATTTTTACCTGTTAAGATTTCTTAATTGCGGAAATTCTTACCTGTTATTTGACCCAGTTTTTTTGCAGCAGAATATTTTTGCACACAGAAAATGTCACAACTTTATAAAGAATAATTTTTTAAATGTTGTTGTAAATGTTTTTTTAAAAATTGTGTTTTAAAAATAAAACATATTTTTGATGAATTGTCCAATTTTAATAGGAAGTGCTACTACTTTAATTGCAATTAAATATAATTACTGTTTAATTTAAACTTGACTAAAACTCGTCACCACTTGTCCATTACTTCACAAAGAGAAAGTTGAGATATTCCAAAGTCCTAAAAATAGTGTGAGCAGCACCATTTGAGAAAGAAAGAGCTCCAATCCAGGCGATGTTATCAACACGAGACTCCAACCCAAACTGGGAGAAAAGTCTTAAAATTCGTTTCCTCTTGTAGCCCACAAACCCATCCCTCCCATTTCACCGTGTGTCATCAACTCTACTTTCTCCTCTGCAGCCCGGTTAAGCGTAGTCGAGTGTGTAAACTAAAATAATAAATTAGTGAATCCTGCCCATGGTTGATTTTTGATTGAAGTTTTACACACATTTCATCCCCACTTGAATAAAATGTGGGACGCATGAAGAATGATGAGATCAAGCAGGCATCAGGGTCGAGTAGCAGCCTGGCTGGACTTCCTGTCCTCTATTTTATGACGCGAAATGTCGCCTATACTTCCGGAAGAGAGGAATACAATTTATTATACGCGATACTACGTCTCCTTTTGACTTTCTCTTACCGACCGACACACTTTAACCGGAAATGCTTAACTGCACCAGTCAGGACAAAAACAGAATCCATCCCATTCCATATACTATTACTCACAGGACTGCATCTGTTTTCTCCACTATATAACCACAAAACCGACAAAAACAGAGTTTAATGCCCATTTTATCCCCCACTTTCTCCGTATCATTACTCATTAATTGTTTCCCATTCCGACGACCAAGAAGGAAGAAAAAGAAACCTTGTCTGGCTGGCTGGCTGGCTGCTTGCTTTCTTCTGCACGTGGAAAGTTTATTGTTTTCGTGGTGGAGAAAAAGCTCAGCCGGAAGAAAAAGAATGGTATAGAAGAAAACGACGACATAAAATTTCCCTCTACTTTCTCCTGATGGGCCATATTAACCACACGTGTGTGAATATTAAACCGCGTGTGCCGGAAAGAGAAAGTTGTGTGTGGGTGGATGGGTAGTTAGTTGGAGGAGGAAAATTGTAGGAGGGGTGGCTGATTGGATGAAATGATTATGGCAGCAATTATGTTCAGATCCTTTGGGTAATTAAAATCAACTGGGTGCATGGGATCGGGAATGATCTACTCGTTTGCTTGAGCAGCTTCCATTCTATTCATCCATCCATTCTCTCCGCCTCGCCCGCTAGAGACCTTTCACTTAACTTTGCTCACTTTAAATGGACGGATGAAGGGATGCGGTCCAAGTTCAAATTAGCTTTTGGCTTGACCTTTTCAATCAGACGGGGATGTGTAGTTTGCTGTAAAAGTAATGTAGTGGCTGAATTAGCATGCAGGTCGGTATTGAGAACGGGCTAAAATTAGACTATAATTCTGTGTGGTAAAAACAATTGCAAAATTTTGGAAAATTTTGTTTTTAATTTCGATCCTTTTCAATCAGACTTTGTTGTAAAAGTAATCTAGTGTGCGAATTAGTATTCAAGTCCGTATTGAGAATACGCTAAAATTAGACTAAAATTCTGTAGTGAAAGTAAAATTCTGAAAATTTTGCAAAATTTCTTTCTAAATTTCTATTTATCTACATTTTTTTCTGTCCCAACAACACTTCATCCTCTTTGGTCCCCCATCATTCATCATCTCCTTCGTTCTCTGTCTCTTTGTACTTTTGCTTTCAAAATGTAATCCAGACATCAGAATATTTTAGCATTCCGTGTGTGACTCTGGTTTCACATCGTTGTTACCTTCTCCACTTCCTTCCTACTTGTTCACTCACACCACACGTCGCACACACTAAGCAAGAAGCAGACAGACTTTTACCAAAGCAAAATACATAAACCAAACCAAACCACAAACAAATATAAATAAATATTTGATCCGTCAAACAGACACGACAAGACTTGACCAGAACGGGAAGAGACCACTTTCTCCTCCATCGTCAGTCAGTCGGTATCTGTATGCTCGACTTTCTCTGCACCAAATCCCACATCTTGTATCGAGATCAACCATTTCGTAGCCTTTTTGCCTTCGCTAATGTTAAGAAGAGAGAGAGAGCGAGATGTTGTTTCACATCTTGCGGTATCCAGTCGAGAATACTAATGGGGCTGCGTGTGCATGGGCTCCACTCCATTCCATAAATATTTGTTTATTCCTTTCGACATGGAGGGGAAGAGGGTGTGTCATATTTTTGCTCAATAAGAACTCAACCAAAACTATCTATGTGTGTATGTAGCAATAAAAAATATTGGTATACAAATTACTCCGTCATGTTGTACAACAAGGAATGCGTGTGTTCATTCTTGTTTTGCTGTACTTTACAAGTTTGTGAAATAGACCAAAAGTTTGTTTAAATTAAGAAATAATGCATATTTGTGATTGATTACCCATAAAATGTTATAGGCAGTTAGCAAATCTACGTTTTTAAGATTTCCCTAATTTTTCCTATCTCTTGTGTTGAGTTAATATTTCTGGAGCCGATCTTGAAATCGCCCTATAGCGTCGTCTGAATGTTTTTCATATTGTGGAAATTTCGACTCCACTGAAGATAGTAAAAATTACGGAAATTTCAAGAGCGTAGATTTACTAACTGCATAATTATACATGTCCCTTACCAACAATAATTAAGGCTGTGAAACACCTAAACAGGATTATTTTTTCACCTGCAGTTTTATTTTTAACCACAATTATTTGTTATCAGGCAAGTTTGTCACTAAACCATCAATGTTAGTAACAATAATGGGATTTATGTGATGCAAAAATGTATGTTACATAAAAGAGAGTAACCTTTATAAACAGCATATTTTGTTGGTTTTGAAAGTTTACAAAAATACGAAAGCCATTATTACACTAAACATTAAACCCTAAATTAAGTAACAATTTACTCTCCGAAAGAGTTACAATTGTTTTAAACTGTTAATTAATAAGTATTAATCAATATAATAATAGTAGGAAATGTAGAATTGAAATATTTGTCGTTTGTGCAATTTTTTGTTGATTTATCGACTTCATACTCGATGAAATCATGAAGGTATGACAAAGAAACATTTTGAGACTGCTTTGGCTGTTTCATGGATCAAACGAAAACAATCCATGCAAATTTGCTGGAAATTTTCTCTCGAAAAACAGTTTGGGCGCGGGCCGTTTTGGCGCTTGATAGCCCAACATCAGCTCAAACAATCGGTCAATGAAAACTTTTCGTTTCTCGAGATTTTCGGGAGGATTTTCAGTCTGCAACTCTTTCTTAAGGGTAGTTTGCTCTGCTTGAATCCAAAGTTTTATTTTGTCAACGTCCACCAATTTCTTTGGCCATTGGAAATGTTCCATCGCGGTCAAAACATCCTAAAAAATATTTTAAAAAAACATTCAATCAAGATTCCAGGCTAACAATGTATTTGCAATCAATTTACCTCTAAAGAAAATACAGTCTCGCCAAAGCCTGCACATTTTTCCCAGACTTCCAGCGTCTCTTCCTTGTCTCCTTTCATGAAGTGAGCAATTCCAAGCAAGAAGAGAAAATCCATCATTTCATAGTCATTCCAACCATCTGAGATGGAAGTATCTTCAAGTGTCGTCTCCATCATGATAGCCACATCGGGATATTCGTTGATTTTACCGAGAAGAGTTTTATAATATTCGATCGTCGCTTTGAAGTTGGTGGGGTCGAGTTGAATCGCTCTTGACAGCCAGATCAGCGAATCGTCTAAGTTTCCGAAAGACATTCGGTACAAGATTCCAAAACTATTAATTTGTGAGGAAATGAACAAGTTTAAATATTTAAAACTTGAAGAACTTATTTCAGAACAGGGCTAACCGATGGGCAGTCTTTGGATTTGACGGATTCAGCGCATTTGCAGATTGCAAAAGATTAAGGGAACGCTCTGCATCGAAGAACAAGTGTGGGACGTAGCGTGCAAAATAATCCGAAATGGTTGAAAGGATGGTGACATTGTCGGGAAAATCCGTAGTTAGTTTCCTAAGAAAATGGAAACATTACAATGTCCAATATTGATAACGTTTAAGGTATACTTACCAACTATGATCAATCAAATATTTCATCGAATCGTCCAAATTATCCAGATGTATGTCTCCACAAGTAAATCGGCCGCTGGAGTCACGCACACTCCCAATAATCGTATCCAACACGGCGAGACGGGCAAATAGATTATCTGGCGAGATGGACACTGCTTTCTGCAGGTTTGTAATTTCTTCCGCATTCGGCCATTTATTTCGAGCACTGGCCTCACGGCGACGAAGCCGCATAATCTCCGCGAGAGCGAGGCACCACTCGGCAGAGCTGTTCTCAAATTGGACCACCTGCAAAGAGTACGATTAATTATATCGGGCACAAGTAAATAAGTTACCCAAAGTAAGAGATAGAAAAAAAAATTTCACCCGTTGCATCCTCCTAATTTTCTCCAGCGGCTTGAATTTAAACAATTTAATGAAAATGCAGCTCAATCCATGTACTGTGAACTGGCAATTGGTTACCAAGTCGTCGAAATGTGTGGTCATCATAGTATAGTCATGGTGGGGTGCCACATTAACGATGTCTTGGTATTCTTCATCCACGTCGGCCAGGACGACGTACAACTGGCGGAAAACGCCAAATAGAAAAGTGTACGCACTTTTGGCCAAAACATCCCGAGCTATGCGGACATCCTCCAAAATTGCGGCAAAGTTTCTAAGTTCTTCCAAAAATAGAGGTGGATTTGGGAGGACCAACAAAATGAAGAGTTGTGACACCTTGTTCGCGACAAGTTCGGCCGGTTTGTAATCATATAGATCATTCAGGTCGGATTGTCCCGCCGTCATTTTGAAAGTCAGAGAGAGTTGGAAGTAGAGTCGGTTCAAATAGGCAGGATTTGTGTAGATGAGATTGATGTCCCAGATGAAATGGCACAATGACTGGAGTAAAGAGACCGGTACGTCCCCACGTGACCTCATGGCCAACGGCTTACCCAATTTTGCATTGGCTTCAAGAATTGATTTTTTCAGAGGGGCGAGAAACTTTCGCACAGCATCTTCAATCACTTCGTGTTCAGAGATATAATCGTCGTGGGGCACGTCAATTGTGTTGTTCCCGTTGGGCGACGAAGGTTTAGAAGTTGATTGGTCAACTTCTTCTAATTCTTCATCCTTCTCGTTTATTCGATCCATTATAACTTTTAAAGTTTCAAATGAAGTTAGTGAAACCACCTGTAACAATTAATGAAAGGGTTAATTTAATTATATTCACCGAGTAGCAGATTTGTCAAATGTCATCAAATTACAATTACTGAATTACATAAATAAATTAAAAATCTGGAATCGTCATTATTTTTTGAAGTTAAGTTACCTTCTAACAAGTCGTAGTACCACCTTGGTTTTTATGATGTGTGACTCAACAATACTACTTATCGCTGTACGCATCAATTAGGAACCTTCGGATAATAGCTTATCATCAAGAAATTAACAGTAAACTTTTAATCAACACAAATTGTCCGATTAAAATGGAGCGAGAGCACGCGACAGTCCACTTGAGCAGACTGAAGCAAGCAGAGAAGCGGAGAAAGTGTGGCTCGTGGGGCTGGGAAAAACGAGAAATTTTACCTCCATGCCTCGACGTTTGAATTGTCACGAGCCCAAATAATTTTTTAGCAAGTCCGGTTTTGCTTTGACTGTATTTTCCAAATATTTAAAGTTTTTGACAAATTTTGAAAATTATTCGAGTGGTAATAATAAATTGTAATACGTCTGTGAAAGGTGGAACTGATCTAATTTGAGGTAAGTGTCATTCGCCAATAGATAAATGAGTTTTACTTTATAGAAATTAATTTTTAATTTCAAATTTTCACAAAGTGTACAATTAGTACAATATTGTTTTGAAAGTATGTTATGAAAGTAAATTAATATGTTCAAGTCGTGATAATTTTGACTATATTTGTACGTTTCAGAAGCAGAATCTTTTGTCAATACGAAAATGTAGAGAGAAAGTAAACCCGAGTCACAAGCTTCAAAAATTTTGGCGAAGCTAAATTGTTGGAAGGTCATCACCATGATTCGTCTAGTCACCTGTCAGCTATGCAATACCAATGTGGCGATGAAGGCTTTCTCGTCATCGTCGTCTTCAGTTTGGACAACACCAGTGCGAGCTTTTTCTCTAGGGAAGGTGGGTAATACCCACTGGGTATCAGATCGATTTATTTCAATCAGAATATTTGTGGCGACAAAGTTAAAACAATGTAATTAATTGGCAGATTCGTTGGAGAAAACCTGCTACTGCTGCGAGAGAAGAAATAGACCAAGATCCAATTATTTCTAACAAAATTGAAAGTCGACCAGTCGATGTAGCATCGCCAGTTTCAGCGCCTATTACCTCCTCGCCACCACCACACGTACTCCCCTCCACGTCCCATATATCCGACGCCCCCCTTAAACTACTAAACTCGGTTCCACCCACATTTTTAAGAAACGCTGTTGCTCAAACACATCAATTAGAGTATACAAAATTGCCCTCGTATTACTTATCGCTGTCGAAATCGCGTCTCACCGGCCTCGTCGTTGTGACGGCAATGGCTGGCTATGCAATGGCCCCTGCGTCCTTTGCTCTTCTCCCATTTGCGAGTTTGACTCTCGGAACGGCACTAACTTCCGCTGCGGCAAATACGATCAATCAGATTATGGAGGTGGAATATGACGCCCAGATGGACAGGACGAAGAATAGAGTGCTCGTTCAGAGGCACTTGAGGTGCATATTTAAACTTTTTTGGTAAATTTAAGTAAAGTGTATTTAAGGTACTTCAATTGTGTTAATGTTTTCTATTTAGTATGACCCACGCCAAAGTTTTCGCCGCCCTTACTGGTCTCGGTGGCGTTGGTATATTAGCAATTGGCGCAAATCCACTCACTGCCCTGCTTGGTGGGTTTAACTTGGCCTTGTACACCTGTGCCTACACCCCATTAAAAAGGAGAACGATTGCAAACACATGGGTTGGATCGGTCGGTATGTGGATTAAACTAATTTGTATTCTTTCATGGAATAAATGACCTTAAACCATAATTATCGAATTTATTTAATTAATTAGTTGGTGGAATTCCCCCCATCATGGGATGGGTTGCTTGCACGGGGGAATTGTCCCATGGAGCGCTCCTCCTCGGCGGAATCTTATATGGTTAGTAAAAGACAAAACTATCAGATTAGTTAATTTGCGCATTATACATCGTATTTAAAGAAAAGATGGTTAAAAGATGTTATTATTAGGAGAAACTAATTCACTCAAGTAATATCACACTTTCTCCAAATACACGATCCCTGGTCCAACAGTATTCATATTTCTTATTGTCTCGAATAATTGGGTGGCCATCGCCATTTGGAAATCCGTCATCAGTTTACAAATACATACTGTGAATTACTGTGAAAAGGATGGTACAAGTTGTACCGTACAACCTCTCCTTTCCAATCTTCTTCTCTTCGTGGGTGGAAAAAAATGAAGGTTTCACTCAACGGAGAAAGTGCACTTTTACCTGATGCGAGGGTGGATAGCTCAATACTTAATTATTTAGAACAGTAGAGTAGAACAATGAATCACTCTGACATAAAGAAAAGCCGGTATGAGATTGTCATTTATCTCCCCACACACATGCCATTAGTGTTTGATTGGAATTTCAATGTGCACCCACTCTTACTTCATTACTCTTAGCAATTATGCTGCAGCTTTTAAACGAACTTATTTTTTTCTATTTCAGCTTGGCAGTTTCCACATTTTAACGCATTATCGTGGAATATAAGGAAAGACTATGATAAAGCGGGATACAAAATGATGGCGATTTCACATCCTGGTAAACATGAACAGCTTCTGATAATCTTTTAGCAAAAATTGTATTTAAATGCAATCAAATTCTGGATTAATTAATTCTATATTATATTACGGTTTAATTGTTCCAGATCTGTTGAAAACCACTTCACTCCGATACAGTCTTGGAATAATTGCAATGTCTAGTCTCGCTCCCGTTTGTAATGTCACCTCGTGGACGTTCGTCTTTGATTCACTCCCACTAAACGGATACTTGGTCTATTTAGCATACAGATTCTATAAAGACGGAGATTCAGCGAGTTCCAGAAAACTATTTAGATTTACGCTAATCCATCTCCCAATCTTAATAGTATTAATGATGATTAGTAAGAAAAATTATGACAAGCCGTGCCCGCCCGTAGTTGGAGAAGGGGGATTAGAAGCGGTGGCAGCAACAGTGTCCTCAATCATCGTATCTGGAATTCAACCTCCACAAAATCCAGTTCTACTAGAAATTTCACAAACTTAAGAACGTAATCAGATATATAGTAATAAGAAGCTTAATAGGTTAGTGAAACTATGTACGAATGCAAAAAATGTCATTGAATAAATCAATCCTGACGAGATTAACATGTCGAAGTTAAAGTAATTTGGAGCTATTTTGCAATAATTTCGCCACGAAACATTATTTATAAGATAACAACTTTATTAATTAATATTGATGGATGGTTTGCAAAGTAGCATGAGCAACAAACAACAACACTAGTTAATTAGCATAATTTACATAACAATTATGTAACTACAACGGGATTAACTATACTTATATATAAATTATTAGTAGATATGTTCTGGTCCATTGTGTAATTGGCTATGTATTTACTGTACTGTATACTGTATTTATTTTGTTACTTTGTGAGAAACGCCTCTTTCGCCAAGTTTAAGCTTTCCAGGCGTAACAATTCCATTTCCTGCTGGATAAAATCCGTAATTATTTTTCTCTTTTGTATTGCTGACATTCCTCGGACAGATTTGACTATAGGTTCGATGTCTAGTGGGTGGCCGACGTTCATGAAAACTTTTTTGCCAAAGCGAGGTATATAAGGGGGATGGTTGGGGAGAACGTCGGGCATTCCTGATAAGAAAAATTATACAAGTTTTTTTGTAATCAACCATCTTTTTAGCGGGATAATGAGGATAATAATTTGAGTAGGAATTCAAGAAAGAAGCATAAGCTAGCTTTTGTTTACACTCTAAACTTCAGAAAAAGTATAGGAAAATTTGGAAATCAAAGTGTATACTTACATGATCATCATAAGTTTACAGATTGTTAGCAAATAATTACTTGGTAATATACAACTTTTTATCGTATTTAATTTTTCATTTTAATTAATTTTGTTCTTGGTAAGAACGTCTTACCCACGCTCCAAAATGGAAGAACGATCGGTGTAACGATCTGATCCAAATCAGCAATCATCCTGCCCACCCCCCACTTTAGTCTGAGCATCTGCTTCCTTTCCATATTTACTCTGCCTTCGGGAAAAAGATGAATCCACTCCCCCTCGGATAGACGCTCGATACAGAAGTCAATAGCTTTTTGATAAACGCCAAGCCCACGCACGACAGGAATACACTTTCCATGAGAAAAAAATTTGGAATAGATTGGACGTGTGTAGCAAATGTCGTGAGCAGCAAGACTCCAACGCATCTTGGGTTGATTAAAGAGCTGTTGGATGGTCATGAAGTTGCCTGTCAAATGCAGAATATTGATACTTGAGTAAAATACATATTATTAGACAGAAGGCAGATTTTTGTGTTTACCGATAAGCCCAGGATCATCTAGACAAGACTCGTGATTAGCAACCGTGATGAGAGGCACGCCAGCAGGCCGGTTGTACACAGCATTGACTAGGGTCTCCTTATTACGTATTTTACAAGAGTTTAGGAATGCTGTTTAGGACATAAAAACAAATTAATTCCATACAACTGCAACACATAATTGCAACATTTGTATACACTTGCTTACACAAGACAAATTTTCCACCGAAAAATCCAACCATAAAAAGACAATATTTTGATCTTATATTCCACCATTTTTGGGGCTTCTTAAAATCTGGGAATGGCCACGAGAAATTTACTGCACCTCGACGGGATGGTAATGATGGATCGGGCGATGGCATGTTGTTGGTGGAGAGGACAGGCATAGTGGTGAAAAGAACAGGCAACAACGTTTATCTTGATTGTTGATAGTGAAACTATCTGCAGTACAACAGCTCCTGGAATTAGACAAACACAAACGCTTAGCCAAGGAAATTACTGTGTATGGGTAGCATTGAAATTGTGATAACTAATAAACACACCTTAAATAAATAGCCTAATGTTTCTGGATTTATGTAATGCTAAACTATTATCTTAAATGTAGGACACAGGACAAAATTAACAAGTGATGTTCTATGGGGGATTATACAACTCGTTTAATTGAGTTGTAACTTCCTGTCCGGAAGAAATCTCAACATTGAATTAATTCCGTCTTGTAAAGAGGTGGAAGACGATGACGCAGCATGTTGCACTGCTGCCTGAGTCAGGTAGGCAATGACGTGGTCGAGCAAGGCTTTATTTTCTGGAAGCGTTTCTTGTTCTCGAAGTTGTTTAAGGGATTCGAAAATATTTGATGAGCCAGAAATGGCTTCTATGACGTAAGTAGCACCGTCACTAATGGTGATGGTGATTGCGACGAGAGCGATCACGGATTGGCGTACGGTTCCGTCAGGGTGGGTAGCGAAAGTTTGTGAGAGATGCCCAACTGCAAAAAGGAAAAACAATTAGTTGAGTTGTCTGGATTTTGGTATAGCTTTTATGCTAAAAACCCTATTAGATAATTATCTCACCCTGTCCTGCAATACTTCCCAAATGTGGACATGTCCCTCCACCAGGTAGCAAAATTCTACCCAACAAGCGAAACATTTGAGCTAGCAGCATATCCCGTGGAGCCCCCCGGATTACTCGTTCTTCCTCCGATACGAAATAAGACGCTTTTGAAAGCATTCGGTTGGCCAAAGATGACCAAATTATAGGGATCAGTGTAGTCGAATATGTGTCTGGAAGTGGTGTCGCACTGGAGGAATTATTTCTAGATTTGAAAAAGTATCGAGTCTTTGAAGCTACGCGACGATCCACAATTTCTCGCCAAGTTAAAGAAGATAAATCTCCAGCGTCAGAGTCAGTCTTTCCGTCTTGCTCTTCACCAGAATTAGGAATATTTGAAACATTTTGGATTCTTTTGCAATCTGAACAAGATCTCAATTTTTTCTTCACATTGAAATATTTTGTGATAAAATCTGGACTAATTGAGATCAAGTCAAGGCGATGTCGCTCCAGTTCAGGGCTATGGCAGGAGAAACATTTTGATTTTGAGAGAAGTTGAACTACTTCTGCGAGACGTTGTAGAGTGACCATTCGATGGCCAGAAGTGTAGTGGTCGTCGTCGAAGGTGGCGGTGGCTATAATTTCAATCACGTTGGTGGGGTGAAGAATAGTCAGCTCGTAGATAGAGAAGAGAATGGGAAGTTCAAGGCTCGGTATGGCAGAAGTGTCGTAGTCGAGAAGGCATCTGGCGAAAATATCATTGTTAGTTATAACTAATTAGGCAATCAGTGAATAATTAAATAAATAATTGGTATGAAATAGGATTTGATAACTTACTTGATCAATACCTCTGCCATTTTAGGATCAATCCTAATTCCAACACTGAGCAGCAAAGGGATTTTCATGATGCAATATTGTTTAACAGCTTCCATATCCACTTCATTCTTCCCACCCCCCTCAAGTAATATTTCTACAAATTCGCTAAAATATTGGGGAAGACGACCTCCTTTTTTGGAACGATAATCCAATATTCTTTCATCCACAGGTGGATCAGTTTCATCAAAATGGTTCAGTTGTGACGCTTCTTTTTTATTGACATCATCCGCCTCTTTCTCGTCCTCGTCTTCGTCATCATCATCATCGCTGTCTAAAACTTGTATCTTTTTCTTCGTTTTATCCAACAGATTTGTACTTTTGTGGATCGATTCCTTGAACCCATTTTCGTAAAAGTTGATCAGTTCTTTAAATATGGCATGTTTCGAGGTGAATTTAAGTTTGGAGTGACCACTGTCAGCGGCCTCGACTTTTCCACTACCAATTTTCATATGTAGATCTCCAATTACTTGAGCCAATCCCATGCCGCAAGCTTTCTTTCCCTCGTCCGTGGAATCTAAACATTTTGCGACACTTTCCAATACTTGAGATGTCGATGACACCAAGATATTTTTCGTTGTCACCGATGCTTCCGAGTTGTCCTCGCCAAGTTGAAGTTTTATCTCACGGGCGAGAGCAATGAGGGCGTATGTTGCAGGGAGCAGAACGGTATCATATGAAACGGCAGAACTGCGACACAGATTTTGCCATGAGGTGACACCATTTGACCAGACGGAGGCCAGTGTGGTGGAAGAGGTGCATTTAATCATGAAGAAAGCCCAGTTTGTCCAAAAGAGAGGAGATTTTGTCCGTGTTTTAGTCGGAATTGAGGATGATAGGATATTGTTCCAGGTGGTGGAGGTGAAGAATGGGTCTGATGGCGAGAATATAGTCGTGGCTGGGCTAAAATTAAAGAGAAACGAAACATTTAAAATTGATCTAATCTTTTTGTCAGTTAATTTATCATTCATTCTTTTAATTACTCACCATGTATCTCTCAACCCGATGAGAAAGGTCGTCTTTGCAAATTTAAACGCGGCTTGATTTCCTAATCCTACTAAAATCCTAGACAATAATCTTCTCGTGATGAAATCATCTTTACAGATTATTCCTAATTCGTCGACAAACTGGGCGAATGGTGTGACGTCGTACTCGTCGTCTTTCTCTTGATTATTCTTTGTTGCTGCTGGTACAGTCGGAGACAGAGTCAAAATCTTTTTACGCCCAACGAATTGTTCCGCATCAGAATGGAATCGTATGAAAGTTCGATCCAGTAAATTTCCCAAAACTTGCGATCTTATAATTCCGTCATAACTCTCTTGTGCCACGCCATAAACGAGAGCTTGGATTGTGATGATGATTTGCGACAAGATAAAAGTTTGAAACTGTTCCGGTGGGATGTGGAAATTATCCGAGATGGAGAATAAAAGACGATACAGGGAGGACGTCTTAATTATTTGGGAGTAAAATTGGTTAATTAACTTGCTAAAGTTATTATAAAACGATCATTCACAATTTCAGCGATAGTGGCTCAAAACGAAGAAGAAGTATTTATAGTATAAAGTATCGATTTGACATTTGCAAGAATTTTGATAATTACATAACACACAATTAAATTTCCAATAATTAACATTTAATTATACTCACCTCTGCAATAACGCCGGGAACTTCGTCCCCTAAGCTTAAACTTCCCAACGCTTCCGCACACGAATCAGCACTTATCCAGGATTCTGCCAACTTTCGACTTAATTCCGACGCCCGGGTCGTCGTTGTTGTACTCGAATTGACGTTGACACCCCTCTTCAACTCAAGAATGACTCCGAGAGTTTCGACAGGAAATTCTTGACTAGTCACAAATTCGACAAGATCGGAAGGAAGGTCCGAGTTGAGAACGAGGGATGGTGTATCACAATAGAATTGCAAAGCGTGGAGGAACTTTTGTCGAAATGCGGAGGCCGAGTTAGACGATGATATCGAAAATGTCGCAGATTTTTTATTTGCACTAAACCAAATTCGAGAACTTTTACTATTTGCTTTATTCTTGCTCGTAGGAGAAGAACAGCAAACTTTTGACTGAGAAGAAGACGCCATGGAGGACAGTAAATTACGACGACGCCAAAAATGATGGCGACGACACAAGTAAGGACATTTTTTTCGAAATTCAGATTTCAGTAAGACAAACGTCTGTGAAGCTGTACCTGGGTTTGAGTGCACTGCCGCCGCCCACCGACTACCTTCCTACCGCCAACCGCCGCCTATCTTCCTACCGCATACCCGCAGATGCCACTTCCAAAAAACCTTGTACATCGACTTCCCTCACCCTTCGCCGTACCATAATACCCCAAAATGTTAATTTTACTCTAAATTACTCAAAAAATCCAGAAAACTAACTAATAAACTAATAAAATAATCCGCGTAGGTTCCTACAGCGGGATTCCAAACTACCGCCTCCATGCTTGCATATATTACTGACCACACCCCCGGTCATCATTTAATGCGGACCCGCACCCGCCAGATCCTACTGGTCGAAATTACCAAGCCGGTAAAAGTCATAACTTGGACTTTTAGCTAATTTTGGGTTTGTCGCCGTTTCCTACAGCGGGATTTCAAACTACCGCCTCCATGCTCACTTATGTTATCGACCGCACCCCCGGTCATCAGTTAATGCGGACCCGCACCCGCCAGATGCCTCTGGTCAAAATTAATAAAATCAGGAAGATCTTATTTTGAAAAATTTAAGTAGTTTGACTTTGCCTCCGTTTCCTAGAGCGGGATTTCAAACTACCGCCTCCATGCTCACATATGTTATCGACCGCACCCCCGGTCATCATTTAATGCGGACCCGCACCCGCCAGATCCCTCTGGTCAAAATTAATAAAATCAGGAAGATCTTATTTTGAAAAATTTAAGTAGTTTGACTTTGCCTCCGTTTCCTAGAGCGGGATTTCAAACTACCGCCTCCATGCTCACATATGTTATCGACCGCACCCCGGTCATCATTTAATGCGGACCCGCACCCGCCAGATCCCTCTGGTCAAAATTAATAAAATCAGGAAGATCTTATTTTGAAAAATTTAAGTAGTTTGACTTTGCCTCCGTTTCCTAGAGCGGGATTTCAAACTACCGCCTCCATGCTCACATATGTTATCGACCGCACCCCGGTCATCATTTAATGCGGACCCGCACCCGCCAGATCCCTCTGGTCAAAATTAATAAAATCAGGAAGATCTTATTTTGAAAAATTTAAGTAGTTTGACTTTGCCTCCGTTTCCTAGAGCGGGATTTCAAACTACCGCCTCCATGCTCACATATGTTATCGACCGCACCCCGGTCATCATTTAATGCGGACCCGCACCCGCCAGATCCTACTGGTCAAAATTACCAAGCCGGTAAAAGTCATAACTTGGACTTTTAGCTAATTTTGGGTTTGTCGCCGTTTCCTGCAGCTGAATTTCATTCGTGATCCATTCGTTGCCTGGACAAAGTTGGCGTTCTTGGTTTGTTGCACAACTCCACGTGCGAAAATTCCAACGTATGGGGCGTATGTGTTTTCAAACACGTTCAGCACAGCAGGATTGTAAAATGGATTCAACTCTGCTTCCTCATTCACGTGTTTTTCTTCAATTCTTCTTATTTTCTGAAAAGTGTGGTAGAATGGCGACTTCTCACGTAATAACCTACTTGCGTTTACTTCTTCCTCGTCTGGTCCTGCATAGTCATCCACTATAACGTCCCCATACACCCATTCTTCAAGACAAATTGACTTGATTCGCGCGAGATTGTGTTGGACATCTTCGGGCGACATCTTCTCCTTCCCAAATAGGGTACATATATCCTTCATGGCGATTTCCACGTCGTTTAACGTTGACGCCTCTTGTAATTTGGCTAACCCTCGCACGCTTGCGTCCACGATCTCATTTCGAAATTTATGTCCAACGGTTTTCTTGCGAACATTGTCAAGAAATGACTTTGTCAAATGAGATGCGCACAATTGTATGCACGCCGTATCTCCAGCAAACGTGTCCTCGTTTTTGAGGACGGCGTAACTTTTCTTCTAATATTCTTCTAGTTTCATTGTGTTATATCCCTCAGACACAGCATGAAGCATGGCGAAATTAAAGTCGGTACATATTACATCAGGGGCACTCTTCGTCTGATATGGGCGTAATTTTTTCACACCTCGCTTGATGCTAGTAAGAGGACCCGCAATATCATTGGATTAACCTCGCATTAAAACACTGTCAACCACAATGAAGCTTCCCTGCTTCGTTTGCGCCACAATAGTGTACAATAACAATGTGTTCTTTTTGTTCCTGTGAGTTTTTTCAGCAGGATCATTGCTAGGATATAGGGCATCTCGTGGGAGGGCTTTAAAATACCTCCTGTCGCATCAATTCCCACGATAACATGAAATTGTATCCGTAAATAATCTTATTGATTGCTGGTCGAAAAGATGCAGCCTAAAAAGTTTTGCATCCAAGTTAAAATCTTGGATGTAACCACAAATTGTGGCGTTGGCGTTGTGGCTTGTCTGGTAGTGATTTTTCAACAACCTCAAGTCGTCGAATACATTAGAAGCCAGTCTGACTTTTCCTTTGGACTCTGATTTCACAGTTCGTAGAGCGTCTGCACTGGGAAGAACGCTTTTATGTAAAAGCTCGAGCCCTTTCACATGGCTCAAGTCTGTGAGAAATATCTTCGCTGATCTTTCTTCCTATCAGTTTCTACGTACTTTAACTCTGTCAAACATTTTGTGAACAAATAAATAAGCGTACAAAAATGCCGGGTTGTTGCTCAGCTCATAATTAGACTTGGCAAAGAAAGGCAACGAACGCCTATGAAGTTGGAACCGGTTATGGGAATATAGACTCGACACCTGCATTCTTCGCACCCCACCAAATTGTTACTTACCAGGGGTATGGTCTGTACAATATATACGAGGGGCCTGTAGATTCATATCCCGCTGGACGAAACGGCGAAAAAATAGAAATACACAAATTTTGCTACTTATGATTTTTGTGATTAGATTCAGATAGATCTGGCGGGTGCGAGTCCGCATTAACTGATGACCGGGGGTGCGGTCGGTAATATATGTGAGCATGGAGGCGGTAGTTTGAAATCCCGCTCTAGGAAACGGAGGCAAAGTCAAACTACTTAAATTTTTCAAAATAAGATCTTCCTGATTTTATTAATTTTGACCAGAGGGATCTGGCGGGTGCGGATCCGCATTAAATTATGACCGGGGGTGCGGTCGATAACATATGTGAGCATGGAGGCGGTAGTTTGAAATCCCCCTGTAGGAAACGGCGACAAAGTCAAAATTAGCAAAAAGTCCAAGTTATCACTTTTACCGGCTTGGTAATTTCGACCAGAGGGATCTGGCGGGTGCGGGTCCGCATTAAAACATATGTGAGCACGGAGGCGGTAGTTTGAAATCCTGCTGTAGGAAACGGCGACAAAGTCAAAAGTAGCAAAAAGTCCAAGTTATCACTTTTACCGGCTTGGTAATTTCGACCAGAGGGATCTGGCGGGTGCGGGTCCGCGTTAAGTGATGGCCGGGGGTGCGATCGATAACATATGTGAGCATGGAGGCGGTAGTTTGAAATCCCGCTGTAGGAAACGGCGACAAAGTCAAAATTAGCAAAAAGTCCAAGTTATCACTTTTATCGGCTTGGTAATTTCGACCAGAGGGATCTGGCGGGTGCGGGTCCGCATTAAAACATATGTGAGCACGGAGGCGGTAGTTTGAAATCCTGCTGTAGGAAACGGCGACAAAGTCAAAAGTAGCAAAAAGTCCAAGTTATCACTTTTACCGGCTTGGTAATTTCGACCAGAGGGATCTGGCGGGTGCGGGTCCGCGTTAAGTGATGGCCGGGGGTGCGATCGATAACATATGTGAGCATGGAGGCGGTAGTTTGAAATCCCGCTGTAGGAAACGGCGACAAAGTCAAAATTAGCAAAAAGTCCAAGTTATCACTTTTATCGGCTTGGTAATTTCGACCAGAGGGATCTGGCGGGTGCGGGTCCGCATTAAAACATATGTGAGCACGGAGGCGGTAGTTTGAAATCCTGCTGTAGGAAACGGCGACAAAGTCAAAAGTAGCAAAAAGTCCAAGTTATCACTTTTACCGGCTTGGTAATTTCGACCAGAGGGATCTGGCGGGTGCGGGTCCGCGTTAAGTGATGGCCGGGGGTGCGATCGATAACATATGTGAGCATGGAGGCGGTAGTTTGAAATCCCGCTGTAGGAAACGGCGACAAAGTCAAAATTAGCAAAAAGTCCAAGTTATCACTTTTATCGGCTTGGTAATTTCGACCAGAGGGATCTGGCGGGTGCGGGTCCGCATTAAAACATATGTGAGCACGGAGGCGGTAGTTTGAAATCCTGCTGTAGGAAACGGCGACAAAGTCAAAAGTAGCAAAAAGTCCAAGTTATCACTTTTACCGGCTTGGTAATTTTGACCAGAGGGATCTGGCGGGTGCGGGTCCGCATTAAATGATGACCGGGGTGCGGTCGATAACATATGTGAGCATGGAGGCGGTAGTTTGAAATCCCGCTCTAGGAAAAGGGGGCAAAATAAAAATACTTAAATTTTTCAAATTAAGATCTTCCTGATTTTATTAATCTTGACCAGATGGATCTGGCAGGTGCGGGTCCGCACTAAATGATGACTGTGGGTGCGGTCGCTAATATATGTAAGCATGGAGGCGATAGATTGAAATCTCGCTGTAGGAACCTATGCGGACTATTTTATTAGTTTGTTATTTGGTTTTCGGGATTTTTTGAGTATTTTAGAGTAAAATTAACATTTTGGGGTATTATGGTACGGCGAAGGGTGAGAGAAGTCGAGGTACAAGGTTTTTTGGAAGTGGCATCTGCGGGTATGCGGTAGGAAGAGAGGCGGCGGTTGGCGGTAGGAAGCTGGACGGTGGGCGGCAGCAGTGCACTCAAACCCAGGTACAGCTTCACAGACGTGTAAGACAAGAACAGAGAATGAAACGTGAGTGTGGATGAGTTTGTGAGTGAGTGGATTGAGATTCCCGGCTGAAGACGGGTAAATTCTGCACAACGCAATGCAAAGAGCTGCTCATTTTCTGCAAATCTGATGCAAATTTTGTTTGAGTTTTCTATTAAAATAATTTAAAATACAATAATTAAACTAATCGAAATCTATATTTTTCAGTTTTCTCCGATATTTTGCATGCATGCTATTTTTTAGAAAATTTATAGTGATACCTAATCTGCAAAATAAACGGTATTATTCCCTACGGAATATTTTTTCTAACCGACGTAAAAATTTAACTTGGTAATTAAGATATGTGAAAGGTCCCATTTATTTTACAAATTGTTACAAAATTCATGGCAAATATACAAACACACCCAATCCTGCTCACCCCCACACAATTACCAATGCCTAATTATATCAACAAACAAAACCCCAAGAATGACCGCTTTATGGAAGACGTTCAACCCTGGGGGAAATTCGACCCCTGGCATCGTTATAGCCAACTTGGAGCAGACGAGGCTAGACATCACGGTGGCGAGAGGTCCGTCACCGTCCTCTTCATTTTCTTTGATGCACGTCGCAGTCTCCAAGTCCTCCTTTGACGCCTCGTAAACGCCGTACACAAAAGTCCCAAAGTACATCTTCTTCGTGGACGCGCTGGGACAACAGGACCTCGTTTTCTGCCCCTCGACAATATACGTCGTCTCCATATTGTCAAACCGTACCCCGGGCTGGTCACGCTCTACGACGATGTCGAACCTCGCATAGTCGGAGAAGGAGAAGTGGAACATGTTGGACCAAATTCGAGTCACGGTCCCCCACGACGGCTCACCGTCAGGCCCCACCTTGATCATCTGCATAATGCAAAATTTTGAAGAATTTATGGGAGAAATTCGCATTTTTTGGGGACAGTTTACCTTTCCAGGGACGCCGTAGTACTGGAACACTTCGTCTTCCAAGTGGTTCACAACATGCATCCGGACAGGGTAGTATTTCCGCCTGGTCCCAGTCACATCCGGTTCGTTGGAGAGTCTCAGTTCATGTTTCGGTGTGAAGTGGTTTGTGACCATGAAGATGCGTTTCCCTTCCTGGTTGAGCACTTCGAATCTGTTGTTGGGCGTAATGTTGCCGATGACATGGGGTCCAGAGTATGGCTTGATGTAGACGGTTGATGACAAGTAAAGGGCCTCCATTCCGAAAGGACAGCCGATGATGAGACGTGGAATTCTACTAAAACGGGAAGACTTTCGACTAAAACTTTTCGGTGGTTTGTGAAGCATTTCAATTTCGAATTCTTCGATTTCATTCATGATGGTGGATTTTATTTGCTATGATTTCATGAAAATAAGTGGTATTCAGGTTATTATGATAAAGTGTCTGGAATCTGACAATAGTTCGCAGTCTGCATTTTATTCGGCTATAAAAATTTCCTGAGCTGGACAATTTCCAAGTGAATACTTTAGCTGAATATTTTCAGTAATATTGTGACTCCTGCAAAAAATTGTAACAGTTTAATTTTACAATACGTTGCATTTTTTCGTGTATGATGTACCATGAGAAATAATCCGCTTAGCACGATCGCCTTCAGAACCGGGTCCAAATCCTTCGGGAATTCTACCGACCATTTACACCTCGTCCCAATATCCATGTTGTCCAAGGTCGACTTTGTAAAGTCTGATAGTTTTACTTTATAGTTCCGTCTCAATTTCCCAATCACGACGACTTTCTCCGTCTCCGTTTCATCCATGTGGTGTTGACACAGATTGAATTCGGCGTCTTTTGTCACACCCCAACAATTTCCGTCCTCGGGGCCTTGGATGCTCAGCGTTCTAAAGCCTTCGGGGTTCAGCAGGGTAAAAATGGGGTCACAATAACGGTTCTCCTGAACTATTTCTCCCAAATGAAGTTTGCCGTGGGATTGGACGAGTTTAGTGGACAAATTCTGGAAATAAAAATTAGTATTTATAATGTACCACATATAGTTAATAAGATAAGTACTTACCGCACCGCCACCAAATACACCTGGATGTCCACGTAGTGTTAAGATAAGTCTGACATCTGGCTCCGAGTAAAAGTTGTACCGTATCGGAAACTTTCCGCTTTGGCAGAACGAGAAATTTTCCACAAATTTTATCACACTGAATAAAGTTGATCCTCGAGTGTCGGTGATTTTGAAATTTTTCCTTCTCCTGAAACAACCTGAATGGACATTTAACTTAATATTATGTAGATATTAATACCTCCATTTATAGGATGCACTTACCCATCCAGAAAGTGGAAGACACCTTCTTAACGAACACGTGCTCCACAAAGAGTAAACTTTTTAAATCAACAGGACATTTTATAGATTTGTGTGAAATGAGGGATTCTAAATCGTTAAATAATTATGATGATGTTATCAATTGATAAATGGATATTTTTGTTATTAATACTCGCCTTCCTCCCGCGTGCTAATGTGGTACGGAAGATACTCCCAAGATAAGGTCGGTTCTCCGATAAATACGGGAGAAATTCTGCGATTCTTACGCCAAGACATGATATTTTGTGTGGTAAAAAATCCTCAACGAAATTGCAATGTAGAGTATTTAGGTGCCACTATATAACTATGCACTTATAGGATTGACTCATTCCCACTCATTGTTACCACTAATTTGCAATAATTATTATAACTACTCAATTTGAAATGAAATTAGTTTATTATGGAAATTTTGCACGCTCTAAATTACATCGTCGTGAACCACAAACCAAACAATACATGGACCAACCAACCCACGCAGAATACATGTAATTTTTTAGTTCACTTTAATAAATATGTACGAGCTACAAACACACACAAAGAGCATTAAACTTTAATATTTTCGTCGTCAGCTACTGACTGCGGCTACTTATCTCTCGAAATATTGGAAATCCTGTAACAAAACATAATAAACATTATTATCGTACTCGTAATTAGATTAGAAATGAACTCAAAAACCCTCACGATTAAGAAGACTGTCGCCAGGAGGAGAGCTTTCGTCGACGTGTCCATATCCGGTGGCACCTTCAGCCCCCAGATGTCCGCCTAATAAGAAAACATTGTTTTTATTTAAAAAACTTAACTTTCGTCCAAAATTAAGTTAAATAAGGCTTAAAAAATAACCTTTGTGAATAATTCCCTTGCGAAACCGCCCCACTGCTTCATTATCCGCCCCACCATCGTTTCATCTTTCGGATCAATTATTTCGAATTCTAAGGAAGAAATGAGTGGTCTCCAGCCAAAGCAACACCTCCCGATATCTGGACCTACATAAATATGTAAACATTAATTAATTGAAGGGGACAATTATTTCCCCAAAATTAATTTAGTAGACAAACCTCTAATTTGCAAAATTTCGTTTCCCGTCGTGGTTCTTACAGAGTAAAGAGGAGACCCATACTTCTGTAATTGTTGTATGCTTCCTAACGGGTTTGTCCCATCAGTTACGGTTATGTGCTGATTAAAATATTTAATATTTAACCATTACAATTCACTCATAAAATTTCATTCAAAATTTTATTCGAAATTTCAAAATTTCAAAACTTACCCCAGGATTTGTGCATATTCCAGGTACCCTAAAAGATTATTCAATTATTTTTAGCCAATTTAAATGGAAGATTAAATTAGCAGTATTTGTACCCATGCATGTTCATGACTTCCAAAAAACTTTTCGACTTCTTTTCATTCTTTGGTCCGAGTGTGACATTTGGTTTGGAATTGTACACGGAAATATTGAACGGTTGGAAACCCCCGTAACACAACCGGGTGAGAAAATCTGTCGTTTCCGCAGCTAAGAAAACCCGTTGTCCATTACTGTTCAGGATTTCGTACTTGTTCAAAGCGTTTACAAAGACTGAAATGGCCATGAAATAGAAAAATTGCAAACACGTTTTACTCATTGGGTTGACCATTGTCAATTGTATATCGATTTCAATAAATCAATCCTCACATTCGGCTGACATGACGGACTGCTTTATGAAAAGGTGAGTTACGCCTCGAAGAGATTCTTCAATTCCCCAATTTGCTGCGGACAGAATGACACAAAATTTCTAAAATTTTGGACAATTTTGCGAATTTTGTAAGCCAAAAAATTTTGCATATGCACCTTCCGGTCTCGCCATCCTCCCTTGGCTCCCTCGTCTCGGAGGTTTATGATGACTTGTTGGTGAGAGGAGTAAGTTATCCTTGTCCTTTTCTGGCTGTTCCATTATGGGTCGGATGGGATCTACATATGCAAATATTTCATGTGAAATTGTGCATGTCCATATGCAAATGAGGATAAGTATATTTTTATGGCGAAATTTGCCAAATTATTTTGCAAAGAAACTTGAGCCATGCTTACCTGCCATGGGATGTATCATGGTCATTTATCTGACCACAGACTGTGGTCAATCAATGACTACTTGAGACACTGTCACTGTTACACAACTTCACTCCCCGACCCGTCGAGTCACACTAGTCCAGTCCACTTCTTCCAACTTTAATATGCAGCTAGACCAAAATAGCAACACTGACACCCACCAGTTCTCGCACTATTAAAGTAATTACTCTTCTCAATCTAACCGCTGCTAAAAATAACTGCGCCGTTCATGCCCAACAAACCAAACCACACACTCTTTTGCTTTCTCTCCTATTTAACATGAACGTCCACTTTCCCTCTTAACGGCCGAATGGAATGGAATGGAATGAAATAAATTGAAGAGAAAAACAAAATGCCACCGAAACTGGATACCGAATAAGAAATGGTCACAGTGAAAATCAATTTCGGCTATTTTTCACCTAGGTTTTATTTCCCTGCCTTCACAATTCCTTTGTCGTGGACAACAAGCAATTTGGAGGTAACAAAAGTACAATCATATCCTCATGTTGCTATTCAAGACGGAGTAAGTAGGAGCGAAACACTTGTAAACTTAGTTATTTGGCAAATACTCAATTTCGCAATAAGTACTTATTTAGCACGGAAAAGTTATACATGTAATTTTGCATAATATAGGGACAAACAAGGCCGAAATGTGCATGCACTTTGCATATGTACATTCCTCCGAGTAATGAAATGTGTGGCGTACTTTCACTCACTCACATAGCTAACCCGGACGCCTAATGAGTAATTGATAACGGAATGCGTTTACGTCACCTGCATGAAATGAAATACTTTTACTACTTCAACCCACTTTCACCTAACTCAACTCAAGTCGCCTGAACTAAAACCAGCAACTTTCTCCAACAACAAATACATACACATGTAGACATACACACAAATTTCCTGCCATGGAGCAGCAGCACTAACTGGAAAAAAGTTAAGAAATGGACATGCATAACTCTGAATAAATACACAACACGGCCCACCGACCGACCCGTATGCTTCGTTATGGATTAAGTTTCCAGTCAAGATTTGAAACGAATTGATTGAGCGGTCGGGTTTCACCTCAAACAACAAGTTGATGGGAGGCAGGTGATAAAATATATAACGTCAGAGGCTGCTTACTTTTTTAGGTGGGTTGTGCACTCGTATGTTGGTTGGGTGGTGACCTAGATGAATGAATGTTGATGTGTTTGTAAGTAACACGCCAGAAAGTCGTCAAAATTTGAGCGTTTTACATAATTTCTTTATGCAGGTGAGTGAGGTAAGACTGTGAATTTGAAGTATTTTAAGTGAGACAAAGGCATTTAGAGGAAATTCTCAGGTGAAAGAAATTACGCGTTGGGGTGAAATTTCTCGGAAACTGGTGGATGTATGGCTTATGTAGGTACATACGTATGTAGCTGCACGAATCGGTTAAATACTTATGTGCCGTGTTTGGTTTAAATGGTTGATACATTATTCATAAGAGAGAAAGGAGCAAAGCCCGTAGTGAACGGGCGATAAGAGGAAGAAGGTGAAAAACATTGGGCGAGTGTTATATAGCGTTTTGCTTTAAATGCCAGTTAATGATAGTCTTGATTGCTTTTGTTCCATCTGCATGGATTTTTTCAATTAATAGAACTTTATTTTTCTAAAAATTCCCATCAACTCTTCTGCACTTGGTTTGGCCCTTTAATATTTTGTAGCTACCGTAGAAGAATTATGCATTAACAGGACTTATATATAAATAAATGTCTTAAGATAAGTGTTTTTAGTATAGACCCAGAAAACCTGAAGCTCCACAATTGCGTAAGAAGAACTTTATGTGAATTGAATGAAAAACTGGTCAGTTCTTCATTTTCCGTTTGTTTTAGTCTTTCCAGGAGAAAGTATGTATTTAGATGATATAATTATGGAGGGAGAGAACCAGTCCCTCCCTCATTTGCATAGTTATTCTACTTACTTATGTATGCACTACACTGAATTTTGTACTGAATGTCAGAGAGAAAGCCAGGTGCACGTCATGAAATACGCATAAGTAGCTAAAAGACTACCGAGAGAAAGTTACCTATGCAGCCGTTTATGGGTACACATAAATAGATAGCAATACATAAGCTCAATAGCTAGCAATGTAATTTACATGCTTATATATAAGTAATTGGTCCGCCACTCCAATCAAGATCAAAGTGTTGCCATATTATTCTTGCCAGGCTAAATTAGCCCACTAATGAAAAGCACACAAAATTAGTGGGCCCGTCATTCTCCGTTCGAAAGTAAATAATGTGGCGTTGCTAATGCGGTCCGGTGGCGGGCATTACGTTAATTAAATCTGGACTTGGGACGGTTCGTGCAGAATTATAAATTCGGCTCAATTTCGTATTAGCTATTCGGACATGACAGTCGGAATAAGGAGAAGATTCAAAAATAATTTATTACTTGGAACTAGATTGACGGGTAGATAGAACGGAAGTCGGTTATTACAAAATGTCGCTCATTATTATTGTTTGACGTAAGTAAATGGACAATACGAAAGTAATGAGTATTTAGAAGAATAAGTAATAACATGTTAATTTCATACATATTTATGAGCATTTGTGTAAATAGGTACAAGTATGTAATTTATCCCCATTTAAGTACTTAATTTGTGAATGCGGAGAGCAAGGCAGCCGTGGTAAATGTATAACTTTGTCCATATTCCGGTCCTGTCTTCTTCTTATATCATTCTATAGTTTGGTATTGGAAATTCTGCCAGAAAAAAATGACAATTAACGTATTTGAATTCGAGAATTAATTCTATTTTTTGGGTCCACCCACCAATAGAAACGTAGCACCGAGTAGTAACGCTTTATGCGTGACTTCCATCTCGAGGGGAAACTTGACTCCCCAAACGTCCGACTTGAGAAGGACATCTTTCTCCTTCCCGTTCCAATATTTTGCTATTTTCCCCACAAACGTTTTCCCGTCGGGGAGAAGGACATTAAACTCTCCGGGTGGGGGTTCCCTACTGAAACTGAAACAGCTCGGAGTGGGCGCCCCGATAACTTGGGAAAATAACCAGAAATTAAACTTGGCACGCAAAAAAAGAAAAGCTTTACTCCAAGATTACTTACCTTGGAGGACATCGTTTCCCTCCGCGTCTCGGACGAAGTAGTGCGGATACGACCACTCGATGGCGTGTTCTATCGTCCCCAGCGTGGTCTTTGCCGACTTCAGGGTAATGTCCTGCCAGAAAGGAGAGAGAAATGAGAGATTAGCAGTTTCATAACTTTCCCTTCACCTGAATTTGCATAATGCAATATGCATCCGTTCTATCAAATATTTACTTATATATGTAACTGGGATCAAAATCTAGTGAAAACAATGCCTCTTTTGAAATAAGGCTGTCACTATTGTGTTTCATAATCTGGCCGAATTTCCTCTCCTTTATCTCTTTTCCTCGTAAAACATTTACGCTGGCATTTGTCTCTTATTTATCTCTGCAGCATCCTAAAACAACAATCTGCGAGATTAAGCATGTCACTCACTCAACTCGCTAACAAAGTAATACGGATCGGATTAGTCTGGACGACGTTTGATGTTGATTTTGATAAATTATTTTGCGACCTTATTTGACACTACGTTTTACTAATTTTGGTAGATAAGTTATAAATATGTCCAACTTACGCCTCCACATCCACAGCTTCTCGGCTCGCCAAACATCTTCATCACCTCCTTCCTGTACATTCCTGAACGAATGAGGATGCTTACCTGTGCCAGATAATAGCATTTCACACTTATTGAAATTAGTAATTAATTAAGTAATAAATAATTATGCCGAGGGAATGAGGATGCTCACATCGAAGGGTTTGGTCCCTCTGCACCACGCTTTCGTGCTCGTGTCCGTCGTCTCATCCGCCATGAAGATCTTCTCCCCCTCGCTGTTCAGAACCTCGTACTGCGTCTCCACCGAGGAGTAGACTGCAGAGACAAAAC
Source organism: Folsomia candida (assembly GCF_002217175.1). Classification (NCBI taxonomy): domain Eukaryota; kingdom Metazoa; phylum Arthropoda; class Collembola; order Entomobryomorpha; family Isotomidae; genus Folsomia; species Folsomia candida. The sequence goes on along the minus strand of NW_019091200.1, from coordinate 91,363 downwards.
AATATCATGGAATCGTCGCTTAATTTGGATTATACGAAAGTTTTAATGGAAAATGAGGAAACTTTTGATTTTATTTTGTCAATATTTCGAGTGCTAGATGCTATTCATTATCAAGAAGACATGGGTAGAAAAAGACGAAAAATTGTGGCACAGATTTTATGAAATCGTAACTTCCGGAGTTGAGTCGGTTATCCTACTTTCGGATAAAGTATTCATCCGAAACGAATCCGAATCATGTGGTTTGGTTTGGATATTTTTTCCAACCGAAAAATTCGGATTCGGTTTGGATGGATATTTTTAACTGAAAAATTCCGATTCGGTTTGGACAAAGGGTCCAACCGACTCAACTCTGGTCACTTCATAGCTTATTCTTCCGTCACGTATAAAATCAGATATTTTGTGCGAGAAGACATTTTGTGAATAAACGTGGTTATATGAATGTAGAGAGAAAGTGGTGAAAGCAAACAGGACAAACTTTCAATGGGAAGACCTGACTGTTTTATGAAAAGGTGCTGCGTCTTCACCAGGCCTCCCAGGCCTTCCGGAACTTCTAAATTATTCAAAAACAGCAAATATGTATAGAGTTCACTTAGGGAAGAACGAAACAAATTGGGAAAAAATAACATTTTCTTTTTTCAAAGACCTTGAAAATCGGGAGAGAACGACACTTTTTGCCTGGGCTGATTTGTGATGGCACTCTGCATGTCCCCTGTTGAGCATTAGTTAGTAATGGAGAAAGTACTACATACTTTTTTTTACTGGGTAAAAGTTTCTTCATAAATATGCACGTATTTTTTTGTTACCTTTTAAAGGAAATGGATGGATCGTGCTAGGCTTGTTGTTCGGCATTTCGGGCCACATTTCGAAAATAACTTGATTTTATATTTTCACTTAAATTTAAAATCTCTCTCTCGGTTCTCTGGGATTAGTGGAAATGGAGTCGGATTCTTATTTATGCACTTGTCCTGCCATGCTGTCCCATTGCGTTCTGCTGCTTTCATACGGAAAATAATATGCATGCAGACCAACCAAATTAATGTAGAGCTTATGAGTAGGGGTTTCCACTGCCATAAAATAAATACCAACTTCCCGTCCAGCATACGGTTGTTTACCCCGATTTCTTGAGGAGAAAGCGGTCGGATTTATTTTATCGCCTTAGTTGTCTCACTCAAGAAATGGGATATAATACCTCAACCAGATTTCCCATGGGTTATCGCTTCCTACTTTTCTCTCACCTGCCTAACTGCCTACCTGTCTGCCCGCATTGCCCACCTGGTCACCAATCCCCACCAACTTTCTCCATCTGATCTACATTTGCGTTCGTTCGTGCTTTCTCTTCCTGATTAGAAATGACCTTTGCCATTTGCGAACTGGACATGGCTGAACGACGACGATTGTTGTATTGTTTTGCATTGTGTGACGACTGCGTGAGAAATGAGTCTGTTTTTTTGGCACGAATTTGTTATGGCCTAGGTCCACATAAAGGGAGAGTAATCAGTGATATTTTGCATGCAACAATGCGTTATGAAATTCAATTCGTGTTAGTCAGAGCTATGTCGTGACGGGGACAACGTGGGCTTGTGGCGACACGCTAAATAGTAATAAGAGCGAGGGAAGAAGAGATGCCTTTTATTATATATATACGTTTTATGTTTAGCCCAGCATGATAAATTGGTTTATTAGCGTGATAGGTTTGGTAAAATCAATTATTGAATACTTCCGAGAAAGAATATAATAATATGGACATAAGTACGAGGTAAAATGAGACATGTAAAAAACTACTTTGTAAACTCAGTCTCTATGAACGATTTCACGTTAAAATTGAGTTTTAAACGGGCTCAAACGTTAAGCAAATGGGGACGTGACTGTGACTCTAGCGTCAGAAATTCCGAGATCATCGCTTGTGAAAGGGAGTTTAATGATAAGTATACTGTTATTGAACGAGAAAAGGATGCATTACAATTTTTGGGATATAATGGTTAAAGTGGTTAAGCTCTTTAAATTAAGTTAATTAATTAATAAGAACGCAATTAGTTTTAGCTATAATAAAATCAATTTGTTATCATGTTTTATCCGGTCCTAAAATGTTGCTAGCAATTTCACAAAATTCTGGGTGGAAAGTGCGAATTTTTTTTATTGAATATTCCACAAAAATGAGCATTTTTATTTCATCACTATCATTTCCTTCTATGAATTTGATTATAATAATAATAATAATAGTTTATTCACATCACAATATGTAGTAATACATTTTAAAGAAGATCATTCATACCCTGTAGATCAGGAAATACATGAATGTCTTAATTATAGTCATAAAATCATATCAAAAAATCAATTACATAAAAATTCATAAAACAAGTTTGTAGGAAAATTTAGGTGAAACTATATAGTCAGTAAAACGGGTAACTCAGATACTTTTAAGTAACATATAGTTTTTTAGTTTAGTTTTGAACGTATTATAAGATTGTTCAGCCTTAAGATTTTGCGGTAAGTCATTCCATAAACCAATAGCCCTAAAGTGGAAGGATTTTTTAACAAACTCCGTCTTAGGCTTTACAGTGCTCCTAAAATTATTGCATAATCTAGTGTTATGTTCATGAATACAATTTGCACGTACAAAATAATCGTTAAAAAATGGTACCATATTAAATTTTAGCAATTTGTACATAATACATAGCGTCTTAAAGTCACCCATATCACGAGGAAACAGCCATTTCAGGTCACATTTGATCAAATCTGCAATTGGATCAAATTTTTTAAATTTTAGCACTAGTCTGGCCAAACACCGAATAACATTTTCTATAATACGTAAATTCTTTGCGCATGTGACACTCCAAATACATGACATAGCTTAGGATACACAATACAGTAGCAACACCAATAGTGGTCAAAGAGGAGGTAGTAAAATACTGCTTCACGGCATACAAGCATCTTATTCTATAATAAGCACGTTTGGCAATATAATTTATATGATGCTCAAAATTTAAGTTACTATCTAGTATCATACCAACGCATTTCAGCCTATCAGTGGGGATGATTACTATATTATTGACAGTAATATTAAAATTTTGTGACAGATTAACATTATTTTTGCTACCAATTAATAATAACTTGGTCTTATCCTTATGCATTGACATACCATTATCCTTAGTATCCTTAGATTAGTACAGGGTGTTAATAAAGTCCGATCCCATTTTTCCTGTAAAAAAGTGAAGGCTAGTATAAAAAAAAACTACCCGTGATACTTACAAAAAATGTTCGACATATTTACCTTAGTATTTGGTCTTGTTACCATTTACTTTAACCATGCCCTCAACTCTTTGTTTAAGGCTCTGTGCTAATTTTTCCAATGTGCCTCTGGAAATCGAATTCCATACATCTTGAACTTTTTTTTACTAGCTCTTCCCTCGTCCGGGGTTGTGGCTCTTTGTATACATTTTCCTTAAGTATGGACCACTGGTTCTTCAGGGGATTCAAATCTGGGCCGTTAGCGGCCCACACCCCCTTGCTCCAGACCGTTGAAACTTGCGTCTTGATGAGACTCAAACTCGCTTTTGCTGTATGGGCTATAGCACCATCCTGCATGAAAACTATTTTTCTTTCATTCGGAAATATTTCCTTGTTCCCCATGCTATCGAAATAGATAGGTAATATTTTTTCCATATAATGCTTTGCATTGACTGATTTGCCTTTTGGTATGATATGTAGAGGGGTCACGCAACGTGCACAAAATCCACCCGCTACCATAACTTTAAGCCCGAATTTTGGGATCGCTCTTGATGGTACATCCGATTTGTTTTCTGTCCTGTAACGAACATTTTGTTGGTTCAATTTTGGATATAGTTCAATAATAGATTCGTCAGTCCAAAGGATGTGACTGCGCAATTCTTCACCAAGTCTTTTTTCACTCAAATGGGCACTTTTCTGAAGGAGTTCTTCAAATTTCAGACGGTCATCGATATATTTTTGTGACATGAGAGGTTTTTTTGGTTAGTTTGTAAGCTGTGTGACCCCACTTCGTAGTTTTCACAAATTTTTGCACGGTCACACAGTTAATTTGCTTCTTCTTCTCTTTATAGCGTTTTGAGTCATTTAACTCCCTTGCTCAATTACGTAATGAACTACCGGTTTTCTTGCAAAGTCTGTTTTTAATCATTCTTTTTGTGGTAGGTGACACCTTTCTGGGTCGCCCTGGTCGCTTTTTGTCGTGGACAAAATTTTTATTCTTCCATTTCCAAACAGTTCTGCGGCTGCAGCCCAATTTTTGCACAATTTCTGTAGGTTTAAGCCCCTGCTGATGCAATGTTTGTATCTCAACGCTAAGATGCTCATGACTTACACGTTTAGTTGTTCCTCCCATGGTAAAAATTTGAAATAAATAACTTCACTGGTTCAAAAGTTCCAGCTGAATTTGTAACAACCACGCTCCAAAAAATGCATGGGATCGGACTTTATTAACACCCTTTAAGAATAATGCAAAATTTGGTGCATTGTAAGTTATAATGCGCCAATTTGACATGAAATTATTATAATTTATAACAATTTCATGTCAAATTGCGGCGTCGATTATGGATATTTCTTAAATGCCAAGAAATTAGGTATGTATTAGACTTTGCATCTCTTTGTCATCGCGCACAGTAGAAATTTAATTTGATTTTTTTATTTTATTACACGATTATTTTATCCCTTCAATCTCAATCATTAATTTTATTAATGTCAGTCAGTCAAAAATTACAATTTTTCGTATGACAATAAATGAAAAATTTCAATTCTATCAAGGCAAACATTTACAAGAGTTGCTTGTGCATGTTATTTTACTGCTAAATTCAATCCCATCATTTGTGTCTAAGTTAAATATCTGAGTCATGAATGAATTTAATTGCTCAGTTAATTTCTTACAAAATTTCATCAACTGTTTACCTATAATTTCACATAAACTCTCATCGCATATATCGCGAATAATCTATTTTATCGAGAGAAAAATACGAAAAACAGAAACAGAATGAGTGCGAGTACCAACATGTAAAAAAAGATTGAAGCAACGAGTTGGAAACAACAAGAGACGAAGTCACATTGGCAAAATCCCTTTCTCCTTCGCAAACTCAAAGTTTGCAAATCCTGCAAATTATTAAAAAAGTTTTTGGTGTTATGCAAATCGATTTCCGTAATAAAAAAAACTTTCCCTTTCTTACCATCAAGACGAGCGCCACGACCAACAAGATTTTCGCAACGGCGTCATCTCCGTGAAACAGGACCATCGCGAAGCCGAGCGATTCTCGAATTATTTTTCCCCTCGGAAGCCTCTCCTTTCTCATGAAAATGTTAAACTGTTGACATTCCCGTAAACAGAGGAGATTCGATTTGAAACAGTATTTCGAGTTGACGGAGGCGATTTCGCAATTGTGCGAATTTCTGACCGAGTACTTGTACGAGTTTGGGATCACGGAACATTTTCGAGATATCGTTCCCATCCTTCGTTTTTGGTAGAGTACAGTTATTCCCTATGCACATGGATGAGAAAATTGTTAAATTATGCAAATTAATTACTGCCATTTGTGCGGGTTACACACATTGCAAAATCCCGTCCGTCCAAACTCCACGATGAGTTTTATATTGGAGGAATCAAGACAATTCGGAGTTGTCGGAGTCATGATAAATTCACGACATCGAGGTTGAAAAAAGCAGCCCGTGTCTTTCACAAAAAATTCAGTTTTTTCAGAAATGTGATAAATTGGAGCGGCTCCTGCCAGAGGGTTAAACACTTCGTATTTACAAGTCTCATTGTGATGATAAGGTACTGGAAAAAGGTTGGATAAGCATCATTAACTAATTGTTGATGTTCAATTTAGTTAATCACAATTAATTCTTTTGTTAATTACCATCCTGGTTTCTATAATGTCTTCGTAAGATAAGGCCACTCCATCCAGTCTCGCCAGGAGAGTAGATTTCTGTATTGAATTTTAGGATATGACACTTATCTTAAAATCCAATAATTATGCAAAAATCTGATACCATTATTATTCAGTCGACGCTCAAAAGAACGCAGCTCATTTCTAATTGGTATGACAATCGGTACTTCGCTCAATTCGCCTGCATCGATTCCGCCCTTATTGTTATTATTATCCTCTGAATTTTCTGACAAATAAAATCCACAAATTATTTTATGATTTTTTACCGTTTACCAAGTCACTTTAAAATAATTTTACTTATGTACATACCGTTTTTGTAATACGTCGGATGAATCAAATTCTTATTAAAGAGAGCCTTCATTCTGAATAAAGCGTCGCTCGCTGGTCTGGTGGAAAATGAACTGGCCAAAATTCCCTTACAGTTCGAGCTTAAAATAAGTATGGCTCATATCCGACCGACCTCCTGACTACAAATAAGCGTCATCCATCACACATTCACACTCTTGTCACCCGAATAATTCATGGTGTCAACCAGCGCAAGGGTTGAGTGGGAACTATTAACCTTGAAAATCTCGGCTCGGCGTTCCTCTATAAAGAAAGTAATATCTAGAACGACAAAATTTCAATGAATCCTCCCGGAAAATGGGTGAGATCGAGTACGTAAACTCACTCACTCAGTATCAGTCAAGGTTAGTTGTCCTCTCTCTTTCTCTGTGAATCCATCCGATGCGTATCAATCACTTTTCTGATCGGGTAGCATTAAAATAATGGGACTTTCTCACCATCGATCAAACCGTGACGATGAGAAGAGAAGAAGCCGGATGGATGACACCTTGTTATCCGCGTCACTATATTTTTTAGACTGAAAATGTCAGAAACTGCACACCGTTTTCATTCACACAAAAAAGCGTGAATTTTTATGGATATGCGGGTATCCTCTATTCCACAAGGGTCTCTATTTATTTATCAACGTATTATACCCAACTGGCGCTTAATACCCCCACAATCGAAGCTGACTATCAGCCAGCAGGCATAAAATGGTTCTAATCATGGCATGAGAAATGCGTTTTATTCACACAAAAGCGGTTCATTACTATTGCCAACATATTCCGGCATGCAGTACATATTTGTCCGTAACTGCAAATGAGTTTTAACCCGGAGAGGAATACGTACGGACATGTGGGAGTAGGGATACACACACAAGGCTTCCTTCTCCAGTGCAGTGTGGAGAAGAAGCAAATGAAGTTTTGACATGCCATTTACAGCGAGTGTGTTCTGTTCTGGAGTGAAAGTCAGCCAAGCAGCGGAACCCCTTTCTCTGGGTCTCCATTAGTATAAAATGTCAGGAATTGGAGTTGGAAATGGTGAAAGTCGAGAGACTGAGTCGACGACTTGTAACAAATGAAAGCATACAAAATGCTGCATTACCGGTGCGACTAGTGGCCGCTTATATTTGCTTCCGGGCTGGTTGTTTTTGCTTTCGTCAACTCTTTTCCTCAGTCCCTACTTTTGTGCGGTTTGGTTTTATCATCCTTTCAGAGTGCGGTCGGTGAAGGCAGGAGGTTTCCTCCAAAATAATGAGGTGGATGGGCAAAGTTAAAAAATATTTAGAGGAGCGAAGGAAGGAAAATAAGTACCAAAATTCTAGGTTTAAAATTGTGGAGAAAGCGCATGCACTGCCAATTATTATTTATTGGGTGCTCTGTGCATACGTATTTATGAATAAATTTGAGACGATCGATTTTTTATACGGTTTAAAAGGGTTTGATGATTTTTATTCATTTCGGTATCTTTTTTACGATGGATTTAGTGGAGCTTTTGTTATGTATCACAGCACTCTTCGTTCTATATTTTTAGTTTGTAAATACTATTGGATTCAAATGGAAGAAGGGAGCAGGAGAAAATTTTTCCAAAAAGTCGATTCATCTAATTGAGAGACAAACAGGGAGGTATTATTACCTATTCGTATCGTATACGCGTCCCGGTATGAGCACCACTGGGCTATAAATTGTTGCAAAAATTATTTAACAACATCCCCAAATTTATGACCACTGGGGTTTTAACTCCAAATATACGACCAATCAATGAAATGTAGACGACCATGTTATGTTGTAGCTTGATAAGCATAATAATACTGTAGCTATGACCTTGATATACCGAATATTTATGTAGCACGGAGTCAGCAGGTAGTTATTATTATTTTACAAATTATTGACTACCAACACCATTAGTTTTTTCCCAGTATTGGATAGATTGTCCCGATAAGCACTGGCTTAAAGTAGTGTGAGCATGCACCCATTTTTTTCAAACTATACGTACAATTTATCTGAGCGAATATGTATTCAATCCATAATGAAGAATTATTTTTACAGCCATTAACTATTGTCAACCACGACATCGTTCTCGTCCAAAGTGATAATGCTGCTCGTTTCCGGGACCTGCGTTGTCGTCACGTTGAAGCCGAAATCATCCATTTTGTGCGTCATGTGTAAAGTCTTATTTTTCTTGATCTCCGATAGCAAAATGTACAAAATTATGACGAGCGAGGCGAAGCCAAGGATGAAAAAAGTCCAGCATTTCCGAGACACGCCACTCTGCACGGTTTTATGGTAGAATTGATAATCCTGTATCAGATAGATACAAGATTTAGTGGAAAACATGAAATTCCACTTCTTTCCAAGTACAAATACACGACTCGAGACTCACCAGCATGAAGACGATGGAGAGGAGGAGACACTTGGTTCTGAGGTCCATGTTGGGGTGAAAACTGAGGGAATACGTGTCCTCGGGCAGGGCGCCGTCGGACGCCTTGCCAAACACGATCCACTGTTTGGTTATGCGGCCCATGAGGGAAACCTCGTCGGGGAGGACGACATCGAAATCGGGGCAGTTGGGGAGTCCGGTCGCGTACGAGTTGGGGGGACCCTTGACCTTGAAGCCGATGACTTCATTGGTTCCGCGAAGGCTGTACGTGGGAGAGAAGGAGCAGAGATGGTCGTCTTGAACGATGCGACCTACTTCTTTCCCGCAGTGTTTGACCCAGCCGTGCTAAAAATAGGGTCGTATTGATGTCGTATTAAGGATGGAAGGGTATGGTTTCCGATTTAGGCCAAATTAGTGTCAATCGATCACAGATTTAATTAGTATGCCCTTTGTGAAAGGCACGTTTGGCAGAGATATTTGCATCCGAAGAGGAGAAAACGCACAATGAAGTTGAGAAATTTTGCACTTTCTCCTCTTCCAATTCAACCATATCTGCCAAACATGACCATTGACAGATATTACCCTTTGCAAATTTTATCCTAATTAAATTTGTGATCGATTGACACTAATTTGGTCAAAATCGGAACCCACACGCTGGGTGACCTCCATTGTTAATTCAATAATGAAAACCGTCTTACCCCATGTAACCGATTTAATCCGGGCCCCGTAATTTTCAATACCTCCGAATAGTCGTAGTCGAGGATCATAACATTAAAGGGTTTAGTCCCCTGACCTTCAAATATTGTACTCGCCCAAGCATCCGTCGTGTCCAGGACGAAGTAGATGGGCTCACCTTGAGCATTGAGAACTTCAAATTGACACTTTTGATCCAAATATCCTAACAAAGAGTGGTTTATTTTTTACTTCATCCCTACTTTGTCACGTACTTACTTTTCCCCAAAAAACTAAACTAAGTCTCAAGCAAACTCACGAATGATGGGTTTTATGCACGGTTTGACAAATATTCTGTTAGCATCGCGCAAATCCTTGAGCCGGTCGTAGAACGAGGCTGTTGGAGTGGATAGAAAGGTGGTCATAAAAGGAAAATGAGATCCTAAATCCACCGAGGACATGACAAATACATAAATAAAATACAATGCAACATACACGTCGGAGGTTTATTTTTCCTCCCGTAGTTGTACGCATCCAGGGGAAAGGCTGAGTCGAACGGGGTTGGCAAGAGACCGTAAATAGACTCGCAATCTGGGTGAGAAATTTACATATATGATTTTCTTCTTCGGATTTTGATAAGCATTTTTTTATTTACTGTGGAGCATATTTTAGAGTCGCATATTATTATTTACCTGCAGCAGGCGGTCTCGTCCTTGTCTGCTCCTCCTCTCCAAAGTACAGACTTAAACTTAGGTCGCTCATTATGCCGTTGCGCTAATGAAATTATGCCGTGTTCACGAGTATTTCACTTCACACGCTCAATTTGTAATGAGGAAAATGCTACTTCTCTCTCTTTTTCTTGCACCACTTTTCCCGACTAATTTATACTCTACCGTTTCCTTTATATTGCACGTTCGTTTCCTCCTGATCGATGTGGTGGTTATGTAATAATGTCGCGCACGAAACGGGATTATACCGTATCGTTTAATTACGCGTAATGAAACTTTTAGTGATAATTAATTAAGAGTTTATGAGTATTGGAGGAAAACAAATGTATCTAAAATTTGGCACAATTTTGTTGTCTTCCTTCCTAGTTAATGGTCACATTTGGATATTTTTAAAATTGTGGGAGGAACTGTGAAATCCCAGTTTTCAGAAACAAATCCTCTTAGAGATGATGATGGAGAGTGGTGGTGGTGAAAGTGCTTTGTAGCTTTCTCCCACACACGGCTTGCCTCTGGTGCTCGTCGCGTGTGTGCATCCGTCAAAAGAAGAAGAGACACTGAACGAGTGAGAAGTGCACTGCAGGCAGGAGCAGACAAATGGAGAAATTTTCCCTTTCTCTGGCCTACCCTCGAAAAGAGAGAGATCTCAGAGAGAGAGAAAGTTTCCCATGAAACCAACGTCTGTACATACACTTTCTCCAGCAGGAGTAGGCAGGAGCAGCTCGGTTGGACGGACGGATGCTGAGAGGACCAAGCCAAATATAGTATTTTGAACCGAACTTAAACTTTGTGGGAAACGATTTCCTTTTCCAATTCTATAAAGTACGTACGTCTAACTTGCAGTGGCAGAATTATGAATCATGATCATGAAGTCGGGTAGAAAGTAGGAGGCGGAAAGTAAAAGGGACTTAAAACTTGGGTGGATGTAAGTACTTTGTATTCTCGTCGACGAGTTTTTTTTTCCTCCTCTCTTGCGAAAAGTTGGTGGATTGCAATTTTGTAGACTTGAGACGAAAATTGGATTGCATTATTGTATGTGTTTCGATCCATTAAGGAGACTGGGTTCACTCTGGTATGGACAAGTTTGTATCTGCATAGTAATAATAAGCGAGTGAGTGAGCCACCCGTATTGTACTGCTGTTGACGGGATATTCACATTAAAAAACTGCACGGAACAGACAAGAGCAACCTCACTGGAGAAGGAATACATGCAGAATTCGGCTACATATTGCACGAGGACCCACATTTGTATACTTGCATGCATGGTATCGTAATTTGGGTGAAATATAAGGATGTTTTTTAGTGCAGGGAGACATACGTGGATTGGATTGGATGGGTGCCGACCGACCCGGCCGTCTCGCTCCAAATAATATCGTGCATACTTTCTCCCCATTGCATACATACGGCATGGCATGGCATTGCATTCCCTGAGCTGGACTTTCTCCTCGTCGTGCATGGTTCGCATACTGAACAAGTTTCTTCTCCTTCAAGATTCCATTCCAACTTTCTTCCCACGTAGAGAGAAACGGGCATGAAACTATTATTCACAACGTTCCAAGGAGGAAACCATCAGTGAGAAAAAATCTACTAGCGTGAGATGCGATGCGATATAAGGAAACTGGGGCGAAAGGGTGGGTGGGCCCTTTGTGTTGGTAGCCGTCATCATCATCATACTTTCATGGCCGTCCGTATAGCATCTCTCCTCGTCCTTCTTCGTTTCACTTCAAAGTTGTTTCTGCTGCTGCTGGCCGTCTGTATTTTAAGAGTGGCATTGCATTGCAGTCTATTTATTAAACAGACCTTTTCCCCAGTCACGTCTCTTTTTCTCTCTCTTGCTTTCCCCACTTTGATGGATGACAGGTTTGTTTTATGTGGAGTTTGATCGCCTCTGGCAGCATCCATCAGCATGATCACGATCATGAGAGGGATGAGTCGGTTTAATGAATTTAATAAAAAGTGGGGAAAGTTTTCAGAGTGGATTGTTGGGTCAATATTACGAAAGCCCAATTTATGACCGGCCCGTTTTTTAATTAAGTCGATATTGCCAACAAATTAAAGTCTGGCAGCAGCATGACGCTGGTAGGGATGCTTTCTCTTGCTTTCTCTTTTTGGCCGGCACTTTCATGCCTCCAGTTTCATGATTGTTTTAATGTTCTCTTTTCATTGCAATGAATGAATTGCATTCCAGTTGTTCGTCGTCCACCTTGACGCCGTGGGTCGATACGGCGAACGGACGGACGTACGTACAGCAGGCAGAGAGCACATCTCCAGGACCCGAATCCCTTTAGGGTTACAAACCAGTTTTTTTTAACTGGCACAGAAGAAGAAACCGTCTTTTTTACACGCAGCAGCCAGCATAATGGGATGTTACATAGTACGTACGAGAGTCGACTAAAGTGAAAGCGAATCAGCCATCCAATTCCCTCAATTGAAGGAGAAAATAACCTTTTCTTATATATTTACGTAGCCAATTTAATTCCCAAACTCCCCGGAAAGAAATGTTTTACAAGATTGGAGGAAAAATTGAAGAATAATAAAAGTTGCATATGTATGTATGTACCCCAGTCGTAAAAAAAGGATGAAGGAAATTTATCCATAATAAATGGAAGGAATGGTTGAGTCAATATGTAAGTAATTCTGCAGGCGAATAAGCGCACAAATAATAATATGGCCACCCCAATTCCGTGCAATTTGTAGCCCGGCATTCATTAATATTCCCTTTCGACCCAGAGAAATCAAGAGATAACGATTACAAACGCGGGTCAAGTATCACTCCTCCGTGACGTACGATGGGTCGGATGGTCGGATGGACGGACGGAGCAGCTCAAGGCAGCAGGGAAATAAGTGTATAAATAAACGTGCTGGGCAAGGAACGAAGTAAATATGGAGATTGTAAGTGTAACTGACAGTAATAGATTTAAGCCCATGATTTATCGACTCTTCTGTCTTTCTCTTCGCTTTCTCCGCTTTCCCAGTGCAACCAAACCCTGGCAGTTTAACGTATCAAGCAAGAGTCAGAGGCGGACTAACCTTTCCCCTTCCGCTGCTGGACATATGATACAGAAAACAATACAATTGGCTCGGATATAAAGCGTGACTTGGGACGAAAGTCAAGTAATATGGACAGTGGCCGCGGAGGACAGAGGGACAATGTCCCCATGCCCATGTTATATAAACCCATCCTCCCCCTATCCTTCAATGTTAACCTCCCCAGATGTCCCCACGGCTTCTTCCGCGGCCACTGAATCTGGACGTATCGAATCCTGTGAAATAAGAAAAAACACAACTCTGGACTGGTCGGATAGATATAGATTCGTGGTCTGATCGTGGTCAACCTCTCTTCACGGACAGTTGGCCTCCAATGTGGCCATTTCGTTTCCTGCGGATTTCCCAATACGAAATCGGACCTCATTTTGTTTTAGATTTGGGATTCTTTTTGTAGAGAATAAAATAAGTGAGGGTTGTCTTGCCGTGAAGAAAAATGCATGTCTCGCATGTGGACACCTTTTCGCCTGACTGCATTATACATTCATTTCATTCCCGTTTTTTCTTTCTTGTCAGCTATTGTGTGGCGAGAAAGGAGAGAAACTTTCCTTTTATCTAAAGCAGAGAGATAAGTTTCTTCTCTCCTTTTGTGGAGTGGATAAGAGGGCAGATTCTTCAAAAGAATTAATTCACGGGACGTACTTTAACAGGAATGTAGGCCGGAGCTGGTTGAGCTGGTGTCAGGCAGGGAAAATATTCAGTTGTTTGAGAAATGTAAAGTAGATTTGGCTTTGAAGGATTATTTATCTTTTTCCTTTCTCCGTATAGATATCGAAAGTGTAAGGAGGTATGATTCTTTGCAAATATTTGCGAATCTGCGTGGGTTGAAAAGTCGAACAAGGTGAAATCAGTCAGTCGGATTCGTATGAATTTGAGGGGAAAGTTATGTAAATCAGGAGAAAGTTGAGTAATATCTGGTGTCACTGGTGTGTCTTATTTTTTATGATGAAAAGTCACAAGGTGGAAATATGTATACAGTTTGTAAATGTTTGAGTTCGTAAATTTTCAGATTACTTGAACTGACGTAATCGGATTAAATACTGATTACTTAATTCAGAATAATCACCTCACTAAAACGGAATGACCGAGGGGACTCGTAGTAAAAAATAATTCACTCTTATCTGGATACTTTCATCTAAAATGTAGCGACATTTGGGTTAAAATCGTCTTCCAATTACTAACTGTTCATGTTTTGCAAGTAAAGATAATAAATTTCCCACAAACGACCATTAAAAATCAACTATTTCACTCCACTTTCTCCCTGTTTAGAAGAAAAATAAGGTCTCCAAAACCGCTAAATATTGCATAATCTATCACTCAACCTTTATTAATTCAGTGTTAACCGTCGTCCTTGTCTCTCTTTCTTCTCACGGTGGTGGCACTTGGCCCGGAAATCGTTTAACTTTCTCCTTCTGGAACTCCACCGCACCATCCACCACGACAAGAATGAGAGCAATGAGGATAAATATTAGAAAGGCACAAAAGAGTATTCGAAATATTAAACTTTTATAGTCCCTCCATTCCGTCGTCTTTTCGGTGAGCTGGTAATCCTGCCAAAAGATATCAGCCCCACAAGTAATTAACAAACTGCCAAAAAATTCGCACATTTCTTCTTTGTTTCACTCACCAGCATGAGGACGGCCGCAATGAGCAGTGATTTAAGCTTGCCATCCATATCAGTCGTGTGAAAGCTGAGCGCATAAGTGTCTGTTTGGCTGTACTCTTCCAAAGTGATGGCGTTCGTTTGTCGGGATATTTTCGCCCTGCAAATCGTCCCATCGGGAGAGCTCACGTTGAAGTCGTTCACGGGCAGGAATCCCTTTGCCAAGTTTCTCCACGAGCTTTGTCTCAGGATTTTTTGGAGGGTTTTCCCATCCGGCGACTCAATTAGGTAGGACGGCGGATCTCGGCGGCGACGATGACACGACGCGATTTTATTCGTCTGAGCAACATTTCCCAAAATGGTGGAATCTCTTCGCACCACGGTGTACTGTTTTGGGCAAGGAAAAATTAGGGGGATTTTGAAGCAATAAATTTTCATTCGTTTAAAACGAGTGAAAAATCAGGGGTGTACCGCTATCGGTAACCACGTATGGTAGCCTAAACCCTGAATTTTAAATGCATGACCTAGGGTCAACTCATATATCAAATTGAAGGTATTAATGAGTAGATCATTTCTACATAAAAATTCCATACTTTCACTCAAAAATTTTCAGAAAAAATCGCATTTTTTTGCGCATATTTTGATTTTTCCTGTAAAATTTTGAATGTGAAAGTAGGGATTTTTTATTTAGAAATGATCTACTCATTAATACTTTCAATTTGGTATATGGGTCGACTCTAGCTCATTCGCTTTTAAAAACAGGGATTTAAAGTACCATCCGGTAGGTCGGTGGTTACAGACAGCGCGTTTATTCGTTTTCATAATTACCGCTCCATAACCTCGCACACCGGGGTGACCCTGGATGTCAAAGACTTCTTCGCCCTGTGAGTTTACCACGGCGAATTTCAACTGTTTCTCGCTACCAGATTCACTAACTCGGTGGAAAGAGCAAGAAGGCAAAGAAAGTTTATGGCGTGGTGGTGGCGGTGGGGAAGGTGGCGAAACGTCTGGCGTAATTTCCACAGCATAAAATAAAGTCTCCCCACATGTGTTGACGATTGTGTATTTGTTTTGAAGTTGAGAAGACGAGGACGTCGCCGACGACAGCAGTTCTGTAATTGCGTGTCGAACAATTTATTGGATTAGAGAAAGAAAGGAGGGTAAAAAAAATGGAGAAAGTAAGTAGTCCTCTCTCAGATTAGATTACTTTTTTGATCCGGCTCCCTCTGCACGTGATGTCGGATGAAGACGATGTTGGCAGATCGTAAAGCTTCCAAATCTTCGTCAAGTGTTAATCTGGAAGCTGGAAGTAAAAAAAATGACAACTTGTCCAAAAAAATAGTCTGATTTCTTACTTACTTTTCGATTGGTAACTGTTCACGGAAGCCTGTCTCGAAATTGAACTCGCTTTACTGTTGGGAGTAAAGACGGGTCGATCTGGTCCGTGCTTTCTTATCACGAAAATTGTGTTATCTGTAAAGAAAAAAAAAGAGGATATCGTAGGATTTGATGGAATTCAAAGTTGTTCATGTGTTTACCATCCATGGGGCAGATCGCGGTCCCTTTTGTGATCCCCATAATAATAATAGTAATCTCAGCTGAGGATGAGTCAGTCACTAACTCACGGCACTTTGAACACACGGTTATGATTATGTTCGTGTCTATGAAAATGACGATTTGGACAAGTTTTCCGGTTTAGTAGTTTTCCCAGCTTAAGTAAATAAGTAGTAAAGTAAACAGGAAATTGATGCGGACAGCGTGGTGAACGAGGAGTCTCAATTTGATGGACAAATACATAAAGTAAATAAATTAATTTCACATTTCACCACAATCTCAGACTGGTTTTGTTCTAATCCACTGCATGTATTGACTGACTATTTCAGTCTTATGTATGTAAAGTAGGTGAAAGCAGTGGTACCTCTATTTTTCCTCAGCCAAACCACCCAACAACATAAAATTCTATACGCGCACACGTGAAAGTAATGAAATGAAACTAAGCAAATCTGATCCGTGGGTTTTTCACGTGGAAAATGCCAAGCCAAGCGAGCCTGAAGCGATCGAATTCAGAGTGCTACAAACCAGACGGAACAATTTGACCATAATTTCATTTCTCACCATGCCACCGCCGCCGCCTGACCTGCATCCAGCCATCCACCACCACCACTCGACAGTTTTAGCCCCTTCGGGCACTCGTGAAAATAAAACATGTTGAGAGCAATTATAATCAGACCATGGGAAGCAGTATGTATATACGCCTTCTGAATCCGCCCGTGGTGAAGTGACTACTCGGAAGTGGTCATAATTGACGGATATGGCACACCTAGAACTGCACTGTAACACGGTTAAGAGGTTCTTGTGGTCGTACACTGGAGCATTTTACGCCCAGGGTTGGGTTAGTGATTGCATCTGTCAAAACACAAATGAGTTACAACTAGATGCTCCGATTTCGTGCTAAATTCCGGACAAAAATACCTGTTGACGTGGTCAAAAGGATACATATCATTGGACGACTTTCTTTTCTAGAGAAAGTTGAAAACTCTATGGTCCCAATTTATGATTCACTTTTTATTAGGGTGGATTTTATTAATTGTAATAAGTATACTTCCTAATTAGGGTTAATAACTGTATGAACATGGACTCACTCGTTAAATACACGTGCATATTGAGCAAGTAGCAGCCCGCAGGTCAAGTGACCTTTCTGCTCAGTTCCTTCAATGTTCCGTGTGTGTCCTTGACAGGAATAGATTAACAGTTTAATATGCAAAGCAGCCGACCGATGAGTCCGTTACGTGGATTGTGGTGGTGATAGATTTTAATTACTAACCAGTACAGTAATACAAATGCATGCAACTGCTGCACAATAGGTACAAATATGTGTGTAAAATACCTGTATTTCTGCAGTGCAGATTTTCTTCTGGATAACCAACCGGGTCAAATAATAATCATCCTGAACGGCCTATAGCACACGCCGTGACCGATATTTAAACCAATAAAAATGAAAAGTATGGCTATGTATGTACGTACTTCTTCACATTTCGAATTTACTGTAGGGCCACTTGCACCCTGCGAAATTAAGCAGTTCCACGAAAACCAGGGCTCAATATGGTGCTCGAGTGTATGAAAAACTTTCAGGTTATGTACATACAAAGGCCTATCAAAACTTTGTCTTAGATTTGCTTGCACGGAAGTCTGCGCTTAATCAAAGTCTCGCGTGTTCACAGAGCTATGTGTCTGCATAAGAATGTATGAGAACATTTGTTGGTCGTGCATGTAAAGAGAAACACGTTATGATACATTTTATGCATGTACATAGAACAGGACAGTTTATTTACTTTTGAATGGACAGGTACTTAAATTTACTTTCTTTTTTTATTCATCTACTCGTACAGAAACTCAATAATATTGGAATTTCGTAAATATTTTTATTAATAAAAATCGTAGATCAGTCGAGATAATGAGTGGACCATATGTATTTACTTATTTTACGACAACGGAGACTTGCTCTACAGCGTTATCATTCCGGAGTAAAAATAAATAAATACAAATAAAATGTGGAAACTTCTAGAAACTTGAATCTCACACTTTACTGAGATTTATGCTGTAAAAGGGGCAAAATTAAGTACAAATAATACAAATAAAATGTAGAAACTTCTAGAAACTAACACAAATTTCTAAATATGTACATAAATTTCCATCTCTTTTTGTACTTTCATCGTCGTCCCGTTGATTGTTTTTCTTTACTTCTTTGCGATAAGAAAGAGCAAAAGGATAAACAAGGCGAGGAGGGCGAATGTCATGAAGCACCGGCCGAAACACGATGCATCCCTGCGTCGTTGGTAAAAGTTGAAATCCTTGAAAAGAAAACCAATTAAAACTTGTTCTTCTAAACAAATAAGAGTCGTATGAAAATGTGCAGCTCACAATTAGAAATACAGCTCCGAGCAGGAGAGACATCGTCAATTCGTCCAGTTTCATGGGGACAAAAACGCCACACAAGTTTTCCAAGGCGTACTCCCACTCGGCACTAATTTTCCCAATGGGAGTTGTTCCAATGCCGAGATTAACTTCGAAATCGTCACCCCCGCAATCCGCAAACAGGCAACAGTTGGACCCATCCGGACTAATTAAAAGTTAGTGGGTTTTAATTGGGGTATAAATTCATGGTATGTAAATTGCATACCCCAAAATGTTCAAGATTTCGGTCCCATCCCACGTCCGCAACGAGTAGGATTGGTTACACCAGTTGTTTTCTTTTCTAATTTTGCCCATCAATTCACCTCGCGAATCTTTAATCGTCATACACTAAAATAGTGCAAATTATTGGTTTATAGATAAATATTTATGCAAATTATGTGCGTGTGCATATTCTTTACATTGTTGAGGAATGGGCGACACTGAATTTCCATAATTTTTTCTCCACTCATCGACAAGACGTTGACGTCGTAGGGGAAAATTCCCCTGAGGAATAAAATCCGACTGAGAAAGCTGGACCGTTCGGCAGCAAAGTAGATGCAGTCACCCGTGCTGTTCAAAATTTGAAATCTTCTCGTCGCTTGCATCGCCGTCGGCCCTAAAATTCCGTTCAAATCTGAGCAGGAAAGTTGATCAAATTATTTCGTAATGTACTCACATTGAGGTTTTTTATACTCTCGGATAAATAAGTGTCTCGTATTTTGCAGGGGGAGATATAACGCAGCTTCGTTTTCAGCACCTGAATTTTTTTTAATTTACATAAATTCAGGCATTATTTTCTAGATAAGAATTGCTTACCATCGACATTTACACTGAATCCTGGCGTGGCTAGGGAAATTTTCCGTGGTGTTCCTAAATCCGCGGTGGCTCGAACCATCCCGTCCACGGCGAGGAGACAATTTACTATTTTGGATAAAAAATATTAATTTCAAAGTCAATTTTTTACGCATTTTCAAAATTTCATGTATTTTTTTCCATTTACTTACTTGCACCCCCCGATAAAGGATGTACGACATGATTCCTCGCCCTGCTTTTACTCGGACTTTTATTCCCAACAACGGCACCACTACTGGAACTTTCACCACCCCGACTTTTGCTGGTACTGCTGCTGCCTTCCACGTCTGAAATTTTGACCTCTTCATCATCCCCTTCCTCGTCACCACCTTTATTTCCGCTCCCCATCGTCGTCCCACCAATTTCACAATTCGCTATCAACGGATCCTCCATAATTTTTTACCAGTTGCTCCCAAATCTATAATTTCCGAATAATAATCTCACTCAACCTGATCCCCAGCGTCAGACTGGCTCACGATTGCGAAACTGATTTCTTTCGAGGCATGGAGTGCGAAAAAGTCGCATAAATCCATGAACCTTAAGCATTCCAAGCCGTGCCATATTTATAGTCTGGAGAAGAAAATGATCCGCTTATGCTTGTACACGAAACAGGCATTACTCTCGCACTCCCACTTTCGCTTCGTATTAAACATGCAATTTAACTTTCTCCGAACGAGGGAGTCATGAAATGAAAGCAAATGAGTATAAACAGGCAGCCAGGCATCGGTCACCCTGTGCATGGTTTAGTCTGCACAGTGTAATCATAACTGGTCTGCTGGCTCTCCTTAAGCTTTCGATAACGAGGATTAAGGATTAAAGGATATAGATGTATGTGTGCAAGCAATGTCGTGTGCCTACTTTGCAATGAGGAGAGTGAGAGAGAGAGACAGTCGCCGCGGAAGTGTTGGGACAATGTCCCCACGGTTATTCGATGTCCCCATCATCTCCCCATGTGATATAAAACCCTCCCTCCCCTATCCTACAATGTTAATTTCCCCCTTCCCCCGATGTCCCCACAATTACCGCGGCCACTGAGAGAGAGAGAGAGTGAAAGGATGGTGAATAATGGTTCTGGACGAAGAAATAAAGTGTTTTCGGCAGCAGGAGGCAGTGCAGCGAGTGAAAACATAGCTTTCACTTTACTGTTTTAGATGGATTAAGCACCACGAACGGGAGGAGGAAAGCATGGCGTAATGAGCAAGGCCATAAGCAACCGCAGCAACACTCTCGCGTCTCGTCTTCCTGGTTGGTTGCACCGTCCGACCGCACAACAAGGAGTAATTTTCGTTCCAAGGCCTATTAGAGAAATCAGGTCGACGCCGCAGCAACTCGTATGTATATTAGTAATCTGTCCAGCGTCGGAGAGAATGCATTAGTGATCTCACTCACAAAGTCTAAACGTACGTGGGCCTGATGTTTAACGACTTGCGGAACAAAATGCATGACACGATTTTATTATTTGTCATTGAGGGAGGAGGAGAAGAGGAGGAGGAAAAAGTTTGTTTTGCACTTTCATCCCAGGGAGAAGTGACATGTCCGGATTTGATGATGGACAGCACAACAATGCGGAACAAATTTGGCAGGTTAATGACATCATCAATTCAGATTTTTTACGTAACGTATTGGCATTTGTGGTGAAAACACGTAGGTGTCGGGTTAGGTGATGTAAGCGGAGAAAGCCAATCATCATCAGAAGCGTGGAACAACTTTTTTTAATGGTTCAGGCAAATTTTTTATACAATTACTTTCGCAAAATATGTATTTAGTTCAAGGAATTATTCACAAAGTTTTATAATACAAGGAATTAAGTCTGACCCTAAACTCTGATTACTTTAAAAGGTTATTTACAAGTATAATGTGGGTTACAAAAATATACACAATTTTCATATCCACTTCGTCTCCTACTTTTACTTGGTAATGATTTGTAAGCGTATAACTACCTACAAATGGGACGTTCAGGCCAGGTGGGCAGCTTATCTTAATAATAACGTGAAGAAAGGCATCATCAGGCACTCCGTAGTATCACCAAAATTCTACAAATTTCTATGAATCTCCATACATTCGCGAAAGGTTCGTTTCGGGTAAAAATGTGCGAATATTATGCAAATGTTGCACGCCGACAACAGAGTTTTTCAATAATCGCACTTTTAAAATAAAACTTAAAGATTCCTCCTACCGATTCACAACCTTTTTTTATCAATAACAAATGAGAGTATGGAAAGACGTCATAAACTACACAAAAAATTTTTATTTTGTGATAGAGAAAATTTACATTTAAATACATACAATTTTAAAAAGTTTTCTTTTATATACGAGAGATTTTTCAGAAAAATTGGGCTAGTTTAATTAACACAGTTGATTTATGATCTTATTTGCACTTTTAGTACTTCATCCATCCGGATCTTCTTCATCTCCCGAGTCACCAACTCTTCCTGAGGTCAAAATATTGCTATTTTATTCTCCACAAAAACTTTAAATTATAAAATAATCCAACGTTATTTTACCTCCATGTTTATAGTAATCTAGGCACAGGACCATGCTTAATACGAATATCACAACCACTAAAACGAGACCAAGCCCGAGAAATCCAAAGATCAAGAGTCCCGTCCAACCCGTCAGTTCCCACTGCAAGTAGGAATCCTATCAATATAATTTATCTCAATTTTCAGTGAAAATTTTTCACCTCGGTAAAAAAATTAGCAATAAATACTCACACGCGCCGACGAAGGATCGAACGAGACATAAAACGATGCCATGTAAAACTCCAACAATTAGGAAATTTTTGAATGATAAAAACGTACGTAATATTGAACTGTCATTTATTTGCACCATTTCTCGAAGAAAAAATTGAGAAAAAAACTACACTATTTCTTGAGATTGGTCGGACTCCGGATGTGAAATGAGACCACGAAAGAAAAACTGTCCTCTAGAACCACTGCCATTATTTCACTGTCTTCGACTGACAACGAAACCAAGTCTTCGGAAGGAATGGTGTCACTGCCAGAAAGCGCAGACAACTTGACTACATTTTCCCGACGTGTTTTCACCTCCTTCGTACCTAGAGGAAAAACCAATTGACATTATTACGTCTGTAGTTTCACGCAATATTTTATGATTTATTCACCCCTTGCTAAATCCCCGTTTCCTGGTTGGAGTTCAGTTTTCGCATTCTTATGGCTATCCACGCCATCAAATTAATATTCCAATGATGGCAATGCGCTTTGTTCACATTTTGCACGGGTGCATGAAATTAAACGGATTGGGAGTGTTTTTCAGTGATATGCGTGATACATATTTTTGTATTCGTGAGGTTCGTGATGGTAATAGGGCGACGATATTTTAGGCATTCGCAGCAGGAGATCAATGCTCTTTGTTCGATTTTTGGGGATCGGAAATATATAAATGTGTAGAGGGTGAGGCGAGTAAGATGGAACGATTTCAGGCGTCAATGAGTCTCAGTGTCATGGATGGGCTACAGACTTATGAACCATTAAGTTCTCAAAATTTCAGGCAGAAAAATACATTCGACTCCACAACAAGATCCCCTCATAAATAAAACCCTTTGCGAACTTAAATATATCTGTATGTCTACCATGATTGAATAGGTCAAAGGTCAGGCTATGCATGGAATAACAAAAGAATTCGACATGAATCACAAAATGCTAGCCTACCTACGCTGATACTTTATCTAAAAATTACAAAATCGGACACAAGAAAATTGACCGCTAACCTTGAAACAGGTCAAATGAGAAGAAAAAAGTTGAAAGTGTCCCAAGCAATATTAAATACACAGTATAAAACATAAAATATATCCTGACAAATTCACTTTAACACATTAACCAGAAAAGTGGAAAATGTTTCACCTTACTCGACTCAACCTCTGTAATCGAGAATTGGCGAGTCTGATTTCTTAATGAGTCAATATCGAAGCCGACGACATACTTAAGTAATTCAAAGAGAAGTTAAGAATTTATTTATTTAGGGAGACACGACACGACATGCACACATAATATTTACAATGTTAGGCAATAATTGATTTAACTCCGCATCTAATAAACATGTTGATTTGGTTTGGACGGGGCTGCAGTGTCAATCAGCTCAAATTGACGATCCAACTCATTACTCGTCGTCCCATTACTGCCGTACTTTGACGAGAGATGTGCCAGCTTTGTGCTCACACTGACCGTGAGGACGACCACGATGAGTAAAATGATAAATGCGACAAACGCCAGGCAACCCGACATGAGGAGAAAGTCGGTCCGTGCCTCTTTTGCGCCGCAGTCAAAGTAATCGTAGTCCTGAGATTGTGCAAAATCACGTTAATTTGCATATCTGTATAGCATTTTTATCAATTCTCCACTTACCACGACCAACGCTGTAGCCAGAATGAGGGCCTTGCTGACCATGGAAATATCGATGGGGAACCGGATCTTGTAGACGACGTCGTCAATCGCCATGTTTGGGCGACGGTGATAGCGCTTATCTTCATCCTCCGTCTCCTTGCATATTTTTCCATACGAGTTGGCGTTATCGGCCGTGCAGATGTCGAAAGTCGTCTTTTTGTAGAGAAGACAACAACCTCCGTTCACTTTGAGGACGACTTTTCCAGAACTTCCGCGAACGTTGTAGTTCGGTCCTCGGATTCCGTTTCCTTCTCGAATTCGCAGGATTTTTCCAATCCCGTGATACTCAACGTGCTTCTGTCGCGCGTGCACGACCACCTTTTTTTAAAAAAGATAGTTTTTGAATAGATATTTTTCACAATTTTTGCAAAATGTGAAAAAAATGGTGCCAAGTTGAAATTCTTATTACGGAGTCGGCTCCCTGTTTTGCGACAAGTTTAAGCAGCTCGTTTCCCGATCTCATGTCAAAAATGCTGAGTTTGAATGGTTTTGAGGAGGAGGGCCGCTCATTTGGAGGTGCATCCATTGTTTGGACCACTTTAAAGATGGGCTGACCCGTTCTTGTCGTTACCTCGTAGCAGTTTGGAACATTTAGTTTTCCTAAAAAAAATTCGCAAATTTTGGATGTGATGTGAAAATAATGTGAAAAAGTAGTATGCAAAATTGCGAACCTTTATCCCGATCATCCACGCTTCGACGAATTAATAACTGATCGTACGAGTTGAAAACTTCGAGTTCTGTAAAGATTAATATCATCATTAATTTTGTTTAGGGATAAAATTTTGTGTATTTAGTGTACCAATTACCTTTGATTTTTTCATAATCCGGCGAATTTGAATTTTCCATGCAGAATCGTGCTGCAATTTCTGTTAAAAATATGTAAAATTACGAAGTGCATAAAATTATTTTAACAACCAATTTTTTTACCTTGCGCCGGTGCAGGTGCCGGCGTGCTTGGAAAAATCGAGTTACAATTCATCCCGAGAAAATATAATTTTCAGTATTTTTGGAAATTCCAGCCCGAATTGCTTGTCACTTTCTCTCGTCCTGACCTGCCACGACCGACTAAAAGCAATAATTCACAAAAACTGGAAAGTAGTACATACTTTCCCTCAATTTATTTTAGGTCAGGTCTGCACTGTCCCACTACCAATTTGTCATGCCATATTGTTCACTCTTATTGTGAACAATATGTGAGTGTGTGTGGGTGATGCCGGGATACTAGTTAACAGTGACCTGGATTCAAAATACGGAAGAATTTTCCCACTAACTAACCACGAAGAGGGAGCGAATTAGCGGTTTCCTTCAGATTTACCGAAACAAACTAACTGTTACTTCATTCCTGCACATTACGATCTCTTGGCGATAAGTGTAAATATGCACACGCCTCACTTTTTACACTTTAATGGGCAAAGGAAGTGAAAGTGTTTCAATGTTAAGTAACCTTTTTATGTGCGGTGGGTTGACTGCATGACCTACATTTTGTTTGAAACAAGATTCCACTTATTTTCATGCATATTTACTTCAGCAGCAGCTCAGCTTGGTTTTCGGTAGGCAGTGGATGGGTGAAAGGTGTATGAGTTTGTAAGGAAGGAACGTTACCAATAAATCCGGCCAGCATGTATGGTTTACTTTCACTTTCTTTATGGGACGACGACACCCACATGTGGGTACAAAATACATACGTATGTACCTACATTCATATGATGATGATGAATAGCGTGACCCTAAAATTTTTGACAGTAACGTAGTATGTATAGTTGTAGTGTATGTATGAATTTAGCTGCACCTGCTGTTTGCACTACATTTTAGGTACATACTTGCCAATTCTGGACGAATTGACAAGTAATAACGTAGGTATAAATACCTGTCGACATCAAAATGATTGGCAATATTAGTTGATGAACGAGTTGCCTACTTGCCTACTTATTTATGTCGGCGGATAAACTAGGATAACGTGGGCGCACGCATGATTATATAAGTTTGTTAAGAATAGATAACTATCAAAAGTAGCTAGATTAGAATTAGGTCGGGGGCTGAACCTGAACAAATTTGTAGATAATTTCTTATTTAGTGAACATTTGTTTTTCATACATACACAATTTTCATCCATGGAAAGACAGATGCTCCCCTAACGCTACTAGACAGAACAACAAAGTGGATCATTTTTTTACACGGAAAAGCCCAGTAGAACCCGGAAAGGAAAAGAGAGGGTTTTCGCTGGAGAAACGGGGTTTGAAGTACATTCTCCGGATCGGTTGCATCATCAAAGCACATGTTTGTTCTCTCATTAGCATTCCATACGCATCCCGTCTTCCTCCTCGTCCCACCCGCAGTTTCATCTCGCACCCGCATTTCTCTCTTTTCAATTTCCTTCCTGTTTTCCTCTTCCTGGATGCGTAGAGTAGGAAAATTACGAAAGTTGGGTGGTCAACAGGATTGCATAATCGGATCTGCTTTTATTTAAAACGCTTACAAATTAACTCGGATTTTCATACGACACCCGCATTTCTTTTTAATTTTCTTCCTGTCTTCCTTCCCGTATGAAAATCAATACGAAAATTACGAAAATTTGGTGGTCAAAAGGATTGCATAATCGGATCTGATTGTAATAAAAAAAAGCTCTCCAATTAACCCACAGTTTCATTTTACACCCGCATTTCTCTTTTTCAATTTCCTTCCTGTCTTCCTTCCCGTATGCGTTAAATGCATACGAAAATTACGAAAATGGGTGGTCAAGAGGAAAGCATACTAAATTTCATGGGATCTGCTTTTATTTAAAAAAAGCTCACCAATTAATTAATTAAAGAAAATTTAAACGGAGAACGAGTACTTATTTACAATTTAACTTATTCATGAACAGAACTATTGATGGAATTAAGTAAATAAACAAATATTTAATACTCCTGCTAATCCTGCCCTGCCGCATTATAGACTGTTCCTACTGGGCCGATGGACATGATGATTTTTTGGTCCGAAGCAGTGGTTGATCTTGCCATTTACGTGAGGAGGAAGTCCGACCTTGTGAAGATGATGGTGCTGATGATGATTATGATTATGATGCTTATAGTTCGCCGTACCCGTACTATCCCGATTTAGGGTCATGTCAACCGAAAATATTTCCATTAAAGACGGTTTCGTCACCGTCGCTGAAATATTAACAATTTCCTCCTTGAAATTGGAAAGTAATAATATTGACACGGTTTACTTAAATATTTCATACACAACATTTGTTTACCTGACTCTTCATCATGTGGCTTTTTCCTCTTTGCATACTCGTACTTTCGCTGCCGTCTTTTCTGCCGGAGTTCTGAAAGTATCGATTTACTGAAATTTTATCGTGTTGCTTGCTTGGTCATCATCATCGTGGAAGATAATCAATAATAATAATAATAATAATTGCGATAATAATAATGTGCTCGATACTCACTCACCGATAATGCAATTATAAAACATGAGTGCAAATAGGACGAACTCCACAACTCCGAGAACGGCAAGTATCACGTAATGTTTAGTCTCCTACAAATAAAAAGTGGGTTAAATAGATAAATTATATTTCTTGATAAAAATCTTTCCAAAATTTTTGCACTCACCAGGTTGTAATTTTGCAGCATGTCCTACACCATATCACATTTTAGTAGATGTCTCAATGATAAAATGCGTCCCAAACTTTGCTTCAACTTTCTCCGAGAAAAATATTATGTCGAGAGAAACCTTCAACTTGGGCGAAGAAGTAATTGATGCGACGATGGACTCGACAATTGCCAAAATTTCTCTATCGAGTCATTTACTACGAGAGAGAAGCACAGTTGAATATTTTAGATGTGGTTTATCCCCACCACAAGACTGCCAGTTTGGGAGTGAAAGCTGTAAAAAAAACGCCAACTTTTATTTTGCAGCACAATAATACATGGAGTCGATTCTATGGTGGCGCTACACCTACTGCACGAAGAAACTGCACGAAGTAGTAGTAAGAAGACTGCTGCTGCTGGGAACAAAATCAATTACATGGCACAGCTATGTATTCTAATGTGATGGGTTTATCTATGCTTGCATATAGCAAAGCAGCAACAAGGACGACGACAATTTACAGTGGAAGGTTCCCTGCTTTTTCACGTTTGACAATTGATAGCTGAGCCATGTTCATCCGTCGCTATCGGAAGAACTAAAGTCGTGCGGGAGCTGGGAGTAAGTAGGATATGCGGGTACATACATACGACCATTATTATTGAGCATCACCTCGAAAGTAAGTGACTGAATCTCGCCCCTGCTGAGTGAGGAGCAAGGAAAAACGGTCACGAACACGGATAACGACGACGACGACGGTTAGCTCCACTTTTTACCCGGATTATGCATATTCTTCTTTGGGTGGCACAACAAAAGGAGAGAGAGTTAGACATAAGTAGTGGTCCTTCATATTTATGAAATTATTTCATAAAGGTGGACGAGGCATAAAGTTTGGCGTGGTTAAAAAGATCAAAGGAAAGGAAGCGGAAATTTCTAACAGGAAAAATTTGTAAGTTTTAGTTTTTTGAAAAAAATTGGTTTTGTGAAATTAATGCTACTTGAATACCAAATTCTGCTGACTTCTATTGCTTTCTCCGCAATAACAAAGAGGTTCCCTAACGTATGTAGTGTGGCATGCATAATGCATATGCAAAACACAAAAACTTATACAACAGTACGGCAAAGGTATGAAATCGCGTGTGTGTGATATGAAATTGCGACACAATTCACTCCATGCGATTTTTACGTGGCCACGTGTACGTGCAGCTCGAGTCGGAAGTCATGTATAGGTATATGAGAAAGGAGAAAAAGGAAAGCAGTATTTCTCGCGTTGTGTAATAAATCTCGAGAATGTTCTATGAAAAGTCAGTCACGTATTTAATTCGTAAATTTAAGTAGATTAAAACTTATATCAAAAAGTAAAAATTTGATCTCAAATTTGAATCACAATCAATTCTTAATACTTAATGTCAGCCCATAATTTCGTTTTTGAAGGCATCCAGGACAATCCATTCTTCCGGGTAGAACAGCGTCATTTCATACTCTTTGAACTTCCTGTTCTCCGCGTCGGGATGGATGGTTAGCGTTTGTGGGTGGAAGGCTGGAGCGATAATGACTTTTTTCGCATTCTTGTTCAGATAAGCTGCCCACCAGCTGAACGTGCTGTTTGCACTTATCATATGCTTGCACATCGTCATCAAATAAAAGTCTTCCAAGCTCGTGGTGCACCTGTAGCAGGAGACGAAGTGAAGATGGGCGTTTGCAGGGAGTTGGAATCCTCTGAAAAAAATCAGACTGAACGTAGGACTCGATGACGCTTGGCAAAAATCGTCACATTTTAAATTGTTTCTCGGCTTTGGAAATTTATTTTAAAATTCTGGAGGGCAAATTTTTAGAGTCGTTGTCAATATGCATTCTAGATTTCGACACTTTTTGAAGGAGATCTCAAGCTTAAAAAACTTTCAGAAAAGTTTAAACTCGTCGAAACTGGCCTAAAACTCACTGCCATTTTATTAATCAATTTATTGACTACAAATGTGTCGTCCAGAATTTTAAAATACATTTTCAGAGCCGAAAAATGATTTAAAATGTGTTAATTTTGATTATTTTGGTGATGAGTCATCGACCCATACGTTAGATATTTTGAGGTATACCTTAGGATTAGTTCAACCAAGCTAATAATTTCATTACCTGAGCAGTTCCGCTCTCACGTCATTAATCTGATCCGAGAAGACGAAGAACGACACATCCTTCGACACATTTAACTTTTCAAACATCATTTTCATCCCCCTTTGGTAAAAAGAAATCGGTGTGAGCCAATAATTCTCGCCGTAATTGTTCTCGAGTTTGGCATAGTCGCCGCGTCGAATGTGGATGGCGACGCTGTTCTCTCCAGCGGCAGAGATGAGATCGATCCAGTGTCGGAAGGGTGGACGAGCCAATTCTTCCGGGGTCATTTGCAGTTGGAACATTTCCTTAATTTCCTGAAATTGAAGTTAGGAAATATCTGCAATTTACAAAATTTCACCAGAAATTCATACTGTATCCCGTACTGGAATGTAGTCCTTGAAAAACACTTCTGACTGACAATAGTCCTTGATAATTATCAACTTATCGGATGGCAATGGTTTCTCGGCTTGATAGAGGAGATCACGATCATCAACTCGCAGCACGTGGCGGTTCAGCGGATAGTCGCTCGAGTACCAACCCTCGACCGCTTGGTCGTAAAAGACGCGAAACTTGTGGAGCACGAAGGGTCGTGCGTTGAAATTGTAGAATGGATCGGACTAAAAAATAATTTAAAAAAATTGATCAATAATTTCATTCCCAACGTAAGATTTTGACCAAACTAGTGCCAATCGATCACCAATTTAATTAACATGAAATTTGCAATAGACATGATCGCCCAATGGGCACGTTTGGCCGAGATATTTGCATCCCAAGAGGAATAAATGCACCCTAAAGTGCTTCGAATGCAAATATCTCGACCACACCGTAGCATCGGTTGATCGTGTCTATTGCAAATTTCAATTAAATTGGTGATCGATTGATAATAGCTTAGTCAAAATCGGGGAGAATATAAAACCTCAATTGTCAATCTGCTAAATAATCCCACCTGTGGCTTGAACAGTCTGGCCGACGGGATCTCCAAGTAGATCGGAAGTCCCATCTTCCTCGCGAGTGAGTACATGCACGCATAAATGAACAATTGGTTCCCTAATCCCCCCACTTTCTCCACAATGACGCCCGGAGGAGGCAGCTCTGTCCAGTCCCATCGTCTCCGGTAGTCCAAACAGACGACGACCAGGACAGCCAATCCCAATATGAAAACGAGTCTCCTTTTCGTCAAATGCTTGTAAAATATGTAGTTCACACACTTTGTGATAGACGAAAACTTTGCTCCTCTCAACATGATACGTACTCCGCCAATTTATTTAATTAGATGAGAATACGGTCACATTTTAAGGCGAGATTACTAATTTTTACATAAAAATGTCACTGCCACTCGTACATTGTAATACGCCGTCAATGTGTAAAACACTGGTAAAGTTGGGGAACATATTGCACACTTTTTTGTACCAGGTACATATGTACTCGTTAACTAGGATGAAACGATTGCGTGGTGAAGCAGCAAACTTTTTTCTCGATAAGACGACACACACACACGAGAACTGTATGTACATATGTTTATCTTTTCCGATAAGAACGCATGCTTGAAAAATTGAAATTGTTTGTTGTACATAAAAAAGAAAAGTTGGTTGGACTGCTGGAACAGGTGTATGTATGACACCAGAAAAGAACGCACGTCATGGTACGAATTGTCATATAGCATGATGAGCAAATAGCTGCAAAAGCTTACTTATTAGTCATAAATGTATAACACAATATGTACACGCATACATATGGTTTGAATTGATGTGTGTGCATATGTTTGCAGGCTAAGGAGTAGAATATTTGTAGCCACGTTTCCTGTCGCACGAGGCGACAAAAGAATTATTAACGAACAGGCGAGAGATTTCGTGGACGTGTTAAGTACATAAGTGTTAAAAAAGGATGTTGTATAATCAGCAAATTTAGTTAGTATGTTTTGTGAGATCATGGTTGTGTGTCATTTTTCATGAAGTGAGTCATTGGTAGGCATATGGGTTTACATGCATATTCATAAATATTTGTGGAAGCTGCTTGTTTCTGTAAGTGTGCATATTCTGTCCCCAAAAAAAGTGTAATCTGTCCTCGTGACAATCTCTGTCGGACAAGTTGACATAAATAAGTACAAGTAAATTAGGTGTGTACCTATTTATTTACATTCGGGTGAAAGCAACATGTTTGGGTTTCGTTTATCCGACTAGGAAAAGCAAGGTTAACTAATTTGTTTACTTGTCGCATAATGGGCGTCAAAGCAGTCG
Source organism: Folsomia candida (assembly GCF_002217175.1). NCBI lineage: Eukaryota > Metazoa > Arthropoda > Collembola > Entomobryomorpha > Isotomidae > Folsomia > Folsomia candida. The sequence goes on along the minus strand of NW_019091200.1, from coordinate 59,584 downwards.
TCATCCCAAGGTCGTTAGCAGGCAGGGTTTCAGTATAAATGTCAACATTTGCGGCAATAAGGCATGCGAAATTCTACGTTTGTGCTTATGTAGTACATACGCATCTCAGGTGAAATAAAATATTTAGCAGGGACGTACAATTTATATTTACACGGTTCACTACAAGAGAAAATTGAAGGACAGGGAAAAGGTGTGCTGTCACTATTAATAGAAACCTGTTTTCCCATTGTATTCCAAATATTTTTTGTTATTCACGAGTCTCAAAACTAGCGACAAACGAAAGCATGTTTACAAATGAGACTGGGTACATATGCCCGACACGTATTTTCCTCTCTCTCTCTGTTTCTGCCTTGTTTTTGTACCCGTCTCATCTTTCCTGTATATCCACCGACTTCCCGGATACCCGGGTATCTCTCTTCTACGTGAGACGGAAGATTTTGCAATAGTACAGGGCCCGGGCGTGTGGCAAGTTTGAGTTCTGGGTGTCGCTGGGTGAATCAACGTCTCTTGGGATTTGGGCCGGTAGCACCACCGCTGGGATGCAACCACTACCCGGGTTTTCTACATCTCTCCCCACTACCCGCATCCGCCTCTGCTTCACCGGCCAAATCAGAGCTCTCCGAAGGTTGTCCGCTCCCAGACAAGTCCGGTCAAAGGGGGAAGGGATCTCTTTCCCACTTTCTCATCATCATCACACTCTCCACTCCACCAGAGCTGCAAAAACTCCTCTTTTCCAGGAAGTAACCTCCATGGCAAAAAGTAGGCCAGCTCTCTCGCTCTCCTCGGGATGCACTCCCCTTTGTCATTTGCACAATAGATGTGCAATCCGTGTGTCAGTTTACTGTCTCATTTTAGGGAGTAAAATTTGGTGAAGGGTTGTGCAATGGGAATGAATGGGGAGGGCACTCCGTCACGGAGGAACGACCCCTTTAATCCTTCATCTGTCAGTAAAATGATCATATTTTATTGTATTCGTCTCGCATCGAAAAGATTCACTTAATATGATGAGTAATTATGTATATTGTAAATGTTTTAAATATAAATTTGGTTGCGTTGTGTCATTTACATATTTATATAATTATTATCTTTAGTTATTTAGTTAATTATTAGGCTGACATGTAATATTTACGGGTTCCGGGCGAGTGGTCGGCAACATATTGGTTGACACACTGTTTTTAGAAATTGGTCGTGTAGAAGGCGAATATTCTTAACATGCTATATATTAGGATCAAGATAGGTTGACAAAATAAAAAATAAGATATAAGATCTTATCTGGACAAATTATCAGCCAAGACATATTTATTTGAATATAAGATTTATTGTGTATAAACCATCAACCGCCTCAATCTCAAATTTTGTTACCCTTTGGCTACATTGACCAAATGTGCATCCGCGACATCCCCTTAAAGGTATGAACAACACGAAATAGCATACTTTCATTGGTTTAAACTAGAACAAAAGCCCAATAACAGTTTGATATTTTTGAAACTTCTTGATCCAGGATAGTCGCATTGTCATATCTCACATCAAAAATACATTTTTTGCTTTCGCTTTCCCAAACCAAGTTCGCTTGGATTATGCAAAAATTGTAATAAAAATTTGTTAATATTTATATGCGATTGCAATTAATTTACCAATTTAATATATCTAGATCTGTTATCCTACACCTTCCCTTAAAAGTATTCCTTACGACTTATAATAAATATAAATATGTGTAAATATGTAAATATAAATATGTAAATGTGTAAATATGTGTAAATATGTATGTTGTAAATATGTGTGTTGACCATTATGCTGTCGATTGTCGACCACTCGTCACCAGCCCAATATTTACACGTTATACATACGTATTTATATTAATTTTTCGATGAGAAAAAAAACATACACGTTTTATAATCTCGCTCGATTTGTTATGGAATAAGTAATCTCAAAATCTCAGAGAATAAATTTATAATTAAATATGTAAGATGTAAAGATACGAATATTTCTTACTGTATGTACATATTTACAGACTTATGTTAGAGTATGTATGTATATAGAGAATAGAGTATCAGTTGTGAGTATCTTTAGGTCGGTACCGTCATCCCGTCACGCAAAAATCAGGGACTTTTGACTGAAAATCTTTTACTTTAAAAAATTATTAAACTATTTTTGGTACAGTCAGTTCGAATTTATGTGTGTGGTGTGTAACGCTGGACAGAAAATTGAGGCTCGTTTACGTTGAGAAGGATGGTGATGGACAATTGTGAATTAATTAGAGTTAGATCATTATTTTCACCCTAATCCAGGTCTTCTTCCTCCACCCCCGGTTCTATTGCCTTGATAACCTCCCCCTCCAAAGACGGCGGCCAACACGCCAATCAGAATTACAACAGTAACGATAGTTATTACGATGTAGCACGTCCTAGAAATTTTGGGGCGTTCTCGAATTCTTCGTTTATGTTGAAAGTAAATGTTGTCCTGTTCAGGATACAAATTCATGAAAAATTCCCCCACTGATTTGTGTATTTTATTAGTATTTAAATATTACCAGCATGAACAAACTGGCCAGCAGTAGCGCCTTATTCGTCGCCGTAATGTCCCCAGGAAAAGATGCCGTGACCATTTCCTCGCGTCGATTGGCCTCTTCGTCGTCCTTATGCTCGAAATGCTTTTGCAAGTAGTTCACCGTCCCGACATGTGTCACATCGTCCGCCATCATTATTCGGAAACTCTGCATAAACATTTATTTGTCCTTAAAAGCTCGACTAACAATGAAGGCCTCCCAGCGTGTGCTCCCAAATTTTGATGAAACTAGTGCGTAGTTTCAATGTAAAATCTGCCAATGCTCAGATTTGGCAAAGATATTTGCATCAGAAGAGGAGAAAATGCGCCCGAAATTGATAAATTTTACACTTTCGAAATTCACTGCGAGCTTTCTCCTCTTCGGATGCGACTATCTCTGCCAAACCTGCGCATTGGGAGACAGTTTCTTCTGCAAATGTCATATTAATTAAATTTGTGATCGGTTGAGTGAGACTAATTTGGTCAAAATCAGAGAGCATACGCTGGGAGACCACCATCACAAGTTGGAGACCAATTTCATAATATTCATGTAATGCACAAACCTTGCCCCTATTTTTCACTAGTTTACGACAGCAACCACAGCAGCCAAGAAGGGAGGACGGGGAGAAGAAGGAACTTTGGATTTTTAACAATACTGCACCATTGGGCCGTTCTATGGAGAAGGTGGAAGAGGAGAGGGGACATCGTGGGAGAAGCCGGCGTACAATCCCGATTACTTTATCCTCAATGCTCTGCTTTACGTAGACCAACATCTGCGGAAGAAAACAAGGAAAAAATGTAGGAAAATAGCATGTCGACTCGATTAAGTCGTGATCAATCATTTTTTTCTCAGCCAGTTGAAAAATGGACAGACGTGCTATTTTCTAGCCAGACCAGAAACGAACCCGTTTACCCCCAGGAACAGAAAACTTTCACCTCCGACCTTTTCTCACTTTTTCCTCGATAAGTGAACCACCGACCACGGCTCAAAGAAATTAGGGAGAGATTTCTATCACTCTGAATGAAATGAAATTGTAACTGTCTGGCTGGAAGGATGGCGTGAGAAGAGTTGAATTTAACCCTAATTTCTTTTTGAATAGTAGTGATTAAGGTAACGCGAAAAATTCGTGAGACTATGCACGCCGTACTCACGTGGAGTATGTGCACATATGTATGTCAATTTGCGAAATTTTTGCAAAAAAATGCTACGTGCCAAAGACACACGTAGTACATAGACTTTTTCAATATGCATGATGTACTTACAACACCCTGTCGCAAATTGGCATTAATTTTCAGCATTTCTTTGCCCGCTTTCATGTCGAAGATGGAGATCATGAAGGGGGGTTTTCCTCCCTTCTCTTTGGAATGGTAGAGATCACGGATGGCTGGGTCGACGGACTCGATCGCCTTGAAGGTCAATTTCCCCTTGGCGTTCCGGATATCGTAGTAGCTGGGAGAAAAGGTTTGTTCTTCAGCTGCAGGGGTTAGTTAGGAACGTATAAAATTTTTTAAAACTCCTCAATAATTTCCGGAATTTTATATTAGCTTCTACTTACTCTGCAAATTGGTCTGTTTGATGAAAAACTCTTCACAGCTTTTAAGCGCTTGAATCTCTTCCGTCCATACTGCAGGCAGAAATTGTTTAGTATTTTGCCCCATTAAATAATTACAACTATAATTTTTTTCATTAATTACATTTGGACGGCTTTCTCTCAAGTTTGGCATGGTTGGGGGACGGTTTTGGTTTTGGGGGAGTCGCTGCTGCATGGGAAGTCCCATTTGGGACGGATAACAAATTATCTGCAGGGACCAATCCAAATTGTACACATTGATTTAACCGAATAAATAAAATGTCATGCTTTTTTCAAAAATATCTATTACCATTTCCTGGATAAACGGAGTTTTTCTTCTTACCCGAGAATGAACTCATGTCATCTCTGGCAGGTATTTATTTAGTGAATTTTCTTATTAGTACTTTTAAAATCACGTGACACCAAAATATTATTTGCATGAGATTTACTTTAACTCTGCACAATTTTATATTCCTGAAAGAGCCGTGGTTTTCCTCCTCCTTGCTGATTAGGTCGAGTCCAATCGAGACTAATAGCTTCGACAAACCACTAAACGCCACCTCATTACCTTTTCAGCTCAGAATAATGGGTCCGTTTTGCTGCCCTCGACATTTATCAAGTTGTCCACACTCGACGACGACTCTCTTTTCGTCAAATTGTTTTGCCATGTATGCACCACTCAATTTAATCCCTCACACGATCAGTCCCGTCCAATAATCAGACTGCAACTGGGACTCCCTACCAAATTTCTCCAGCCACATTACGTACGACTTTCACTTGTTTGATATAAAGAAAATTGATTCCGAGGAGGGTGATGCGTTGAAGGAGCAACCGCAACAATAGTCTCCCACCGAGACTGACCCACTACTAGCAATAGCACAATGCACACATCACACGTTGTTGTTGATCGACACACACGGCACATAATAATAATAGCCTGACTTCACGAAAGAAGAAAAGGGGAGAAAGTTTCGACCAACCTTTTTGTTTGAGGAGATTTCTATCTGAAAAAATACATTTTTCTTCCCAACACACAAACACACACTTCGTGGAGAAAGAGATTAGTCAAGAAATGCAATTCAGGGCAGATTACGAATGGCACGAAGGCAGGGAAAAACACTCGTTCGATTCACATTACAGAGACTAGATTTGGTATTTTTTTTTACTTTCTTGGTGGAGGAAGATACAGGTGAAAGTTATTAAATTGTCCGTTCTTTTTTCGTCCCCACGCCACGCTACGAGTCGGTAATGGTCATGGAGAAGAAAAGTAAGTATGGTTCTTCTCCGAGAGTTCAGCAACTACTTAAACAAGAAGAATGGCGAAACGACATTAGTATATTTATCGAGCAGTGACCGATCGTACGTATTTGGTATTTATTTACACAGAGGCGTTTGTAATGGTACTACTGAGCTCGTCATTGTTTAAGGAGAAGAGTGAATAAATATACACTACACACGGTTGACGGACGGTGTGTTTTAGGCTGGCTGAACTTGCTCTCTTTTCTTTTCTTTAGTCATGATGGATTACTTTCACCGGGAACTGGTTGCTTTGCTGCGACTGCATATTCATCGTGGTAGTAGTAAACTGGAGAGATTATGGAGTAGGCCAATATGTACGTGCACTTGCGACTACGGAGTGCTGAGACAAAATTACCATTACACACACACACACCAGAGAAACCATGCCAAATACGTAGGCTGCACCTTAGCTTTTGCGTGAGAAAGTATGGTCGGTCTGGATTCAATTTTTATATTATGGAAATAATGTCCTGGAGGCTTCTATTAAAATGTGTGCGAACCGGAAGCCATTTATTTTAATGTATTTATGACGATGGGGTGAAAGCATGCCACAATTAAAACTTTGATGGGCATGTTTTCGCACCAAAATGTAAACTTCTCTTTTGGGTGGGAATCTCGTCCCGCAATCTGAATATTCTTACTATTACTACGACTTATGTGTGTAGTAATTGGTTGGAGGAGGAGGAGAAAGTTTAAATATGGGCCGTGGAAAAAAGGTAATTTCTTTTTGATTATAGATAAGCACGAGAATATAAGCACGAGAGAAAAGTAGGCGAACTTTCCCCACTGACATAATCGGAATCGGGGATAAATCAAAATTGTAAATGTCAAATCTAATGTTGAAGTCTTGAATATGGTGTAACAATCAACAACTCCGTGGCCCCGTAGATTCTTGATTCGATAGGGAAGTAGTCGGAATTGAGAGCAATCACATACATACCCAGTCAGTACTCACCAATACGTTGATATGCCTAGACGAAAACTGTGTCAAAATCAAAGGTATACATATGAGTTATCGCAATAATAAAAGGTTGTGGGTCAAGTCAATTAGCAAAGTATCGGAGCTAGTATCGAACCATGCCTACATGGAGGACGTGATTCTAGGAAATGTTTACCCTCGTGGTGGGGGTAAAAATCAGTCGAAAAACGGTTACGGGACTGGTAATCGTTCCTTAATTTTGTTCTTCGTCATCACCAAAAAAGTGACGATTATGTCGCGACATGATTTCCACGATACGATTCCGTCATACCTACAAAGTTCGAAATCATGACGACAAGAAGAGTCAGGCAACACATGAAAATGACTCGTCCGATTCTGAACCGAATGTCGGTTGACCTTCGCCTTTAGCTGACTGCTGCTGTGATTTCCTTAATTGTCAGTGGGCAGGTGAGGAGAAGAAAGCCGGCGGCGAGTATACGCTTAACGAAACAAAGAAGCAGTGCCTACACGGGGAAGCTATGGGTATATAGGGCCCACCATAATTCTAGGTGATTACCATCGCCCACATTAATCTTAAAATCTGGAAGGAATGGAAATCCAGAGAAAGGAGTTTCCTCTCAACTCATTACTTAATTTATGTGCTTCGCCAACCAACCAACCAACTCGTGAATGAATATTAATGCGAACAATGCCGCATTGTAGCACGGCTACTATTAATACTCATTTCTTTCTGCTTAGGCACAGACAGCTCTTGAGGTAAATCAACACCTTCGCGAAATAAGGGGAAAAATGAAGGAAAAAATGTATATATTCATGTATTAATGATGGATCGACACTCGTTCGTGGTCTTGTGGTCTTTCCCTCCACCTTATGTAACATACATATTGCTTATATAAGTATAACAATAATGAGTGAAAGTTATGCAACTGCTTTCTCCAAATAAAGATAACGTCAACACCATCGGTCAAAATTCTGATGGAAATTTTGACTTCTTAACTAACTAAGCAAACGTGTTATCAAATTCTGAGTGAGTGCAGTGTAAGTCTGATGAGTTTCCGTATTTGCTGGGCTGCTTTCTCCTACTCCTCCTCCTCCTTTTAGTTAAAGACCGGGGAAACGTGTACCCGACCGAATAACATGTTTACCTTGAAATGAATAATTCTCGTGTGTGTGTGTGTGTGTGTGTGTGAACTTTCTCTCAGAAAAATGCACGACACGTGGAGAAGCGATTTATTAACTGGTCTTATTCCATTCTTGAGTAAAATCCCGATTATTGTTATCCAAAAGTGTTTGGTTACTCGGTCAACTTTTTTACACGATCACTCACTTATTTACTCGACACACAAACTCAAATCTAAGTAATCCGACCTAGTGGACGTTGAGATACAAACTAGTGAAAAATAATCCTTTTGCTTCTTGCGTAATGCAGTGGCAATTTAGTTCGTACCTAGGCAGGGAATTTCAAGAATTTCAAAGGTGCCTTGTCAAATGAATATGCAAAAACTATGCATGACGACGACGACGACCATGCAAGCGACCAAATAGAGGGCAAGCTAAAGCTTATATAAATATGTTTCTTATTTCTCTCTGACAAGTCAAACTTTCTCTTGACATGCAAAGATTTAAAGTGCGGAATTGACCACCTGTGTGTGTCTCGTACGTCAAGCAGTGTCAACATGGCTTTGAAAATTAATGGTAGTTGACTTTGGACCAACCTCCTGCAGCTGGAAATAAAATAAAAGAAGCAAGGGGTTTGGCTGCACTTCAGCGTTAGGTATTGAAACAATAGCTCAATTTCTAAACAGATTTCATAAAATATGACGTATTCAGTTTTTGACTTTTGCAAAATTTAAAATTATTTGTATTTAACAATGAATTTTCTCCTGCTTATGGAATCATAATTCAAAATCGGACCGTAATTGGCCTGACTGTTATTAATTATAACGTCAATTAAATCTAAATTACAGGGAGGCAAGTCCTGACGGAGTTTTAATCTTATAAAGTAATTTGCACAAGTCAATAATTCCTTTAACCAAGAGTCACGTTACTCCCATAAGCAGCATCAAGCTCGTAACACATTCGTGATCGGGATCAAACTGGAGAGGAATTCCTTCGTGTGATGTGATGTCCTTTGGTCGTGGGACACACACGCGAAGGGGTCATTTTGAACACATGCATGCATGGCCAAAATTCTACCAGACCAAGAAGAGGGGGTTTCTCCATGGATTTGCGAATTGTATGTGCTCATTAATATGATAAATTTAGCAGGACATGCGATTTCCTTGTAACAATAAGTTCCCCATGTGGGTCGTATATGTATGCTGGTAAATTCGCAAACTGGTTACGCTGGAATGCATGATAATAAAGTTGGTGGAAATTAGTTAGAAAATGGATAAAAGCTGGCAGATCATGATTAGCACGAAATAACAGCAAAATGTTAAATGCACCTGGGTCGTTATCAAGTTTACAGCCGGGTTCTAAGCTCCTATTTAGTTGCACCACCAACCACCTTCGGAAACGAAGACGTACATAAATATGTGACCCTGGAGCGTTTTAACCATATGCAATAATATAATTCATGACACAAGTGTGAATCGCGTGAGGTTTGGGAAGCAGTAAAATTTTCGAGGCATAGATTCAGCCAGGTATTTATGCAGCATTGGTTGTGGTATTATTGGCATGGTCAGGATTCTGACTAGTTCAAAAAGTTTACGACCATGGCAAACTGTCATCAGCTAAGCAACCCGGGCTCCTTCGGATTTATGACGGGTGACAAAAGGCGAGAAATTATAATGAGTTTCGAAAACCAGGCCAAAGTTTAATTGCCATCGTTTAAATTCCTGGCTTGTAAATTTAAATATATTTATTATGCGAATCGAAATGATTTATCACATGCAGAAATTGGTCAGGTTTATGCAGGATCATTCAAAAGTTGAGCTAAATAAGACATTTCTGAACGATTGACGATAATTACTTTCTTTTTATTGCCACCACTAAAAAAGCATAAACTGCCCAGAAAATCTACGCTATTTGAGAATTATTCTATACGATTGAGCATCAGGCACATAAATACGTTGCATATTTAGGATCACTTAACACTAAATGAGCGTCGTCCCTCTCACTAAACGGGTGCAGTTACAGCTCTAATTATTTCCTGTTCAGCAGGCTGCTTAGATTTCTTCGATGCTACAAATTCGTTGTGTATCGTCCAGTCTAAAACTCGTGAGTTAGTCGTGTTGAAATCTTTCACTGGAAATTAGAGAGAAGAGAAATAAGGTGACAATTTGTGGAAAATGGAATTTTCTTAATTACAGGAAATTGCTCCTCACTATTATTGTTGTACGCCCGTAACAAGTCGAAAGGCACTTTTCCATCCTCCATTTCCCTGTAGTACTCGGATAATCCGGATTTTACGGTGTAAATCGTCCCCGTGAAGGAGGACGTGCTCGTGGTGGAAGAAGGGGACGAATGTCGCGAATATTTCGCACCATTCCGAAAACACGGGAACATTGGGGATTTTTTGTATCGTTTAAACAGCTCGTGTTTCTTTAATGAATTTTCAGAGTGGATGCGAGACTCGACTATTTAGTGGGGAAAAATTAATTTTTATTTAAAATTTGCAATTAAAATTAACTTCAAAATTGTATAATTAATAGTTTAGAAATTTACCTTTATCAGTAAAACACCGGTAACATCCGTACGCCGCGAAGCCACCAAAGATGCCGATGAAGCCGAGCAGAATTATGCAGAGGATGACGTCCACCCCCATTTGTGCACTTTCACTTTGTAAGTCGTGCTTAAATTAAGGGGTCTTTTGCCTCCGACTTTGTTGCGGCGTGTGAAGGCATTTTTCTTCCTCGTGTGTGTGTTCCTTACCTCAGACGAGGAAATATTGCACCTGTGACCCACTTTTCATTTCCTTGCAACACATGTAATTTCAGGTTGAGTAAGGTTTTGTTATTTGTTCCTTTTGTGTTTCACGTGTGTGTTTCAGTGGAGAGAGGTACGTACGTGATTGGTGTGGTGAAAGCAGGTTACCTCATTTATTAGATATGCATCGGGTCAATTGCCTCCTCCTGTGCCGATATGTGTAAGCTAAGCATGCTGATATGCCACCTTTATTTCCCGGAGAGGTGAAAGTGTGACAAAAAACGTAAGAGAGAAGAGTGTAGTCGCCTTAATTCGTAATATGAGGGGTATATTTTTCATGCATATTGGCAAAGTGTGCGAAATTCGGGTCAGACAGCCCCCTAAAAATGTATGCTTTCTTATATTTTCGCATTACGTTATGCAATCCGAAATATGAAAGTGACGTTTGAGTTGTACGCCAAAAATGAAAATTTATTTTTTTTTATTTGAAGGATTATTTTAAAGGTCACTTCGTTCCATAATGATTCTATTATTTGAAATCTTTGATAGACAGTTTGCAAAGTCAGTGTTTGTTTAAGCTCCGTGGAACAGAGGATGATTTTTCATGACGGGGACCAACCCTGCCGGCCCGCATATCCATTCCTCTTATTTCCGGTGGTGTGCACAACTTCCTCCACGTCGGACTGAACGAGGGGTATATTCGTGGGGGAGACTTTGGACGATGACCTGCTGTAGCTTCGACTGGGATGCGGCTGGGATGAATAGTTTGCTGTAATTTTGAACAAGTTAAATAGGTTTTACAGATTTGGATCGCTTTAACGTGACAATTTTTAACGAGGAAATTACTTCTGTCCTCTAAAACGTGACCGGGTGGGTATTGCAGCACTGCGGGATTGATAACGGCGTGCGGGATGTGGTTGGGATGAGCCCCATTCAGAATTTTAAAGGAATACAGCGAGGGTTGGAAAATAGCTTCCGGTGGGGAAATCGCGGTTGGAAGAGGGTCGTAGTAATTCTTCGCGGTCCAGGCTTCACTCTCCTCATCTTTCGCTGAAATTATATAGCAGACAGAAATTAGAAAGTTGTAAACACCAAAAAAATTGTTGATTATCTTAAAATTCACCTCCTTCCTTTTTGGCAACTATGCAGCACAAACAGTAACAGAGCAGGCCGAGGATGAAGAATAAAATCGCCAATCCTATTATGGATCCGATACCCGCTGCTAAATCCTGTAATTGGCAAAATTAAAACTCTGTCAACTATTATTTTACGAGAAAAAATGTGACCCTGAGCAAAAAATGCGGTGCAAGCATATTGAAATCAACTCACCATTCCGCTCCCAGTTTGACGATCCGTCCCCATAAATCTTGGAACAAATTGACCTCACTTTCAAAATTTTTTGTCACTTAATCCAACTTTTTTCCTAATTTTGCACTTCTGGAGAATGAGGGCACACGGCGACATACTTTTTCGCCCAGAACTCCGTATGCGACTCAGCACTGCATGGGACCAAACGAATCTTGGTGAATTTGTGGAAACAAGTTTGTCCCATTCCATCCAGGCATGTAAATTTAATGGGTTAAATATATGTAGTGTGTAGTGCTTTGTTTAGGTGTTGAATAAAACTAAGCTGGCAATTCATAACTTTATATGCATGACAGTTGCCACTGCTGAAAATATAATTCTGTGTACGTGGGAAATACATGTGCGACTGGTTTCGGTATACTTTCACATGCTCACTTTTCGAGATCTTTCTGTGTTTCAACTTTCTTTCTCTCACGCGATTTCAATATTAAGGTGAAGTCTGCATGGCTGGCATGAGGTAAAAGGAAGCCAGGCAAATAAGTGGTTAACCAGGAGGGTCAGAGATTTTCGTCGATATAATTGACTCTGACCCCACGTCAAAGTATGCAACATGATTGTGACACGCAATGAATGGTGAAGGGTACACGGAAGAGAGGAGAACTGATTTAATGCAAAATTTAATTTACAAACAGCTGTACCTCAATGATTGAGGTCTGGTCATGTGGATGACACGGGGCTGCAGAAGATGATTTAACGTCGACTACTTTTAAAGATATGTAACTCTGCAATTATTTGACGCTTTATCATTCTATTTTGTACCAAAACGAGCTAGATCGTTACCATATGTGACTCTAACGTTGTGGTAATAATTTTTGTTGCCAATAATGGATAATAAGTTTGTCATCATGGCGGTAATACTGTGACCACAAAGTAAAAAAAAAATATTACAAGAGTGGTAAAAAGCTTTGCTTGTAACTCAGGATCGGTAAATTTATTGCTGTAGAGCCGAATAGGCACTACCTACTGTTTCTATCTAGTTCGACACTAGGCAAAATATGCACATTTTTATGCAGTTTGTGTAAATAATCGAAACTATTTGAGTACTCTATTGGTAGCATTCTTTGGGGTTGGGTGGTACATGGTACATTGGTGAAGATACACGTGCAAATAATTTAAGATAATAGATAAATAACCCATCGTACGATAATGTTGCAAAATTGGGTAAGAAATTTAATTTTTAAAAATTTAAACATTTAATATCTACATATATATTGTTAACGCACTTGATCCTCACAATACCGATAAATCAGTATGATGTCACATTATGGTTCTCTCGTCCGTTAAAAAAGTCATCGATACATAAATCCCAAGTAAAAAAAAACAATTGTTATTCATATGAAAAACACGTTATTAAAAGCGCCCAGTAATTGATAAAGTACAATTTTGTGTCGCAATTGGCGATAACGTGATCACAGTAAAGTTACCATGTTTCTGTTTCTGTATCAGTTGTCAGTACTAACTGGAATCAGAGTACATTACACGGAAAACCCAATAACATCCACCACTGAGGAACGAGACAATCAATCGTCAATCGTTCCACTACTTGAACTTGATGTACAGTGGCATCAAGATAACCTTACCCCGCCGAATCTCAAGGCCATGCGCGCACAACGACAGGCTCGATCCCGCAAAAATGGCCTAAAAACAGTTTCTCGTTTTTACACTCTAGTGACCTTAATAGTTGACCTTTTGAGGTCAAACTTGGCACACACACTCACAACCATATTCCCCAGGGTGGTTCTTAAGGATTTTGACCTAGGTCACTTCAGTGACCTTCCAGAAATCACCAAACTTGTTGCATGATATTTGGTTTTTGCACTCTAGTGACCGCAAGAGTTGACCTTTTGAGGTCAAACCTGGCACACACACTCACAACCATATTCCCCAGGGTGGATTTCAAGGATTTTGACCTAGGTCACTTCAGTGACCTTCAAGAAATCACCAAACTTGTGGCATAATATTTGGTTTTTACACTAGTGACCGTAATATTTGACCTTTTGAGGTCAAACTTGGTAAACATATTGCCAACCACATTCCCCAGGGTGGTTTTCAAGGATTTTGACCTAGGTCACCTGCGTGACCTTCCAGAAATCACCAAACTTGTTGCATGATATTTGGTTTTTACACTCTAGTGACCGTAATATTTGACTTTTTGAGGTCAAACTTGGCACACACACTCACAACCATATTCCCCAGGGTGGTTCTTAAGGATTTTGACCTAGGTCACTTCAGTGACCTTCCAGAAATCACCAAACTTGTTGCATGATATTTGGTTTTTGCACTCTAGTGACCGCAAGAGTTGACCTTTTGAGGTCAAACCTGGCACACACACTCACAACCATATTCCCCAGGGTGGTTTTCAAGGATTTTGACCTAGGTCACCTACGGGACCTTCCAGAAATCATCAAACTTTTTGCATAATATTTGGTTTTTGCACTCTAGTGACCGCAAGAGTTGACCTTTTGAGGTCAAACCTGGCACACACACTCACAACCATATTCCCCAGGGTGGTTTTCAAGGATTTTGACCTAGGTCACCTACGGGACCTTCCAGAAATCATCAAACTTTTTGCATAATATTTGGTTTTTACAATCTAGTGACCGTACTTTTTGACCTTTTGAGGTCATACTTGGCACACATATTGCCAAGCACATTCCCCAGGGTGGTTTTCAACGATCTTGACCTAGGTCACCTGCATGACCTTCCAGAAATCACCAAACTTTTTGCATAATATTTGGTTGTTACACTCTTGTAACCGTACTTTTTTCTTACCTTGTAAGACTACATTGTAAGTTACAATGCAAGTTGTTTACGTGTACAACTCAGATCTGGTTGGGACCAATTTTATTTTGTTCACCACAAAAAATAAGCATACCCGTATTTTTTCATTTTTCCTAATGCGCTAATTTGAGCGCGAGGCGCGAATTTTAAAACATTTTTCAGCCAAAACCTCGGTTTTTAAAAATTCTGTAAATTTTCGAATTTTAGCTCGAATCAAAAAATTCGAAAACATGTCTCTTCAGAATGACTTACCTGAGTTATGAAAAATCCAATTATCTGGAAATTTGAATTTCAAATTTTTTTCTCGGTTTTTGAAATTCATTAAAATTATAAACTCTTTCAAATTTTTAATTTTTCTGAAAATAATGCATGTGGATTTTTTACAAGTCAGGTAAGTCATTCTGGAAAGACATATTTTCGAATTTTTGGATTCGCGCTGAAATTCGAAAAGTTACGGAATTTTTTACGGATTTTTTCACCCTGGGGAATGTGCTTGGCAATATGTGCGCCAAGTATGACCTCAAAAGGTCAAAAAGTACGGTCACTAGATTGTAAAAACCAAATATTATGCAAAAAGTTTGATGATTTCTGGAAGGTCCCGTAGGTGACCTAGGTCAAAATCCTTGAAAACCACCCTGGGGAATATGGTTGTGAGTGTGTGTGCCAGGTTTGACCTCAAAAGGTCAACTCTTGCGGTCACTAGAGTGCAAAAACCAAATATTATGCAAAAAGTTTGATGATTTCTGGAAGGTCCCGTAGGTGACCTAGGTCAAAATCCTTGAAAACCACCCTGGGGAATATGGTTGTGAGTGTGTGTGCCAGGTTTGACCTCAAAAGGTCAACTCTTGCGGTCACTAGAGTGCAAAAACCAAATATCATGCAACAAGTTTGGTGATTTCTGGAAGGTCACTGAAGTGACCTAGGTCAAAATCCTGAAGAACCACCCTGGGGAATATGGTTGTGAGTGTGTGTGCCAAGTTTGACCTCAAAAAGTCAAATATTACGGTCACTAGAGTGTAAAAACCAAATATCATGCAACAAGTTTGGTGATTTCTGGAAGGTCACGCAGGTGACCTAGGTCAAAATCCTTGAAAACCACCCTGGGGAATGTGGTTGGCAATATGTTTACCAAGTTTGACCTCAAAAGGTCAAATATTACGGTCACTAGTGTAAAAACCAAATATTATGCCACAAGTTTGGTGATTTCTTGAAGGTCACTGAAGTGACCTAGGTCAAAATCCTTGAAATCCACCCTGGGGAATGTGGTTGGCAATATGTTTGCCAAGTTTGACCTCAAAAGGTCAACTATTACGGTCACTAGAGTGTAAAAACCAAATATTATGCCACAAGTTTGGTGATTTCTTGAAGGTCACTGAAGTGACCTAGGTCAAAATCCTTGAGGACCACCCTGGGGAATATGGTTGTGAGTGTGTGTGCCAAGTTTGACCTCAAAAGGTCAACTATTAAGGTCACTAGAGTGTAAAAACGAGTCCCTGTTTTTTAGGCGATTTGTGCGGGATTGAGCCTGTCATTGTGCGCGCACCGCCTTGAGATTCGGCGGCGTAAGGTTATCTTGCTGCCACTGTACCGCAGATATGTAAAAGGAATATATACATAAATATCTTTAAACACTAATAAACACTCATCGTCAGTCGTACAATTTCGCCACTGAAATCAATAATTGCATCTCATCTGGATATTTCAAGTAATTTGGGCTTAGGTTTGTAGAATTTTTCTCAAGATTTTTTTTTGAGAGTTGGCATAATTTGTAGAATTTGTAGAATTTCTGAATTTTTCGGCAAACTTTGTTTAATTATATTAATCGGTAACTTTGCAAAATCCCAATTAAATTATTTAATTAAATGGATAAATAAATAATAGTTTGCCGAAAAATAATTATTTATCCAATTATTATTGGATAAATAATTAATTATTTATCCAATTATTTATTTATCCATTTAATTAAATAATTGGATAAATAATTAATTATTTATCCAATAATAATTGGATAAATAATTATTTTTCGGCAAACTTTGTTTAATTATATTAATCGGTAACTTTGCAAAATCCCAATTAAATTATTTAATTAAATGGATAAATAAATAATTGGATAAATAATTAATTATTTATCCAATAATAATTGGATAAATAATTATTTTTCGGCAAACTTTGTTTAATTATATTAATCGGTAACTTTGCAAAATCCCAATTAAATTATTTTAAATTTGTTGGATAAATAATTTGGTAAAGTTTGCAAACTATATTCAAAATAATTGCGCAATAATTTTCGCAGTAATCCTTACTTTTGTAAACGAGATAATTTTTTTTCGTTATTTAAAATCTTTATTTATTGGTAGCTGTCTATAAACATGGCTAGGGCATGCAATACCGGGGTCGTTTTCCAAAACCGGTATTCGGTATTTTCGGTATTGGGACCTTCGGTAATACCGGTAGTACCGACACCATATGTTAAATATGTATTAAGCTTTGGAAAATGATCATACGAAGCAATACATAGTAAAAACTCTGCAAGGAATTAAATGCTGATGTGTAATAACATATCACTAAAATGAACATACTTCAAATCACTAAGGAAAAAGGTTGGTCATATACCTCTTAACAAATTAAACTGTGAGGTTCAAAGTTCCAGTGTTTGGCACAGACAAACAATTTCAAGTGGGTTCAAACCAAATCAAATTAAATCAGGTACTGGTTCAAATTTTTAACTATGAATTATATGCCCACTATGTTCTATTGGCTCCTAATGTCGCAACTTTTACAAATTCATCAAGTTTTCTACATAAACAAGTAAATACATGAGCGAAAATTTCCAAAAACTCCAAAATTCTAACATTATCTGAAAATACATTTCGTTTGTACATATGTAACATTACTCAAATATGCAAAAGATATTTTCCGTGAATTTGTAAATTTCCACTTGAGGCGTAAAATGGTTGTTAGTTGACTGAGTCGATTTATCGGATTACGGTATCCGTGAAGCATTTCTGGGGTTTGTATCTTCTTAACAATAATGATTCGGCTATTTAAAATTTAGTATTTCTTCGTATGATTTCTGCAGATACGCGGTCTTTTATGAGTCTCGTACACGAACAACGGTTTACCCGGATTGTGAGCTTTTTAGAAATTTGTATACACGACAATCTGCCTGAATAAACGTCTTATTTAATATTATAAGTTATCGAGCCGTCAATTTCTCGAGTATTTTTTGAAAATTTTCGGAAACTTTAAAAATAAATGTTCTAGAATATTCACAAATAAAGTTAAATGTATGTTGGGTGTGAGTGATAAATTTCCCATAATTTTTATCTGCCAAAAATCTGATTTTTTTATTTGAACCAGTTGAATTTGCTTGACTGAAAGACGGTTTCAATATGTCACATTTTTAACTTGAATACCGGTATTGAGCTTGTCAATACCGGTATTCGGTATTCGGTAATACCGGTGAATACCGGTACTCGAATACCGGTATTGCATGCCCTAACATGGACGCCAAGACTTTCACCACCATTCTGGTCGTCACCCTCACCGTCGTAACTTCATCATTCTGCATCCCCCAGTACGGCGAAGTTTGCAACAGTCTCATCCAATGTGAACCTTACACTGACCGGATTGACCAAAGTGTGACCTGCATTTACCGCTTGAACACGACAAACCCGGACGGCGTGTGCGCCACGTTCGCCGTGGGAGGAGGCAGATGTCAGTGTTCGCGAAATTGCGGCCCTTTCAACGATTATCACGACATTGGCGAATTTCTCCCCGAGGAAAGGCGCTGTGTCGCGATGGTGGGCAAGTTCTGCTACTCCGGGTTGCCGGATGACTGCGTGGAGAACGCGTACTGTCCAAACACGAGACCATATTGTGTTTGCAAGTTGGGATTCGAAACTGCTCCGGATGGCAAGCATTGTGTGGCTATTGCGAATAAATAAGTATGACTTTTTTCTCGGTTATTTGTAAAATTAATAAAAATCTGGCGTTTACGGCAGTAATTTGCGAAAAATAAATTTCACAATTTTTTCCAGTATTTCACCTTTTTGGACAATTTCTGATCGACAAATTTTCTCAAAATTGGTTAAAAATCGTCTATTTCGGTTTTTGTCTCGAAAAGTTCCAAAATATTAGTGTGATTTCTTTATGTACACAAAATTGCGCAGATTTTATGCTATTATACGCCAAAAGATCGCTAGAAGATGAATAACTAGTAACTAGTTCATTTCATACGTCTCTACTAATTTCTTAATAAACATTAAATATGATACAATGTCAAAATATTTTAGCTCAACAATCGCAATCAATTTGAACATCAAATTACGTGAATTTTATCGCAAAAAACCTACAGTGCAGACTCCATATAGCCCGAGTCAGGGACATAGTCCCAGACTCAGTGAGTCAGAGTTCTAAATTTTTCTCCGAATTGACCGAACATATTACCAAACTCCGTGTTCTGGATAGTTAAATGTCTTAGATTTTCGATTATTTGGCATCAAATCCTTCAAAATGGGTCACCCTCCAGGGTCACTCTGGTTGCAATTTGCTCACTTTTAACTTTATACCCTTTCATGATAAGACATTACCTGTCACGATGCCGAATTTCCTGTTTTTACATCAATTTCTAAAAATCGGTACGGGTCACCCCATAGAGTCGCTCCAGATAACAATTTTACAAATGTCTTTTCATATTCTTCCATTAGGACCCATAAGTAACCTATCCACCAAATTTCAGCTTTTTATGACAATTTTCAAATTTTGGTGCATAATACCCCACCCACTCCGATGACCCTCACCGGTCAACCACTTGACCGATTTCGCCCATCTTCGAACTCGTTTCCTAACTTTGTCTAATATGCATATGGTGAAAATTTCAAGTCAATCGGTTCAGCCGTTTTGGCTCTATCGTGGCGGACAGACAGACAGACGGACGGACGGACGGACATGACGGTTCCATAAGCTAAAAATCAGTGATCGAAATTACATAAATTTGTATTTTGCTACTACTGGCCAATTTATTATTTTCCAATTTATCATCTCAACCATCCAATTAATTCAATTTCGGCACAAAATTAAATGTATCAAATTTTTCTTCCAGTACGTAAAATTGTTTAGATAAGTTTTATTTGAAGATCCTTCGACAACGTGATTCCCGTCTGAAACGGTTGATTGAATTCAAATTTCTCCAACGACACGTTTCCCAAGAAGGGCGCCTCCCTCTCCAAAAAGTTGGGAGTTGCCTGCTGGTGCTGGTGGTGCGGTTGTTGGACGGTCTCCGTGATCTGTAATAGATACATTAACAAAATTATTATTTTTGTAATCAGGGAGCGTGTTTTTCGAAAATTTTCGAAAAACCTACCTCTTCGAAACCACTCATCTTGAAGGACTGGAGCCGAGACCCGGTCGTAATAACGGCTGGAAGGAGAGTCTGGTCGATTCGCTTTTCATCTCCGTGTAACCCGTACCTATTGTAAGTGCTTTTCGCAGCGCTCTGGTGTAGGGTCAAGTCGTGGATGTCTAAAAATATGAAAAATTGGGTGAGGTGAAAATTCTGAATGAAAAACTACGAATAAACGTTACGAATTATGAAAGAGGAATTGTAAATAAAATACTAATGATAAATTACGAATAAGATTATGGATACAAATAACGACTTACTGTTCATAAGACCAATTCGGCTAAACGCAAGCAGAATTTCTGGACATCGAAACGCTGGTTTTGACACTGCCACCGCCTTCAATTTCCTCCATTCTTGAGCAACTTTGAAGATCTCGTCCAATTTGTACGGCAGGGTGACCTGTCTGTATAAAAAAATGAAAAATAATGACCATCACCTAACAAAAACCAGAAATTATCCTTTTATGCTCACCCTGCAAAATATCTGGGTGCGCCTTTGAAAGAAATTGCGAGATTTTCCACGTTCGGGCACATTTTGGTAAAGTTAGAGAGAGGTTTCCACTCTGGGACGACGGGGGATGAACGTGGAATTCGAACAGTTGAAGATTCAAGATGAACAAATTCTTCACGTTGTAGTTGATGGCACACTCGACCGGATTGAAGAGATGGCCGTTGGCGATGGCGTGCTAGAGAATTAATTAAATTTGTAACGGTTGTGTCGACAGTTTTTATTAGCTTTTCCAACATACTTTGCGAATTTTTCAAGTAAAATTACGCACATAGACTTGGTCTAGATTTCAAATAGTTTTTGCTGAAAAAATTGGAGTGCAAAATTTCAAGGATTGGTATTTTTTTACTAGTTTGGTCAAAAATGTCTTCGTTTTTTACTCTTATATTAAAGAAAGGAACTAAAATTTAAAACTATTTACCACGTTTTAAAAAATTTCAAGGATTTTAGACGAAATATTTTTTTCTAAAAAATTGGATTCCAAAAAATTAAGAATTGAATATCTACTTAAGAAATTATCCGGTCAAAATATGATATTTTCTTAAATAGATGAACCAGGAATTTGAATTTTTATAAAATTTATAATTGGTCAACTCACAAGGTGCTCTTGCTGCTGAAAAGGAGTCCAGTCCGCAACGACGCCAGGACTTGGCTTGATGTCCACGAGGAGCGTGGTCATCCCAGGAAATCGATTAATAAAGCGGTGGATGGCACCGTTCTCGGCCAGAGATGGGCGTGGTTGGTACAAGTAGAGATCAACATTTCGGACCTTTGAGAATAAAAATCAGAATTAATGTATTTAAGCCATCATTTCCGGTCGGGATGATATGCATAATTTGCATACTTGAGGATAAATGGTCAAGTAGGAGATCTTCTGAGACACGGGAAGGGTGGAAATACCTCTCCGCATGGACAGCTTGATAGTCTGGAGGCTAAAAAAATTAAAGATTTTGAGATTAAATTTACAGCATTTTCGAGCAAAAAGGACATTTACATATTCAATATTTGCATACTTTTTCATTTCCACATTGGGAACGAGATCCCACTCTTGAAGAGTTAGCGATTCAATGGTATTAATTCCCCCAATCTCGTTCACCGCATCCTGAAATCCCTCCCAGTCTGCCAAAACTTGTGCAGAAGTGCGCGTTTCCACATTGGGTGCGAGAAAGGCGAGGTCCTTCAGGTTTGGGCACAACGTGATAAGCACCGCGAGATGTCGAGGGTGACAGATATGCAGAATCAACGTGGTTATCTTCAAGGGTCCCATAGCCACCGAGAGTGAAATCGCAGCTCGGATCGGAGTCCAGACCAAGTTTTGACGAAAGGTGGTTACCTATCCAGAAATAAAATCAAGGTAAAAAATATTTTGCAAATTTATTTTATTGCAAATAAATTTGCGCATCAAGCCTCACCATTTGTTCTCGCAGTTGTTGTTGTTGATGATGCGGCCCTCGATTCACAAACGTAAACGTCGCCTTGTACGGCAGGAAGGCGAAATCTGTCAGATTTTCGCAAGTCTGCAGAATAGTTTTCAGGTCATCAAACATCAAATTGTCATCCGGTCGCGCAGAAGTCCTGTGAAATTCGACGCTCTTCACATACTTGCCGTACCGTTCCAGAAACAATTGGAACGTCGGAGTGGCCCGAACATCGGTCTTGCTCCGCATGCAGGTGGTCGAAATGCCCATGGCGGCGTAGTTAGCGGGAAGCAGGTAGCGGGGCGTGGTCGTCCGAGCGAGAAGCTTGTTCAGCCGACCGATCTTCCGTTTGGCGTCGCGTTCTCGCTCGAAGGTGAGGTAGGCTCGTTTGTTGCCACCGTTCCGTCGGGACAGGATCACGCCACCGGCAGCAGCCCAAGTCTTGCAAACGCTTCGAAGACCCCTGACCTCAACATCTGCCAAGTGAGATAGAATACACGAGGCGACGACGTAGTTGTCCGCGAAGGATCTGTGCTCGAAGAGAGGGACGTGGGTGACCTCCGTAGCAGGAGGAGCGTCTCCTTGTCCGTCAAGGAGGCGGTTGTCAGCAGCAGCGTTTTCGTCTCCTTGTCCTTGAACGAGGAGGAGCTCACCAGCAGCAGCGTTATCGTCCCCTTGTCCGCCAAAGAGGAGGTCGCCAGCACCAGCGCCTTGGTCTCCTAGTACTCGTAGTTCTTGAACGAAGAGTTCACCATCACCAGCGGCCAGATTGTCCATTGTAGGCAGGGTTTGCCCCATTTAGTAGAATTTAAACTTTGTTGTTACTTTGTGTGTGGTTCGATTTATAATTTTTTGAGGAGCACTTGATGAGAATTGTTGAACTTTTTCAACTTTTTTTTCCACCTTGTCTCGTCTGCTTTTAAAATTTTGTGTGAACGGATCGTAACGTAGGGAACGCATGAATAATAATTTTAGCGAAATATTTGGTGCCAAAATTCGCAATACGTGTCTATTTTATATGACAAGACTCACTAATTTCGCAAAATGTCACGCAATGATCCCACTTCTCGTACAGGAAGCCACGACTCGGTGAAAGCCAACTCCGATCCAAGAGAAAGCATTTGTACCGACTCGGACGGAAGTGATGAGACCACGAAAAGCAGTGACACTGACGACAGCATCTCCACCTCCGCGTCCACAAGCAGCAGCAACACGCAGAGTGAAAGTTCTCACGATGAAGTGGGCCCGCAACAGCAACCCGCACTTCCAATCCTCCACTCTTTGGGAGTCCTCCAACCTCTATTCGACATGGTCCAGACAAACTGGTCCGACGAGGAATTCGCTCAGCAACAGCAGTTTGACGACTTTCACATGGAGTTCGTCTCCGATGACACGCATTTTCAACCCGATCTGAGCAATGTTGTGGAATATATGCCAACAACGTCCGAGTGCGGCGAAGAAGAAAATGCTGAAGTCAAAGTTATCGCACGGCCAAGCTTTCTGCTACCCCATTGGGATACGACGACTACCAAAACTGAGTCTGATGCTTATCCTAGAAAATCGGACAGGAAAGTGACACAAATATTTGAGAAATCACGAGAACGAGATGAACAGGGTGAACTTGGTCCAAGTCGACTTGACCAAAGTGTGACCAACGTGACACCATTTCTCCGATGCAACACTGGAGGTGAAACTGATACTGCCTCTGATTTCAAAAAGTTGGATAAGCCAATAATTTCTACACGAAAGGAGGAGACAATTACACTACCGGATTGGTATATAAATTAGTAGTTTATGCATGTCACAATTAGCATAATTAAAATGAATGCTTATAAGCTTACTAAATTTTTGTAGGATAAATCCTCTCCCCAATTTAAGAAGCATTGACTCCTGTAAGAAACCTCCCCGTCACGAGGAACAGTTGCGATCCGCTGTTCGACGCGAGTATGAAATCATTCAGCAGAGCAAGCCCGACTTGTGGGAGAGGACGCTGGAATCCGTTGGGGATCAAGATTTCCGAAAAATATTCATGTACATCAGTTCCAAGGTGGATTTGGTCGATACTGAAATTCTGAGTCTCAAATATTCCAACGTGAATGACACCTTGGCCCTGGGATCGGTTAATGGCATCCTGAAACTTGTCCAGTTTGACAGCACATCGACCGACATCACGGCCACCGTGGTGAGAAATGAATCTTTGATTGGACACACGGAGGACGTGACACGTTTGGCATGGACGATGCCTCCGAACAGTAGAGCCTCCCAACTTATGTCGACAGATGCGCATGGTAATATTTCTTACAACGGAGGTCTCGCAGTGTATGCACGATTTTGACCAAACTTGTGTCAATCGATCATGAATTTAATTAATTTGAAAATTCCAAAAGTCAAGATTTGCCATTACTTAGGTTTGGCGGAGATATTTGCATTGAAAGAGGAGAAAACGGGCAATAAATTTGGAGAGTGTGAAATTTCTCAATTTTAGGATGCGTTTTCTCCTCCTTAAGATGCAAATATCTCCGCCAAACCTGCGCATTAGGAGTTCGTGTCTTTTGCAAATTGCATATTAATTAACAAAATTTGCTATCGATTTACAAAATCATGGGTCAAAATCGGAGAGCATACGGTAGGAGACCTCCATTGTTAGCCTGATAAAAATATGTATGTGTATTTACAAGAGTTCTTAAATACCCTACCCATATTCCATGTCAAATTAGGCGTCATCATTGGTTGGCTCATTTCAAACACGTCAGGAAACCAGCAAGTGCACTTTCTCCAGGATGAGTCATCCTCCGTTATTCTGGACTTTGCATGGTCGCCAGATTCGACACGAGTCGCCATTATTTACTCGGACCTTGATCAGGAATTTGGCTCTTTGCTTTGTAAAATTATTCAAATTACGTTTCCAACCTTTCCTGAAATTATTATTGTTTAATCCAAAATTTTGCCTCGATCTGGACAGACGGATTAGTTGTGGGGTCCTGGGAAGGGAATCGCGAGTGGGGAAAATCCCTGAGGTCGGCTCCATCACCACCGCAGGCTGTCGCATGGCTGGACGAAACTCGTTTCCTCGTCGTGCAAGACAATTCCATTTGTGCGAACTCTTACTCGGGCGAGCAACTGGTAATTATTTGCAAAACTAGACTACAAAGAAATGAAATGATTGACATGTTTATTCTGCACTCGTGAACGACACGATATGGTTTTGCATAAAAAATTCACTCTGTTCTGAATTGTTTACCAGCAAGCGAGATACTTTACTGATGATGAGTTGGGGGGAAGATTGGGCAAGTTGGTGTCGCTCCTGGTGAAACCGATCAACACGACGTGGAAGAACACGGGGTCGTTTACGATTGGGCTGATTTGGGAAAATAAAATTTGCCTGTTAAGAACTGTGAATGATTTGCGTAAGAATTTACAAGCAATTTTTTTTCGGAAATTTATTTAGTAATAAGTTAAATATATTTTTGTAGAAGGGTTAATTTTTGACCCACAATTAACCATCTCTTGCTCCGACTGGTCTCCAAATGGGGTCTTCATAGCGGTGGGTGGAACCAAGCGAAATCTTCAAGAAGTCAGTGGTGCGCAAGTCAATATTTTCAATTTTTCTGGAAAGGTAATAATCAAAAAATGCAGTATTTAAGTTCCCACACGAAGAATGTGAACCGATTTTTTTGTCCAATTTTACAGCTTTTGACAACCTTAAAAATTGGTAGTCCCTCAATATCCACGATTTCATGGGATTGGAACAGCATACATTTAGCCATGGGGTCTGAAACTGTGTTGTACGTTGGAACTGTGAAGCCAGTTTATAAGTTTGCATCAAATGGTCACATCCATGCCTATGCATTTTCTGAAGATGACGACAATTTCGTCGCATTTTGGGACAGGACGAATGTATGTACATACTTAAATATTGCATGAAAATTCATATTTTAGGCAGAATTTCACTCTTACTTTTTCATTCTTCAGATGAACGTTCAAAAAGTCGAGGGGAAAGTTGTAGACTTGCAAAATCACGGCGATCGATTCGTTCTCCTCTCCATAAATTCAGAGGGAATTTATGCCGTCGCGGTCATTACGAAGGCCGGATTTTGTGTCGATGGTTTGTTATACAGCGTTTTTCATTATATTAAATATTTCACAAAAAAATACATTCTCCATACAAAAATTTTTCTGATTTACAGCCCTCATCATGCTGGAAGTACAACCCTTCGCGGTGCGTCTTACGGATGTTTGTGTCGTCTGTCTTGGTCCGAAGTCAATTCTCTTGTGGCGATATATTTCCTCCTTGTCTCACGTGGATGTGGGTGACAACGACGAGAAGGAGGCGACGGGCGAAGAGGGCGAACAGAGAAAGAAGGCAAATTCTGTTAAGCAAATTCACATCGATGACCGACCCTCCGCGTCGTGTAGTACGATGGGTATAGAACTCACGAAGGAGGATTTCTCCCAGGTTAGTGAGACTCACTTTTTTAACAGAGGTTCAGATAACGTCCGAAACCGTGATGAATTTTAACACAGGGCACGTTAAACCCAGCAGTTTGCATGGACGCCCAATTCGACCGCTTGTTTGTGGCCAGATTCTCGGGAAAGCTTCAAATCTACAGCCTTCCTCAGGGCGGCCTTTTGCAAGTCATTAGTGTAAGTTACACTTTTTAAAAATCAGTTATTGACATGCGATTGATTATAAACTGAATTTCAGACGGGAACTCACCCATTTCAAATCCTGCTGAACCCAACGGGAATCAAGATCGTCTTACTTGACGTGGTCGGGTGCCTTCGGTTTGGTTATTCGCAGCAGAACAGGACGAGAATGAAAGTGGATGCGGCAATTATTTCGAGCGGAATATTGAGCATGTTGTGGTCAAAAGATATGCCAGATTTTTTGTGTGTCATGAAGAGGACGGAAATGTGAGTTGGTTAAAGCTGGGATTTTTCTAGATGTAAATAAAACAAGCTTCTAATTTTAGGTGTATTATTCGTCACGGTGTCTTTGAAACCTTCCCAAAATTCGACGTACTTTCTGGATGTTTAGCTGGATTCAATGTAAGAATAATAATTCACTCGCATTTTTTTAGCGTTAGAATTAATTTTGCAATAATTATTGCAACATTTCCCTCCCAGAACCTCGCCATCACTTTCGTGAAACTAGATGAAATTCTCCACCAGCCAAAACGTCCCAATTCTTCTCACATTTTCAAAGTAGACATGCAAATTTTAGACGCGATACGCCAAAGTTTCTCGAGCGGGGATGAAATGCAAATCACCGCGTACAAAGAGAACGTGAAGCATCTCGACCACCCCAGAATGTGGAACGTTCTTGGAGAAGAAGAGCTCAAACGGGGAAATTTCGACGACGCCGAATTCGCCTTTGTCCATTCCGCAAACTACTCGGCTCTTCAGTTTCTCAACAAACAGCTCAAATTCATCCCTCCGCAGCTGCAAGAAGCAGAAATCCTCGCGTATCTGGGCGACTATATAAATGCGTCGAAATGTTATGTGACAGCGAAGCGATTGTTAGTTACATATTCAAATTATTTGCCTGATAGCTTAGGCAATACGTGCAAATTAGTTGACATTTTCAACCTTGCAGAGATCTTGCCCTCGAAATGTGGCAACAACTGGACGACCCACGACAAAGATGTCGCATTCTGGCAGAAGTTGATGGTTCCGGAGATGCGTCGCATGACATAAATGCAAACAACTATTCAGTCGAGAAGGCAGAGAAGCATTTTAGCGAAGGTGAAATTCCCACTGCGCTTGAAATGTTTCGAAAGCTCAAAGAATACGATAGGATTTTCGAGTGTCACATGGTCACGGAGAATTTCTTAGAGTTGAAGGAACTGACGAAGCGAGCCTCACACGGAGATCCTGTCATTGGGAAGATCGCGGAGAAATATAGGTTCCTCGGGATGACGAGGGAAGCGGTAAGTTGTAGTTATTTGTGTATTGATAATGGGTCACTAATTTATGTCACGTGTCACTTATGAAAGGTCGACCTGTATTTGAAATGTGGTGACCCTAAGAGCGCCGTGAACGTGGCAATGACCAATTTAGAGTGGAGTTTGGCACTGGAGATTGCAACCGAACATGGTATTCCAATGGTTACAGAGTCCATTTTAGAACTTACCAAGTGAGTTTCGGATTCAGAAAATTTTCATAAATCGATAAATTTGCGCTGTTTTTACATATTTCTGGACAATAATGTTAGGCAACTTCTCTCCTCTGGCAATATCATGCAAGCGGTACAATTTTTAAAGAAATGTGGTAAAAATTTCGCAGCAGGAAAACTACTTTCTACGGTGAGCACAGAATTTCTGCGAGGTCACATTTAGATAGCTTTTTATTAAATCATTTTTAATGATATTTTAGACCGCGCTACGAGCCCTTGAAGATACGAATTCTTCCCAAAGTCTCATGAACATCAAAAAACTCTTCGTCATGGGTGCAATTCTTCTCCGGGAGGACGGAATCACGAGGCAAAACCCGTTCGCAAGGTCGCGAACCAAGCCACGAACAAAATTAACGTTTACCTCGTCGTCCGTGGACGAAGAGGACGAGATCGACTTTAAGTTCAACGAGTTTATCCCCCTCGAGTATCAAGCCAGGAGTGCGGAGGAGTTCAGATGGATGTACAAATCCCCATGGCGCGGGGCGATGGCGACACATTACTTCATCCTCGTGCTGAAAGCAATTCACACCAACCACTTTGAGCGTGCCGCATCCCTTGTGACGTATTTAAGGTAAAAAAATACGTGTGGTCACTAAAATTGTAATTGCGAATTGTCTTTTAATTTTTTTGCCAGAAACTACACCGATATTCTTGGCGTCGAAAGGGTGAATTGTATAATAGCCTGGACGTCAATCAAGGTCAACAATGCGATCGATTATTTCGCAGCATTGTCCCAGTTGGAGAATATTGATGCGAGCTACGGTGACATTGCGACTGAGGTGCTAACCGTTCGGCAGGAGAGAAGTGATGATGACAATGATGAACATCTTAGCCCAACGATGACGTATGGATTTAATATTAGTATTTTTGACAGTATGCGTAAAATAAATAATTGTTTGTACTTTAGGCGACGTGGTTCTGAAGCGTCGGTGATGAGAGGCGATAGTAGCGACAACAATTTGCTGTCCTCCGAAGGAAGTTTTTACACAATGCCACGCTGTACGATAAGTGGAAAGATGTTAAAGTCGGGATCTTTGTTCTTTGAGTGTCCAAACTGTGGAGGACCTGCCATGCTAAAAAAGGCGCAGCGATACAAACATTGTCCCCTCTGCCATGCTAGAACGTTTAATAATTAGGTAATATCATTTAAATATCCTTAATTAATGTATTTATTTACTTCTGTATTCAATTAGTAATGGTGTTTTTAATAAAATGTGAAAATTAAACGTTTCCCCGAGATAACCACCGCTTGGGATTTTCAATAAGAATTTGATCAATTTCCGACTGCGAGAATCCTTTGAGCTTCATTTTGGGAACGATGTTTTTTAAAATGTGGGTGTACCCGTGACCTCCAAAACTCGTCTGCAAAGCAAAATTCTGATGAAAACTAATGTTTTTTTAATTGAATCAAGTAAATTAGAACTTTTACCAATCGATGTTTCGTATGTAAATCATGCGACATTGTGATTTGTCGCAAGTGTCCGTTATCTGCCAAGGTTTTTAGCTTGTCAATCCTCTGTGCGTCGGACAGCATGTCGACACTTTCTTGCAGTTGGTAGTACGAGCATTCCGTTCCGAACAAGTCGAACTGTGTAAAAGTTTTGAATTTTGCAAAGTCCAAGAGTAACTCGTCACTGTATAGCGTTCCTAAATATTTTAGAAAGTTATGTACAAATGCAAATCAGTTTAAGCATTATGCAACGAATTACTGTCCAAGTGCGACATGATAACGTCTTCCGGTTTGCCACCAGCTTCCGTGAAAACTCGCATGATTTTGAATGGCGACTGTGGATCTCGTCCAGGATGAAAGGTAATGGGCAAATTGGTTTCCTGCTGGAGAATGGCGACCGCCTCGATGACACGCTTTTCAAAAGCTGGAATACATTCACAAATCGGAATAATTTGTTAAAATAAATTGGTGAAATTATGGCGAGTAAAATATTTACGATGCATCGGCCACGAAATCCCAATTTCGCCAATAATCCCGGCCTTGACACCGTTTTCCCCCTCTTTCACTTCTTTGCTCATAATGTCGTGAATTTCTTCCACTTTTAAGGATAATGTTTCCGAAGGTTGGGAACATGCTACGTAGAAACCTGCACATAACATGCAAAAATTAGGGCCCGGAGAAAGCGTGACTTTTTTTATGTATATTTGTGTACCAGTGCCGGCAATGATGTTAACCCCACTTTTGGCACTGAGGGTCTTTAACCACGTAATATCTCGAGATATTCCTGCCACCGTGTTTTCAACGATTGTCCCTCCACCAGCCTCCTTGAAGTTGATGAGCTCCTGCACCATCACATTTTTCGTGTCGACGTCATCCAGTTTGCAATTGTAGGATGAGCTGTATCTGTGAAATAAATAATCAAAATGCGACTCCATATAAATTAGGACTGCGATTTACATTACATTTTGACCTCCTTACGGGTATTGTCGTACAAGGCCCAAATTTTTTAGGAGGAACGTGTCCTCCTTTTGCGTCGGGTATGACGGGAATGCAGCAGGAATCGGTTGTAAGACACAGTCAAATTGCATGTGCAAGTGTTCATGGGTCAAAACGATGCCCAACGTGTCGACTGGTATTTTACCCAAGACTAGAATAGCGAAATTTTTATGAAACTCTTTCTATAATCAAAATATCAATAATTTCCAAAAATATTAGTACAACCAAATACCTGTCGTTACTTCCATGTTGACATATGTGCGACACTGGCTCCGTGTGAATTTGAAACTTGGTTATTTGCCAAAATGTTCTGCTGTTCTATGAGCTAAACAAGACGTAGAATGCAGCAAAACGGAGGAATACTTACAAACTGAAGGTACATAAATGTGTATGAGTATTATGTACGTATTTATTAATCATGCTCTCATATCGTCTTGTGTCAACCTGTCAATCATATCATATTTATCACTTACGATTAGATATGCATGACCTCACTCATGCACCTCCTTTAAGTTTTCTTACAGGTTCAGATTACACACAAATACCATTCAATTCTCAAGTTGGTTTATTATTTTCTAGTAAAAAACACAACTACGAATACCAGGCCTGCTACAATTACACTGATAACGAGGATAAGAAGCACACATCTCAGCCCATTTCGCACAAAACCAAGCGGACAACAGAGACAAATGAAGCCGAAGAACCATCGGCAACACCCACATCTTCTCTCCTGACGTAAAATATTGATCCAATTATGTCTCGGTTTCATACTCGTCACGATAATTTCCTTGCTCCCGTCGCTGAATGTTTTGTCCCTCGTTTGGTCCTCTGGTTTGAAGTCGTACGGAATAAATTGCGTCCAGTGGGGAAAATCCGTCGTGGGTTTTAAAAACATGTAGTCCTGCAAGTTTAATTGACATATTTTGGTGTGGTCATTCAGCGTGAAGTTGATTAGGTTTGGGGGCTTACCATTAAAATTATGGCAGATATAATCAACGCTTTATACTTTGGGGACAAGGTCATGGACAGCAAGGTAAGTCCGTAGGGGTCCTCGTAACCGGATATTTGAATATTGTAAAAGGCAGAGACTTCTTGGGCGTCTGCAGAAATAAAGATAAATCAGTCATCACAATAGTTTTAGAGTATCTATGAAATAAAAAAAAGTACTCATTAAAGTTTCAATCATGGCGATAGGTTCGTCTTCATCTTCGGGAAAAGCTACGTCAAATACTCCTAAATAAATAAAGGGCTAGTAATTAAATATGCAAATGTTCAGTCATTAAATTTTTTCCGTACCGTCCACCAACTTTCCAGTCACGATCATGACATTTTTGCCGATTTCATCAAAAATCTTGAGGACGGTCTCATCCCATGAAAACTCTTGTTCAATTCGGCCCAAAAATCGGCCAGTCTCACAAAGCGTTACAGTCACATACTGAAAAATAATCAGATTAATCTCATCATTCCTTATTATCGTGTCGTGTGAATTTGATTGAAATTTCCTCACATTTCCACACCCTTTGAATCCAAATATGCAAAAACCACAGCAATACTGTGCACAACAGAAGCCTGGGGAACATGATCGTGTAATTTGCAAAACCTTGTTACACTTGTGATCGTACATGGTGACGTTGAACATGCGAGCTTGATATAAATAGAAGAAAAAAATTGTTAGGTTGCAAAATTACAATTATTATCATAACAAAGACACGGGAAACATGATTGGGGCATACATATTGTAATTCCTACACGCATTAGGTAATGAAATGATATGCAGGTGGGGAGATAAATGACGGTCTCATTACCGGCGATTTTTTTGGCAGGTTCATTGTTACACTGAACCAGGGTATTCCGACCTGGGTTTTAATGGGTTGGGTTTTATTGGGTTTTAATGGGTTTTAATGGGTTGTAAATGAATAAAACCCAGTGGGTTTTACCATGTTAAGTGGGTTTTATTTGGGTTTTAATGGGTTTTATTGGGTTTTAATTAAAATCACAGATCACAGATTGTTAGCATCACAGATAGTTAGCATCACAGATTTCAAGTGTTATGAAACAAAATAATTTCCGAATAGATACAAATTCCTAATTATTTTTGTTAAGTTATTACTTAAAACTAATAAAACCCTATAAAACCCATTTAAACCCAATAAAACCCATTAAAACCCATTAAAACCCAAATAAAACCCAATTAACATGGTAAAACCCATTAAAACCCATGGGTTTTATAATTTTTGATTAAAACCCTGGGTTTTTCCGAACCCTGCACTGAACTCTAAATAATTAATTATGGAGCCACCCACGAATTAAAAGTGTACTTTCCCCATCGAACTAAACCATCCTTTCCCCACCCATGCAGAGAAAATTAATTGGAAATTTTGAAAGGTATGAATTTGTGAACTTGAGAGATTTTTGTT
Source organism: Folsomia candida (assembly GCF_002217175.1). Taxonomy (NCBI): domain Eukaryota; kingdom Metazoa; phylum Arthropoda; class Collembola; order Entomobryomorpha; family Isotomidae; genus Folsomia; species Folsomia candida. Next base: position 26,847 of record NW_019091200.1, on the reverse strand, counting down.
TTCTCAACAATTTGGTTATCATTGCTATTGTGATTGAATGTGTAGCTTTGGGCTACTTTATGCGACGATTTTGTCTGTCTGCCTGTCTGTAAGGAGGATAACTCTAGATCTAATCAACATTTCTGAAATCTGCTTCCGAATATCGACATCTAATTTGGGGGGGGGGGGGGTCGGACGCGTGGCATTTCCGCCTTTTAACCATACCGTCTCTTGTCCACTTTAACGCTTTGGAGGTCGTGTTCTCCACAGCGATGTACATTTGACACCCGTCCTCGTTAACAATGTCGTACTGGGCGAATGCCAATAAACGGTCGACCGGATCTATCCCTGTAATCAGGAGGGTGCCGACATTTAACAATTGTTTGTCAGTAAAATGATCAATTTATTTACTTGTTACGTATGGCATTTTCCGGTCGTCGCAGTATCAAGAGATTGCTATTTGCTAAATGCAAAGCCTCTAGACCGAGGGGAACTTTCAGCTTGGATTTTGAGACGGCTACCTCTAAAAAAGTATTTCGAATCAAGTATAATTTGGTTGAATTTTACTTGGCGAAAGTTTACATCGCACCAACTTTGTTCATGAATTGAATACTTTGAAAGAGAAACTGGATCATCGTAAATTAATTGTTTCACTAATTCTTCCTGAGTGGTTGTGCTCTCTTTGGGGACTTGCTTTTCCAATGTTTCATAAGGTGCAATCCCTAAAAGATTATGGGGGAAATATGTCACATTCTGTTGGTGAATTCGCATAATAAATAAAGCCAAGTTATCATTTAGTTACGCACAAGGGGTGGGATTTCCTGGATCGTGGAGTGTCGATGGAGCAAGTGAATATGACATTCTGTACTAATCGTCCGAATCTCACATTCTCATTGATTTTCGAAATAGGAATGAACTCCAAGGTCCTAAATACTAATTTAGCTTGGTTTTAGTAACGGTAATTCTGGTAATTCAATGCTAGCGTTCCTAAGACACCAAAAGTCAAGCAATCGTGCTATAAAAGTTTGTGTAATTAGAAGCGTCCAAGGTTGCTTGACAACTTTAGTAATAATTACAAGGTTGCGACAATTGCTCCGACGACTAAAAAACTTTTATTTTGAAAAACCCTGGAACCTTTGGCACCAGTGTGCGTCGCACAAACTGTAACCCATAAACAAACCGCACAAAAATTGTCAACACTCACATTTCGTTCCCTCGAATTATTATTTTTTTAAATTATGACATGGCGACGAAATTTGTCGAAAACCAGGTGGTGGCGGTGGGTAGGACCTTGCGACATGTCGATAACACCAAAAAGAAGCGTTGTGCGAGATTTCATGCAAATCGGACAAGGAATGGCGAAATTATGGCATGGCGACGATATTTGGCGAATACAACAAGGTGGCGATGAATGGGGCCTTGCGACATGTCGACAACACCAAAAAGAAGCGTTGTGCCAAATTTCATGCAAATCGGATGAGAAATGGCGAAATTATGACATGGCGACGATATTTGGCGAATACAACAAGGTGGCGATGAATGGGGCCTTGCGACATGTCGACAACACCAAAAAGAAGCGTTGTGCCAAATTTCATGCAAATCGGACGAGAAATGGCGAAATTATGGCATGGCGACGAAATTTGGCGAAAACAAGAGGGTGGCGGTGGGTGGGACCTTGCGACATGTCAACAACACCAATAAGAAGCATCCTGCTAAATTTCATGCAAATCGGCCGAGAAATGGCGAAATTATGGCATGGCGACGAAATCCGTGGAAAACAAGGGATGGGCGGTGGGTGGGACATTGCGACATGTCAACAACACCAATAAGAAGCATTCTGCTAAATCTCATGCAAATCGGCCGAGAAATTGCGAAATTATTGCATGGCGACAAAGGTTGTCGCCATGCCATGCATTTATAAGGGGGGAGCTGTTGGCCGCCCTAAGAAGGGCGTTTCCAGAGCACACGACGAGGACGTCGCTCCCTCGTGCTCCACGCGGGTCGGCCCCCGCGGACGCCCGAATGCGTCCGCGGGGATCTACCTCCACCGACCGGGAAAGCCCTGCCCACGTCACCGCCTCTGCAACCGCGTTCCCCTAGGGGCCCGTCTGACCCTCGCCTTACGAGGTGGGAGCGCACCCGTAAATCGGCCCCCATTAAGACTTCGAACTCGGGAACCCGGTCGGCCCCAAGGGGAGGTATCGCTAAAGAGCGGCGTCACCCAAGGGTTGGAGGTAGAGAGCCCCTCTCACTTGCCAAGCGCCACCCGCACTTTTGGCAAGCCCCACCGGCTCCCCACCCGGTGAGCCTGCTTGGTGGGAGGAGCATTGGAGGGGGACCTTCCCGTAAGGCTCTCCCCTTGCAGCGTTGTTCCCCCGGACCACCCCTCCGACGGGAAGAGAGTCGGGGCTGTGGGACAAACCACGGGTGGACCCGACTCCCCAGAGAGGCAGGGCGGTCCAGGGGCGCAGCTGCAATGGGGAGCTCACCCAGGGACCGTCCCCCACGAGCGCCTCCCGCAGACTAAAAAAATTGCGGAACGAGACTTGTACTAGGCAACTTTGTCCCCCCAACCACTAAATGTGGCCACTTTTGCAAGAAAATGGTTCAATGACCGGACTTGAAACTGGTCAAATCAGCCTATTTTTTGGTAGTAGGGCAGTATGATCTTGCATTTTGTGCATTAAAAGTTTCAAAAAGGTCAGTGGGGGTTTTCAAAACGAGGGGGTGGGGTATGGCCAACATGCGTATAGGAACATCTCACATGTTCCGTGTTTACAATTGTTACAAATAATTCAATTAATTATATCAGCATTGTTGGGGGTGGGAAAATATCCATTCTTATAGTTTTTTGGTCGCTGATTTCGAATCTGAGGTCAGTTTTTTGATTGCGACATCATGGGAAGGGGCACAGGGCCAATTAATTATGTTAAAATAACACAAAATTATAAAGCTGCAAATATAAGGCTGGGTTTGGTGGTAATTTGATTAGAAGTTGACATAAATTCATGTACTCCTCTTTTTTTGGCTATAAAATCTCGCGGTAAAAAGGTTTCCACCTGGCCCACACAGTTCGCACCCACTTCCATTCAAAACCCTATGTCTAAAGTTTTAAGTTGCCATAAGCTTTGAATGGAATTGGGTGCGAACTGTATGGGGCAGGTGGAAACCTTTTTACCGCGAGATTTTACAGCAAATAAAATAAGAGTAACTTTGTCAATCGGAGAGTGCTTCCCATCACTATTGCCACCTTGTGATAATTTTTGTAATAACATGCCACAACTTCGCTCACCAATTCAAAGTTAGTCACTATTTTAGTCTTTTCTCCTCACTGAAGAAGATAAAACTGCCTCTAGTAAAAAAAAAAAGATATCGAAGGGTTGGTTATCTTTTTACGAGCCTGTCGACAAAAAATTGAAGGAACATAAAACTTGAAAGAAGATTTGCTAGAGAAGAAAGAAAATAATACTCGGTAAGTGGGTCAAAGATCAAGTTGTCTTTGATAATCTAACACTTTTTTTATCATAGTGCTAAAAAATAATTCTTCAGTTTGTAACCAAGCCTGTTTGCTCCTATATCTCTACGTTGCGAAACGCAGCCAGGGATGCAGTGCCGGGACAATAAAATTGGGCCCTTGCAGGGCCAAAATTCATATTTGTGTCTGTAGTCACCTGTCTCTGACTTAATTGACAATGCCTAATAAAATAATACAATTTTGCGGTGTTAAAAAATAATTTTTTAAACACTAACTACTATTTTTCTAAAAACAATTTTTTTCGAATTAAAAAATTTTTTTTTAATTCGAAGTTTATACTTTTTTAAACACTATGAAATTTTATTATCTTATTAAGTATTGTTAATTAAGTCAGAAACAGGTGACTACAGCCAGAAATATGAATTTTGGCCCTGCAAGGGCCCAATTTTATTGTCCCGGCACTGCAACCCTGGCTGCGTTTCGCAACGTAGAGATATAGGAGCAAACAGGCTTGTTTGTAACTGGAGTTAAATATCACCATTTCTTTTCTTTCTTGTTTTAGGAACAAGTACGACGACTGATTACGCCGAAATGTTGCTTGATAAGGATTTGGACACTCTTAAGGACGAATGGTGCTATCCGGATCGTCCATTGATGATCAATAGGAAGTACTCGTACAAATTGCTCAATATGCACAGCCCTGACAATTTTTAAATCATTGTGGTGGATCAGACTTCCGTGGTTATTCAAAGGCAGATTAAGGAGGCAATGGATCTTCATTTGCACAACATTGCCGGTTGTGCACCGGTTGACGTTGCTTGTCTGAAGGATAGACTTCCTGTAACTGTCAAATTTGAGGATGGGTATGGGATTTATGTCATTGCTAACAAGCATACGATTACGAACATAATAAATCTATTTTTGTATATTTCATAGGAAATTTCACCGAGCAGAGGTCAATTTAGTTGAAGAGAAGGGCGTGAATGTGTATATGGTGGATTCAGGAGTGGATATTTTGATCTCGGCTGATTCCATATATCCGTCGTCAACAGAACTTTTGAGACTTCCAAAGCTTTCGTTAATGTGTCGTCTTGCTCAAGTTGTCCCATTTGAGGAACAGGAAAAGTGGAAAAAGTATGACTACAAGTCGCTGTTCCAAGGAAAGAATACATCAGTGTTCTCAATTTCTCTAATTGACCGTGGAGTCTCTGAAGTTTGGCTCACGTGTGACAAGAAGGATGTTGGCTTCGAAATGGTTATGAATTTGGGTTTAGCTGATTTTGTTCCGCTAAGTACTCATGGGACCAATGATGATGAAGGTAAAATATTCCCAATTCATTGACGTACTTTTGATCGACCTCAATTAATATTGCTAATAAATCTGATTGTGCGATATTACTATTGGATTAGATATTAATATATTGTAATTTATTTTTTTTTACATAATTTAGGGCCACAAATGCTTGGAAAGTATCCTCGATATGATTACAGTGATTGGATTGGACAGAAAATCGGAGTCTTTGGGACGAAGGTTTCAAAAGTGGGATCGAATTTCAAAGTGCATCTTCAACTTCATCCGACTATAATGGAGGCTGTTGATGCTGGATTGTTGAAGTATGACTCTACTTCCAAAGACGTAAGTAATATTACTCCTCAGTCACTACGAACTTCGTAGTCTTCACTTCGTAGTACGAAGTCAAGACTACACTTAACTTACACTATACAAACATAAAGTTATTCTATTCGTACCTTCTTATCACTCGATTATTTGTGTTATTAATAATGTGTACTGTTCTTAAAGGCCAAGGACTTTTCAAAGGATATTGGTGATGCTGTTCTTGTTGCGTATGGCGAGGACAAAATGAATTATCGAGCTACCATTTTTCAAAAGTCAAGGGTTGGGTACTTGGTAAAACTGGTAGACTACGGAGACTTTGTCAATGTTCAGGAAAAAGACGTAAGTTTTAATTGTAGAAACTCTAATGAAATAGTTCGTGCCGCATTAAATCGTATCGTCATCATGAATTATGTTTTAGATGCTCAAGATTTCGAAAGAACTCGTTGAGATTCCTGAAGCAGCCACACCCTGCTATTTAATTGAACTATTGGCAGCGGACCCGAGCAAACTTCCTTCAGATGAAACCACCAAGGGCAAATTGATGGAGTTGATTATTGAAAAAAATCTGGAATGTTACATTAGCCATGCAAATTTCATTGATGACGTGGATCCCCGAGAAATTCGAAAGTAAGATAATAAAGTAGAGATTTCTAATTATTTAAACTGAGTTTTAACCTTTACACTTGTCTCTCTCCCTCTATCAGGTGTGTAGTGACCCTCGCCTCAGAAGAAGGGATACCACTTCTTGATGATTTTGGCCTAAGAAAGCCAAACCTCTGCAAGTATTATACAAACGTTGACCACGAATTTCCCATGATCGACCAGGGTCTTGCAAAGGAATTATTTAGTGGCCCCTCAGCATACATGTCAGTTCAATATGAAGGAGTTGTGTCTTTCATAGAAAATTATGACTCGATTTGCATTCAGCTAGAAGGTGACAACCATCGAGCGGATGGACTAAGTGAAGAACTGACACAATTTTTTACTAATTGGAAAAATGCCCCTCAACTGGATCCTTCATCTCTGATCAATGGAACTTACGTCGCGGCCAGGCAAAACATTGAAGATGATTTACGCTACTATAGAGCTAAAATTTTGGAGGCTTGTCCAGACAAAGACGCGTACAAAGTAGTTTTTCTGGATTATGGAAATTATGATGTCGTTACTTCTACAATGATAAAACCCCTCCCGTCTTAATTTTGCAAGGATAAAGCCTTTGCTCTCAAAGTCTCAATCCCAATCAAAGTACTCCCCGGTGTAAGTGAAGACGAGGTGTATCACTATGTTGAAAAGTTTACAGAGGAACAAGAGCTTACGGTGTACCTCAAAACTGTGGATAACTTAATTTATGCTTGGATCATGTGCATGGACAAGATGCTTACAACATCTTTGATCGAGAGTAAGAATCCCCTCGTCATGCTGATCTTTCCAACCCCAATTATTCCATTGAAAAATTAAAGTAAAACTAAAAATGCTTTTGTTTTTAGTACTTATGAATGATAATGTTTTTATTTTCCAAATTTACTAATGGTTTGTTATCCTACTATGTATATTTACTTTACGAGTAGTTTAGCTACTTTTTAGAAGTTGTATACATGTAGACATACCTACATATGTTATAGCGGCTTATCTCATAATTGTTACGAATAAAATTATTAATTAATACAATTATTTCGACGTCGTTAGCGTATAAGGCTGGGTTTTGTATTTGTAGTATGAATAAATTAGAAGTTGACATAAATTCATGTAACTCTTGTCAATCAGAGAGTGAAACGTGTGGGAACCCACGATTGCTTGACCTTAAGTATCTAGGTAACGCTTCTCCCTTATAGACTGATGAAGTGTCAAATAACCTTGATCTTGATCTCACTGCTCGTTATTTGATGAATTGATATTCACTTGTTTGTATTTTCATAGCCATTTATTTCAACAACGGGAAAGTAAATAGTGAAAAATAATTGTGAAGGTTCCACATTAAAGACATCTAAACATTACGCAACTTGAAACAATGGAGATTGACGAAAGACTCAAAAAATATCCCCACTGCCCCTTGTCCATCTCGACCTTCACCACCTTTTCCGATGAGGGCAACATGCACTTCCGTGCCGGACATTTCAGAAAAGCTTTGTACTGTTTCGATAGAGTAAGTAAAATTACAGAAAACCCTCAATTTCTGAAGTTTTTGTTTTAAGTATGCCCGAATTATTTTAGGCATTAGAACTGCAGCCGGACAACAAAGGTGCACGTGTATCACGGAGTCAATGTCATTTAAAACTTGGTGACGCTGTGGCAGCCTTGGCCGACGCAGAGGCGTCGTTCGTCGAGGGGGAAAAGAGCAATATTATGGGTCTCTACCAATATGGCGAAGCCCTCTTTAACCTGGGACAGTTTGAACAGGCTTTGATGGCTTATCATCGAGGTTACCGGAGTCGAAAGGACAAGGAGGAATTTCGCGTAGGAGTTAATAAAGCGAAAGACGCTATTGTTACTGCAATCGGAGGTAATTCAGCATAATTATCTATTAATATTTAGTACATTTGGCCTCAGACTCTTAATTAATCACGCAAAATCTCCTTCAGATCAACAAGCAACACAAATTGAAGATTTGGACACGGTTCTTCCTCAAATAGATGAGATTAATGCGGCCAACCGAGGTACATACATATATACTTTGCATGAGATGACAAACTGACTATAGCTCCAAAATATCATTAAGATTATATGAAATATACAATTTACATTTACATAACACCATTAACATGATAAAAAGGTCCCGAACATTGTTGCGTCCTTTCCTCGCTGAACGAGATGAAGCAGTCACAGCAGAAAAGCCGAAAAGCAAATGCTCTAACGTTTGCCAGGTAACATTAGTGAGATTGGCTAATTAATTTCATGTCTAATGATCATGATTCTTAGGTCACGATGGGTTGACCGAGAAATTCTTGGTGTTCTTCAACAGGACAAAGATTATCTTACAAAGTTTTTGAAGCGGCCAGGTAATAGACCTGAATTCTTTAAAAAAAAACTAAAATTCACGAAGTTTATATTAATTCATTTTAGATATTCATGGCGATGCTCAAAGTAGCTCTGAAGGCTTGCGAGGTAAAGCAAACGAAGCTCTTAATTACTTAGAAATCAGACAAAAATTTTGGCGACAGCAGAATCCAATGTACTAAAATTTTCACTTTCAAAATACACAATAGTCATAATTTGAATTAATTAAAATATTAAATTTCCACATGAAGGTATGCGCGCAAGATTGGACTGACATTCAACAATGATGTAAAAAAAACTGATTGTTTTTATTCCATGCGATAAAGTTTTATCTAAGTAAAGTATCACTTAATAAATATATTTTTTAAATAGATGGTCCGTCAATATGAGTAAGTAAAATTATGTAAATATCTAAATCCTCATTTTGTAATTATTTGTCTCATTTTTCGAATTAAGACAACAAGAGAGAGAGAAAATGGAAGCATCTCGGAAGATTAAAATGGACGCGGCTCAGGGAGCGGTTGTGAAGAACATTTCGCAAATCGAGCACGGTAAGTATGATTTTCGATTTTTATTCGTACATCCAGAGATCGTGGAAGCGTGGGGACGGGGACAGAAGGACAATGTCCCAACGGTTATTCGATATCCTCATCATCTGCCTGTTATATAAATCCTTCCCTCCCATATCCTGCAGTGTTAATGTCCCCACGGCTTCCTCGGCCACTGCGTTTACATATGGGTACATTTGAAACAATGCTGTCTGAAATAAGTTAAGAGTAATAATTTATTTGACCATAGCACTTAAAATTGGAAGGGCTCATGATTGTCAACTCGAATGTGAAAGAGCTTTGCGCCAAATTAAAGAAATCAGTCAACGACTTCTCCCACGAAAACCTGAATTTCTCACGGAAATTCTCCACTTTAAAGGCTTGGCGTTAATGAAGCTGAAAAGTTACGACAATGCTGCAACAGCGTTTCAAGAAGAATTCAAAGTAGCTGCGGACAAGTATGCATACATTTTATTCTTTACAGAACATTTCCAGGCGTTTTTTAAAGCTTTTAAAAATAATTGTTAAGCAAAATGCCTGAAACAAAATCTCGAGCCCTGGACTACTTGGGACGCAGTTATGCACTGAAAGGGTCATTTGCAGAAGGTGCAGAAATTTGGGATTCCCGCCTTGCTATTTCGAAAACCCCGATTGAGAGGTAGTAAGATAAATGTAATTATAATTATAACTTGAGTATATTATATAATAATTCAAATTTTGATTATATTTAAATTTAGAGCTTACTTATTTCACGAGATTGGTCGTTGTTATTACGGTATTATTTGTACTACATTCCTCTAACTTTGTTGGACTAAATGAATTTGAATGTTATGCATAGTTTTATTCTAAAATCAATAAAACATCAACAGAAACGAACAAGTTTGACTTGGCCAAGATATACGGAAATCAATGTTTGGACGAAGCATCCAAAATCAACGACAATATTTGGAAAATGAATGCAGAGATTTTACTGGCACAGTGTGAAGGTTGGAGTTCTTTTTCAAATAGATACATGCAAAATAAATAGTTATATATACCTAATTATAATTTTTGTTCTTTCCAGTTAAAAGTAAAACATTTGATAAAGCTAATCAACATTTTGAAAAAGCAGAGGAATACGCTTTGAACTGCAACAATAAGGCCAATGTTGGAATGCTGAGGGAGGCGGAACAATGCATTAAAATTTATATGGAACGAGCCGATGCTGGAACCACACATTCGCACGAAGACGACGAGAAAGATGCCTCCGATGATGACAAAGACTTGGTCGAGTAACTAACTAACAAGCAATATTAAATGTGAGATTTAAAATTAAATATGCAAGATAAACATTTGTACTGTCGGATAATTTACCCCAAGAATAAAAACAAGATCCAAGATACATATAAAACATAATATTGTGTATGTACAACAACATTGATACTATTTCGACTTTAGTATTCTCCGTATGCATGTAAACATGACTGATTAGTTTTGATTGGATGAACGGTGTTTTTTGTCTGACGGAATAATTAATTAATAATTAATTAATGACCCCAACATTTCAGCACATTAACTTTTAAAACTCTTATAAGAAAACTCAGCACACTTCGAAATAAAATTTGTAAACACATGTTGCATGAGACATTGTACTTGCTATTTGAAACGATTTTTATAATTTGTCTCAAAAATAGCTTAGGCGAAAATACATACTTATATAGTACGATTATTGTGTGTTGAATATTCACCAATTTATTTTCTTACAGATTATGAGGTTACTTTTTTCGATAAATATGTAAGTAAAATTATTTAACAATTAGTCAAAACATTTATCTATATACAAAATAACCGAGTTGCTTACGAATATGCATACTTTATCACAGTCAGTCAACATTTCATATCATTTTATGGGTTAAAAAGTATATCATCAAATACCTACATATGTAATCCATCAAATGTTAAAATTGTGTCATTTAAACATTAACGAAGGCTCAAAGATTCTGAGTAGTCGTGATTCAAAATAAAAATTGTTCAATACAAAATCCTATTTGGTACTAACACAAATTTGTGCACATAATGGAATTTTCAAATTATTTAACTGTTCGTTTCTTAATTGTGTGATACATTTCTTTCAATTCTACTACAGCACTTTTACCAGGAGGAGTTCGCAACCAGCTTTCACGGATTTTTGGATCTTTCGGACCCCATTCCGACGTCGGGCGGAATGATTCCATAAATTTCTAAAAGTACAGATTGTCAAGTGAGATAACCACGATATCATTGTTATAAATCTTCATCAATTATTTAATACCTCATCCAGTGAACCTGCTTTTCTCGTCCAAACGGAATGTAACGCTGCGACCGGTAAGATCAATAAGGCCACTGCAGCAATCATCCATCCGCAAACTGCAAGAAACATAAAATTCTCAAAAAAGTACCGACCACATAAATATGAAAGACACAAAATTATGACTCTTATTTACCAACAGCTTCTGGAGGGAAACTGGCACCGTTGTACTTCAGAGTACTCGAAGCACTCTTGATCGTAGCTTGAATGAAAATGACCGACAAGCTGACCGGGATGAAAATTGACCAGCAGAATTTCCAGTACCAACTGATTTTTATATTCAGCATGAATTCGATATCGCGCACAAGGTTGTTCAACCCGTATATCCAGACAAATCCGATCATTTCAAGAAGAGCGACAATGAAAATTATAAATCCAGCCCCAAATGTGTCCACCAATTCTAACATGAATTGACCTATTTGACAAAGTCAATTTAAGGATTACCTCTAAATTAAGATTCAGACAGAAATAGGTATATACATTCCAACCATATGTACTTACCTCCAGGGGTGACATAGATTAGGCCGGAGAAGAAACCTACTATGCAAACGACTGTTGTTATCCACTTTTTCTCAATACTGCTAAACTGATCATGGATAACAGTTATAATAGCGTTGGTAAGCGAAGTGGCACTTCCAACTCCCTAAATATGCAAACAGATTTTACACCAATTTAGGTACTACTTATGTATTAATACATTTTTCATGAATAAAATGACTAACGAGTGTGAAAAGCATCAAGAAGAACAGTACGGCGAATAGCTGAAGTTTAAGAAAGTAAAATTGATTAGAGAATTGAGTAAAATTAGACGATAATTAGATGCTAGATTTGTACTTGTGGGACAAACTGAAACTTGCTGATTGCTTCTGGATATGATACGAACGCCTGAAAGAAAAAATAGGAGTTTAAAAAATGTTATGCATACATTTGAGTCAAGTTTTGATAAAAATGAAATGCTGTACCAGCCCAGGTCCTGCCGACGCAACGTCTTCAATTTCTTTACCCAATTCGTACGCTAGGTTCCCAAGAACAGAACTGAAATGGCAATTACAGTGTCATAAGCCTTGCTAAGCCGTAATATAATTATCAATAAATTATTACAAAATTGTAACTCCTGCTAAAATGCTCGTCAAAGTGTCCATGATGCTGATTATCATTGCATCTCGGTACACATTGTGCGAAAATTTGTTATACGAACTGAACATGATTATGGGTCCAAATCCGGTGGAGAGACTGAAGAAACACTGAGTCACTGCGGCTGATGATAAAATTCGTCAGTTAATTTAATTTTAAATGCAAATAAAATGATATTTCCAATGAGATCTATGTATAAAAAATACTACCTGCCCAAACCTGCAATAAGAATACAATTAGTATCCTTTAATTGAAAGTTTCATTCGTGATATACTAACCGAAGGGTCCAGTAATTTTTCCCATTGCGGACTAAAAAAGTACGAAATTCCGGTAGTCGCTCCTGGCAATGTCAATCCTCGTATGAGCAGAATAATCAGCACAAAATACTATATGCAATAGGTAATTACAATTAGTATAAGTAATTGCAATTACAGAATTATTTAATTATTCACTTAACTGGAAACAGGCTAGTGAAGTAGGCAACCTAATACAAAACCCAATAATTAAAATTATATTATCGCATAATAATAAAATTTTGCAATTAAAATCCACAAACTTTTCCAGCGCTCTTCACTCCTTTTATTAAAGAAAACAAAATTATGGCCCACGAAGCCAGGAGACACAAACTAAGACGCCACTCGGGTAGACCTATGCCGTCGTCAATACTGTCAATCTCTCGAAGTACGTCAATCCTAAAAGATGGTAAAAATTAAGGGATATTTGTCCGTCTTCCACTTTGTTTCGAGTAATTTACTTACTTAAAATAAAGTTCAGGTAAACTTTTATTGGAACCAATCACGGTATGATTCGGTCCACAGGTCAGGTTGTGGGATATTTCCCATTCTGGATTGCAGACTGACCAAGGGAGCTCCGATTGGAAGGATTGGAAAAAGTAAAAGATTGTAATAGCCATTAAACTGCAATAATAGCTGCAAACGCAAGCTGTGCCAAATGCCGAGGCGTATCCAACCCCTGCAATAAATGAATTATGCAAAACATTAATACATATCCATAAAACTAACACTCATTAAATTGCATCTGTATCATCGCACCTTTGAAAAACGGCGACATTTTCCATACTTTGACCTGTCCCTGTGAAGAAAATTGACCCATTGCCATTTCCAAGAAGTACATCGGCTTGCCGATCAAGAACAGGACGATAAGATATGGAATCAGAAATGCCCCACCCCCGTTCACAAAGGCTGGGGATCATTTTTTAAGCTTGAATTTATAATGCCACGACAGTAAAGTAAAATATAAATCGTACCTATGTATGGAAATCGCCCTGCAAATTAATTAATTAATTAGTTCCAGAAAGATTTCTCAAAAAGAAATTTTATTTACATATGTTTCCTAATCCTACAGACATTGCTATGCATGATAAAAGGAACTCGAGAGGGCTGTCCCACTCCTCCCTTGGATCCGATGGTCCTTGTACCACCTAAAATCATTTATCCCGAAGGTATGCACATTGGGGTCATAAAAAATTGATTACTCATTGCTTTTTCTTTCCTCATTGTGTGAGATTCAGCAGCAACAACTCACCGTTGAGGTCAACTGTCCACGTACATTGAGCTGCGTCGACGTCGTGGTGTTGTTATTTTGGTGAGGACCATCGTACTCAAAGGCTTGATTAACATTTCCATTCCCATTTTCCTGGAAAGAGGTTTTAATAATAAAAATGTTAAAATGTAGTTGTGTGCATGAGCCAGCAATATCATTTGCGCATATTTTTATCCTGCGTAATGATGGACTTGATTTTTTGCTTTCCTCATCCTTAGTCACTTTTACAATATAGAAACATCACGTCAAGTAGTAGTATACCGTGGCTACTTAATTATTGTAGACAATCTGTGCCATGTCGCTCTGATGTACGGGCGAGGAGTTGCATATTCATCATCCGCTTATTTGTGACTTGTGTAAAATGTGTAACGAATCGCAACTTGACATCTTCCACTTGGTTATGCAAGTAATTTAGCCAAAAATCAGCAACCAAAATGGCCACTATTGATGTCAGATGATCAAAATCCGCCAGACCTGGCTGGACCTGTACCGTGCCATTTTAAATAAGTGTCACGACTTTGAAAGTCGATCGGCATCACCACAACCTTACAAAAGACAAGGTCAAATTAAATGGAGTACCGAGTATAATTGCAATATTCTCTAAAATGCATGCAAGCAAACAGACTTTGATTGACACATAGTTTACGCACGAAATGATTCATATCCGTCCAGAGACCAAATAAAGTTGCTGAATACGTAGTTTACTAAATACATCATTATAAATCCATAATGAATTCCAGTAAGCGATGTAAAAACACTTTCCATTCATAAATTAAACTAACAAGAGTAGATTGCCAAACAACAGGCCAGCATAACTTCATAAATACGTATGCAAGTACAATTCACATAACAAACGTATGTGGGACTAGATAGAAAATATTGCAATTACCACACGGAATACAATGATTAGGTACTTCAAAGAAATGAGTTACTCTGAACGGAAACCAGGATCGGACTTTAGTCATTTAACTACTAGAAGAAACCTCTTTTTACGTCACGTCACATTTATCAATGCATGGCTCGATTGATGGACAACGTAAGACATATCAATGTCAAGTCAGCCTATGAATATATCTAATAAATAAGTAGGCATTACTGCCGAGAATGCATAGGACGGCCAACTTATCGGCATTACGAAGTACAAAGGTGACGTTAGAGTTGAAGATTAAATCATTGTCAAACAATTCACAAAGACCAAAAGTGCACAAAAAATTCCTGCTTGAAGCAACGTCATTTTATTGTTAAATTTGTTATCTAATATCTTAAGTGCGATAAAAAATGGAAAGGATCAAATGCTGAAAAATTGCGATTCGATCACACAATAAGCGATGAGATGCAGAAATAATCGAGATCTGCACTACCTGGGATTAGTTCTTCTGGACTTTTTGCTATGCATGAGAAATTCTTAAAAATTGCACAAGATTGAACATTATACAGGGATAAAAACTTGACTCATAAATAGAATCTTGATGTTTATACAGGTTGACTTTTTGATTTCGCATGAGCCAAGGCCATTTTTAGGCACGAGAAACTCATGGCAATTTTATTACATGAAGTTGAGTTTTTAATAAGACAAGCTGGGAAAAATCTATTATTTGAGTTCTTTAGTAATTCTATTGTTTTCCTCAGCCAAGTATTCGAATTTAATTAATGAGTATTTTTAAATATTTTGCGGTGTAACCGTCAGACATGCATTTTTGATATACGGATACTTGTTATATCCATTGAATACAGCTTAATGTTGAACTCTGTGATTTTATGTGTTAAGATCTTAACCTGTCTTTAAGGAACACAGTATAAAGCATACAAATTGCATGTCATCCTGGTATAATATATTACTACAAAGGTGAGACTGCATGATCTGAAATATGTACTTACGAACTATCTTTGTATCATTTGCACTGGACCCATGCAGATTTGTACATATGTATGTATTTAATAATACAAAGCCGACTGATACATACATATTATTACACATCTTTTAGACAATTCGTAAATATGACGTACACACACAGGTATTTATACGCAAGTAGTACCTGACATGTTTACGAGGGTATTCATGAACTACCAGGTAGTAAATTTAATTAGGGATGCATTCTTCGAATAAATTTCGCATGTGCTAAATATTCGATGAATCTTTGGTTCTGAGAAGTGAGCTGACCAATGTTCTATTCGGAATTAAGCATCTTCTAAAAATAGGTATAGATGGTAAGCGTTAACAGCCAAGCATAACAGGTTCATTAGCAGGTAGAATAATAATGATAAAATTGTTCGAGTAAATTCAATGTAAAGACAACACACAATAATTCGAGAAGGAATATAGATTTGCGAAAACCTTCCACAAGACAATTAAGCTTCACTTTCGCTATGGAATGAAGAAATGACAATAATGGGGCTTGATTATTCTTCAACCACAGCATGGCAACTTCCGTTACAACATTTTGTGACAAAATTGGGTTTCAAGTTAAGTCGTGACAAATTGAAAATGCACAAAATATTAAAGTTGAAAACACCCAAGCAGGTCCTACCACTTATTTTAATGGGATTTACCTACGGCTACGAAAATGTATGTACTGCCACCAGATTGGCGTTTCGTTTTCTCTTATTTACTTGCACAAATCAAGTATTTATGAGCTCATGTAGTGCATCCAATTTGAACAAGTGTAGTGCAACTTACAAGGTAATACATACACACATTGTCATTCATTCACAGGTCGATATTTGGCAAACCTACCAAGGGAAGATGGGTGGGCGTTCATTATATCAATTAAATTTTGCATAATCTTTTATTTTGCAGAATTAGACTATGAAAAATGGTGTCAGAAGTGATGAAAAGGGGAGGTCAACGCGATGCTTGTTATTACTTTACAACTAAGCGCAATTTTCCCATGATAAACGAATCGTTATCCATACATATACAGATAATTTTTGGCACAAGCTCAGCTCATTCATGATTTTTGCCAAGTTCACTCCTTGTGAATTACGTAATTAATAGCAATGAAATCACCGAAGATTTAAATTTACCTTAAAAAGATTTGTTTTAAGACGTGTTATCAATTGTGATTGAACAAAATGTGCGAGTAGGGAGCAAATACGTTCTTGAATCATTTTACACCATCCATCCATATAAGGATGTCTTCATGGACTGAATGCGACAATTATTTTTCCTATACATGATGTTTATAACTGAATATATGTAGCTTGAAGGCCGATGACACACTAAAGTATGTAACTGCATCAAACATTGTCTGATGTTCGCTAGCTAGTAATTCGAGTGATGGTGTTCAATACTAAAAGGGTCAATACCACACGAGAAGAATGGACACTTACTGTATCCCTTCTGTGAAGCGAAAGGAAAATTCTCATTTTAATCCCACACTAATAAAACCATTTAATCTGCACTTGTGTCCTATTAGTTTTATTATAAAATCAAATTCGAATGCAACTTTGCATTGCAAACTGCATGCATTTATAATGCAATTATGTTGACGTGCAATTTTTACTTACCACTTCGCTTATGCTGTACTTGTCTCTAGGCATTTTAAAAACTGGTTAGGAACCCGTTTTATTTATTCAATATCTGTGGTTTGCAAATTGTTTTCACTTATTTGCAACAAGTACAACAACACACTGACACAAATCCGAAATTATGAGAATGCGTCTTTGTTCAGGTTTTGTGTGTGCGCTTTAAATGTAATCCATTAATGATGCACGGAAGGTGTATGATTTTGTAGAACGATTTGATATACGAGTTCAATTTAGACAAAACACTGACGATGGTGCACAGACAACTGCAAATGGCAATAAGTTGGCTTTGCGTTTTAGCAAAATTTCCTCCATTCACTATTGAGATAGGGTATTGTTGCACCTTAGTTGACTGTTAAGTACGTACATACATACGCATACACATATTTGCTGTTGTGAGGTGTGCATTTCTGCTTCACTGACTTCCACATCGTCTCATTTCATGGGTTTTTGACGAGGTTGATGTTGCAAATGTGATAGTTCCCTGCAACAATTATAGTATTTGTTGCCTATCCTCAAGAATGGCACCATTGTCGTAGAGAAGGGCTAGGGGAAGGATCGAGTTGGTGAATTAGGACTCAATTTTTGCACGTTTCATTTTGTAGTTGGGCATATATGAGCGATCTTGTACGGATCTTGTACGGATTGCTATTCCATGGTAGTTGGGTGTTGTTTGTAATCACAACTTATAACTTTGAAAGTACATACATTACAGTAGCTGCGGAAGTCGTAGGGATATAGAATAACTGTGGAGACATTTTCCTCTGTACCCATGCTTCCGCGGCCACTGCATGCATACATTAGTAATGGGCAGGGGTGGGCAAGATACTTGGTCAAGATACAAGATAAAAGATACAAGATACAAGATAGTATCTTTATCTTGTATCTTCGTCGCCTGATCGGAGAAGTATCTTGTATCTTGTATCTTTTAGAAAGTTGAAAGTATCTTGTGAAAGTATCTTATCTAGATATGCCTGGCAGAAAAGTATCTTAAGATAGTTGACAAGATACAAGATACTTTTTTTCAAAATTCCGTCAAATTAAGTCAATTTCCTACTACAGTCAGTCAATTTGACCATGAATTTGTCGTAATCAGAGTTTGGTGAATTTTTATTTTATGTTTTGCCAATTAGTAACAAACCTGCACATACATACGCATGTTCACATACTCATGTATACATATATATACACACATATATATGTATATAAGTATGCTTGTTTATTCATTTTAGTATAGATTATATTCGCAGAGATGTATGTATGTGTACAATTATTCCTTTTGAGAAAAGTCTAAACGCCCAGCGCTTCACAAAATTGCCCTATCCGAAATATATAAAAAAAACTTAACCTATTTCGTAGTCCTACAGTAAAAAAATCTCATCCAGCTCTCGTCCGGCTGGAAGAGATCCCAAAATTGCAGCAACATTTCCACGCTGCACTGCCATACTCATCCTCTGTATGAGGAAAGATGTTGACCTCTTCTCCCCAGTGAGGATCGTGATCCTCGATCCGATTTCCTTGATAAGGGACAGACCCTCCTTACCCCACACTCCCATTGTTTCGATGGCTACGGGTACAAAGATGAATCGATCCTGGAGGAATTCGTATTTTTTCCTCTTGGCGTCCTCCGCTCTTTCGGCTGCCGCACCAGGATGAACGCACGTTTGAGGGAGGTAAGATGATGCGAAGGTGTCCGAACATGTAAAGTCCCATACAAGGGGTCTCCCTCGTGCCCACGGTACTAATGTTAGGCCGTCTGGGCGCTTTCCGTCTTGGCGAGAGCACCCTGGTGGCTGTTTGATAGCGGGGGCTCCAGCAGTGCGGAGTGCTCTCCAAATCACGTCATTGGCAGCAGTGTGTCGAGAATGACGACCGGCACTGCTTTTGCATTTCAGGCCATGATAGCCTTTTGATGTCACGCTAGCTCCGCATGGACATTTGTGAGGGTGGCAAACGTCGCAACCAAGACGAAGGCGCATGCTACCCGGAATGCCTCATTTGGGAGTAGCGTCCCCAGTTGTGGCGAAGGGACGGCATTGAGCCACGCCCCCACGTGCGGCTGTCCCATCGCGAGGAGACGGGCCTTATCTTCATGCGTCAGCGCCCCATTTTTGAGGTGACTTACGGCGGCCTCCTGTTGAGGCATCTCCCAAGCCGCTTGAACATCCCTAAGTTCGAGTGGGGGGAGTTCGGCGGGGCCCATCGGGTTCCACATTTCTTCCCCTTCCTGCCTGGCGGTGTCGGTGTCATGCAGGTAAGGTGGCAGAAGGCGCTCAACAAGGGGCAGGGCGCTGTAGGCGGACGCTAAGAAACACGGAATCGCCACGTCTACAGCATGCCTGACCCCTAGGCCACCTTCACTGACCGGAAGGGAAGACTGAAGCCACGAATGCGGGGAAAGGGTACAGTTGAGAATCCCTTCCATTGACTCCTTTAGTTTGGAGTAATATAGGGTGAGGGCGTCAAATCTTCGCCAAGTAGGGGCACAACGAAGAAAATATAAGTTAATGTGTACATATGTACACATACACATGCACAATGTGCATTGCACATTACATGATATGTATATAACTACGCTTAACAAATATAAGTTTATAGGGTTTAGTTTGATTTGAATAAGCAGGGAATATATTACAAACTTCGTAAAAATATTCGCATGTTAGTTACAGGTCTAGTTTTTCGAAACTTAGACATTTTTAAAAGTATAAGCACTGGCAACAAAATTTTTTACTAACCTTTTAGTTTTTTACTAACCAGATTTTTTCGTTTAAATTATTAAACATGACTAATTGGGCATGAATACCAGGCTAAAAAAATAAAGTATCTTATCTAATATAAAAGTATCTTAAGATACATATCTTGTATCTTGTATCTTGACTACTCAATTATTAGGAAAGTATCTTGTATCTTGTATCTTGTGTACTTGAGCAAGATGTATCTTTCATCTTGTATCTTATATCTTATCCTAGAAAGTATCTTATCTTGTATCTTGTATCTTACGACCAAAGTATCTTGCCCACCCCTGGTAATGGGACATAGTTTTACTCATCATGTGTGTTAAAGTCGTACTTCTTTTGATGCTCATGGCAAACAAGGAATGTTCAAAGTATATTTAATTCATGTACATATTAGCATGGTCTGTGTTTAGCCAGACATTAGGACTTATGGAACCATCATTTTTGTCTGTCCCTGAAATGTTGGCGAACGAACTACTGAACCAATTTTGATTAGCGTGATTTCGACAAGGCTTTGAATGACTTTTTTAAAGACAATTTTTACTACTAACTCAGAATTACTTTAACCAAAATTTGATTCCAGCTCTCGTATCCCTACCAGAGCTAATAGTATGGGAAGGATACCAGCGCGGGATAGGACAAGAAAAACTGAGTTGATATTAAACTTGTACACTTTTGAAACTTGGCCATTTTTTAAACTTACTAAGTTTTAAGTTTTAAATTTACCAAGTTTCAAACTTACCAAGTTTTAAATTTACCAACTTTAAACTTTACAAGTTTTATACCTAGTTACATTGGAACCGGTGTTCCATGAGGAACACGACCAGGAACACGTGTTTCAGTGATGTTCCATGAGGAACACGACCAGGAACAGTGTTCCTCATGTGTTCCTCAAGGAACAAGTGGCTTGCACGCCATGTTCCGTCGTTTCCTCGGTGTTCCTCATGTGTTCCTCAAGGAACAAGCTTGGAACACCTTGGAACAGTGTTCCGGGTCGTGTTCCTCGATGTTCCTCATTGTTCCTCGTGTTCCAAGCTTGTTCTCTGAGGAACACGCATGGGAACACCGGAGGAACACATGGAGAACATCGAGGAACAACGACCGGAACACGGTGTTCCAAGTTGTTCAAGCTTGTTCCTTGAGGACACATGAGGAACACCGAGGGAAACACATTGAGGACATCGAGAACACGCCGGAAACAGCGTGTTCCAAGGTTTTCACAAGCTTGTTCCTTGAGAGAACACATGAGGGAACACGAGGAAACACATGAGAAACATCGAGGAACACGACCCGGAACATGTGTTCCAAGGTGTTCCAAGCTTGTTCCTTGAGGAACACATGAGGAACACCGAGGAACACATGAGGAACATCGAGGAACACGACCCGGAACACGTTTCCAAAGGTTTTCCAAAGCTTGTTTCCTTGAGGAGCACATGAGGAAACACGAGGACACCATGAGGAACAATCGAGGAAACGACCCGAGAACACACGTGATTCCAAGGTGTTCCAAAGCATGTTCCTTGAGGAAACACTGAGGAACACCGAGGAACACATGGAAAACATCGAGGAACACGACCCGGAACACGTGTTCCAAGGTTTTCCAAGCTTGTTCCTTGAGGAACACATGAGGAACACCGAGGAACACATGAGGAACATCGAGGAACACGACCCGGAACACGTGTTCCAAGGTGTTCCAAGCTTGTTCCTTGAGGAACACCGAGGAACACATGAGGAACATCGAGGAACACGACCCGGAACACGTGTTCCAAGGTGTTCCAAGCTTGTTCCTTGAGGAACACATGAGGAACACTTAGGAACATCGAGGAACACGACCCGGAACAGTGTTCCAAGGTGTTTCCAAGCTGTTCCTTGAGGACACCGAGGAACACATGAGGAACATCGAGGAACACGACCCGGAACACGTGTTCCAAGGTGTTCCAAGCTTGTTCCTGAGTAAACATGAGGAACACCGAGAACACGAGAACACATGAGGAACATCGAGGAACACGACCCGGAACACGTGTTCCAAGGTGTTCCAAGCTTGTTCCTTGAGGAACACATGAGGAACACTTAGGAACACATGAGGAACATCGAGGGAACACGACCCGGAACACGTGTTCCAAGGTGTTCCAAGCTTGTTCTTGAGGAACACTGAGGAACACGAGGAAACATGAGGAACATCGAGGAACACGACCCGAACACGTGTTCCAAGTGTTCCAAGCTTGTTCCTTGAGGAACCATGAGCAACACCGAGGGAACACATGAGGAACATCGAGGAACACGACCCGGAACACGTGTTCCAAGGTGTTCCAAGCTTGTTCCTTGAGGAACACATGAGGAACACCGAGGAACACATGAGGAACATCGAGGAACAAGACCCGGAACACGTGTTCCAAGTGTTCAAGCTTGTTCCTTGAGGAACACATGAGGAACACCGTAGGACACATGAGGAACACGTAAACACGAGGAACACATGAGACATCGAGGAACACGACCGGAACACGTGTTCCAAGTGTTCCAAGCTGTTCCTGAGGAACCATGAGGACACTTAGGAACACATGAGGAACATCGAGGAACACGACCCGGAACACGTGTTCCAAGGTGTTCCAAGCTTGTTCCTTGAGGAACACATGAGGAACACCGAGGAACACATGAGGAACATCGAGGAACACGACCCGGAACACGTGTTCCAAGGTGTTCCAAGCTTGTTCCTTGAGGAACACATGAGGACACGAGGAACATGAGGAACATCGAGGAACACGACCCGGAACACGTGTTCCAAGGTGTTCCAAGCTTGTTCCTTGAGGAACAATGAGGAACACCGAGGAACACATGAGGAACATCGAGGAACACGACCCGGAACACGTGTTCCAAGGTGTTCCAAGCTTGTTCCTTGAGGAACACATGAGGAACACCGAGGAACACATGAGGAACATCGAGGAACACGACCCGGAACACGTGTTCCAAGGTGTTCCAAGCTTGTTCCTTGAGGAACACATGAGGAACACCGAGGAACACATGAGGAACATCGAGGAACACGACCCGGAACACGTGTTCCAAGGTGTTCCAAGCTTGTTCCTTGAGGAACACATGAGGAACACCGAGGAACACATGAGGAACATCGAGGAACACGACCCGGAACACGTGTTCCAAGGTGTTCCAAGCTTGTTCCTTGAGGAACACATGAGGAACACCGAGGAACACATGAGGAACATCGAGGAACACGACCCGGAACACGTGTTCCAAGGTGTTCCAAGCTTGTTCCTTGAGGAACACATGAGGAACACCGAGGAACACATGAGGAACATCGAGGAACACGACCCGGAACACGTGTTCCAAGGTGTTCCAAGCTTTGTTCCTTGAGGAAACATGAGGAACAAACCGAGGAAACAATGAGGAACATCGAGAAACGACCGGAACACGTGTTCCAAGGTGTTCCAAGCTTGTTCCTTGAGGAACAAGAGGAAACACATGAGGAACATCGAGGAACACGACCCGGAACACGTGTTCCAAGGTGTTCCAAGCTTGTTCCTTGAGGAACACATGAGGAACACCGAGGAACACATGAGGAACATCGAGGAACACGACCCGGAAACACGTGTTCCAAGGTGTTCCAAGCTTGTTCCTGAAGTAACCATGAGGAACATCGAGGAACACGACCCGGAACACGTGTTCCAAGGTGTTCCAAGCTTGTTCCTTGAGGAACACAAGAACACATGAGGAACATCGAGGAACACGACCCGAACACGTGTTCCAAGGTGTTCCAAGCTTGTTCCTTGAGAAACATGAGGAACACCGAGGAACACATGAGGAACATCGAAGAACACGACCCGGACACATGGTCTCAAGGTGTTCCAAGCTTGTTCCTTGAGGAACACAGGACACTGAGGAAAGAACATCGAGGAACACGACCCGGAACACGTGTTCAAGGTGTTCAAGCTTGTTCCTTGAGGAACACATGAGGAACACCGAGGAACACATGAGGAACATCGAGGAACACGACCCGGAACACGTGTTCCAAGGTGTTCCAAGCTTGTTCCTTGAGGAAACACCCGAGGAACACATGAGGAACATCGAGGAACACGACCCGGAACACGTTTCCAAGGTGTTCCAAGCTTGTTCCTTGAGGAACACATGAGGAACACCGAGGAACACATGAGGAACATCGAGGAACACGACCCGGAACACGTGTTCCAAGGTGTTCCAAGCTTGTTCCTTGAGGAACACGAGGAACACATGAGGAACATCGAGGAACACGACCCGGAACACGTGTTCCAAGGTGTTCCAAGCTTGTTCCTTGAGGAACACATGAGGAACACCGAGGAACACATGAGGAACATCGAGGAACACGACCCGGAACACGTGTTCCAAGGTGTTCCAAGCTTGTTCCTTGAGGAACACATGAGGACACCGAGGACACATGAGGAACATCGAGGAACACGACCCGGAACACGTGTTCCAAGGTGTTCCAAGCTTGTTCCTTGAGGAACACATGAGGAACACCGAGGAACACATGAGGAACATCGAGGAACACGACCCGGAAAACGTGTTCCAAGGTGTTCCAAGCTTGTTCCTTGAGGAACACATGAGGAACACCGAGGAACACATGAGGAACATCGAGGAACACGACCCGGAACACGTGTTCCAAGGTGTTCCAAGCTTGTTCCTTGAGGAACACTGAGGAACACATGAGGAACATCGAGGAACACGACCCGGAACACGTGTTCCAAGGTGTTCCAAGCTTGTTCCTTGAGGAACACATGAGGAACACGAGGAACACATGAGGAACATCGAGGAACACGACCCGGAACACGTGTTCCAAGGTGTTCCAAGCTTGTTCCTTGAGGAACACATGAGGAACACCGAGAACACATGAGGAACATCGAGGAACACGACCCGGAACACGTGTTCCAAGGTGTTCCAAGCTTGTTCCTTGAGGAACACATGAGGAACACGAGGAACACATGAGGAACATCGAGGAACACGACCCGGAACACGTGTTCCAAGGTGTTCCAAGCTTGTTCCTTGAGGAACACATGAGGAACACCGAGGAACACATGAGGAACATCGAGGAACACGACCCGGAACACGTGTTCCAAGGTGTTCCAAGCTTGTTCCTTGAGGAACACATGAGGAACACCGAGGAACACATGAGGAACATCGAGGAACACGACCCGGAACACGTGTTCCAAGGTGTTCCAAGCTTGTTCTTGAGGAACATGAGGAACACCGAGGAACACATGAGGAACATCGAGGAACACGACCCGGAACACGTGTTCCAAGGTGTTCCAAGCTTGTTCCTTGAGGAACACATGAGGAACACCGAGGAACACATGAGGAACATCGAGGAACACGACCCGGAACACGTGTTCCAAGGTGTTCCAAGCTTGTTCCTTGAGGAACACATGAGGAACACCGAGGAACACATGAGGAACATCGAGGAACACGACCCGGAACACGTGTTCCAAGGTGTTCCAAGCTTGTCCCTTGAGGAACACATGAGGAACACCGAGGAACACATGAGGAACATCGAGGAACACGACCCGGAACACGTGTTCCAAGGTGTTCCAAGCTTGTCCTTGAGGAACACATGAGGAACACGAGGAACACATGAGGAACATCGAGGAACACGACCCGGAACACGTGTTCCAAGGTGTTCCAAGCTTGTTCCTTGAGGAACACATGAGGAACACCGAGGAACACATGAGGAACATCGAGGAACACGACCCGGAACACGTGTTCCAAGGTGTTCCAAGCTTGTTCCTTGAGGAACCATAGGACACGAGGACACATGAGAACATCGAGGACACGACCCGGAACACGTGTTCCAAGGTGTTCCAAGCTTGTTCCTTGAGGAACACATGAGGAACACCGAGGAACACATGAGGAACATCGAGGAACACGACCGGAACACGTGTTCCAAGGTGTTCCAAGCTTGTTCCTTGAGGAACACATGAGGAACACCGAGGAACACATGAGGAACATCGAGGAACACGACCCGGAACACGTGTTCCAAGGTGTTCCAAGCTTGTTCCTTGAGGAACACATGAGGAACACCGAGGAACACATGAGGAACATCGAGGAACACGACCCGGAACACGTGTTCCAAGGTGTTCCAAGCTTGTTCCTTGAGGAACACATGAGGAACACCGAGGAACACATGAGGAACATCGAGGAACACGACCCGGAACACGTGTTCCAAGGTGTTCCAAGCTTGTTCCTTGAGGAACACATGAGGAACACCGAGGAACACATGAGGAACATCGAGGAACACGACCCGGAACACGTGTTCCAAGGTGTTCCAAGCTTGTTCCTTGAGGAACACATGAGGAACACGAGGAACACATGAGGAACATCGAGAACACGACCCGGAACACGTGTTCCAAGGTTTCCAAGCTTGTTCCTTGAGGAACACATGAGGAACACCGAGGAACACATGAGGAACATCGAGGAACACGACCCGGAACACGTGTTCCAAGGTGTTCCAAGCTTGTTCCTTGAGGAACACATGAGGAACACCGAGGAACACATGAGGAACATCGAGGAACACGACCCGGAACACGTGGTCCAAGGTTTTCCAAGCTTGTTCCTTGAGGAACACATGAGGAACACCGAGGAACACATGAGGAACACCGAGGAACACATGAGGTCATCGAGAACACGACCCGGAACACGTGTTCCAAGGTGTTCCAGGCTTGTTCCTTCAGGAACACATGAGGAACACCGAGGAACACGACCCGGAACACGTGTTCCAAGGTGTTCCAAGCTTGTTCCTTGAGGAACACATGAGAACACATGAGGAACATCGAGGAACACGACCCGGAGCACGTGTTCCAAGGTGTTCCAAGCTTGTTCCTTGAGGAACACATGAGGAACACCGAGGAACACATGAGGAACATCGAGGAACACGACCCGGAACACGTTTTCCAAGGTGTTCCAAGCCTGGTCTT